>NC_140976.1:48608744-48618744 GCF_056783735.1 Eptatretus burgeri
CAAGGAAAACATAATGCTGTCTTGAAATAAAGTTTTGTTATACAGCAACATGAATTGTGTAAAATAATGAACTTTTAAATGGGCAAAAGTCATGACCAAAAAAAAACAATTACAGTACATGACAAAATGTTGCAATGAGAGTTGAAGTAGGTGTATCCTTTTGCACTCCATATAATGAGTGATTATTGCAAACTGTGTCCAGGAAACGCCACTGAAATTGAAGAAAAAGTAAATATCTTACACTAATAGCGTTGCTGCCAAACCCACAGCTTTGGAAGCAGAAATTAGGCCTTCAGTCCAGTGGGAGTTCCTCGCATAGAATTCTTGTGGTGACGCCATGCCCTGGAGAGACACATAACCATGGCACAAATGGTCGCCGTCAGCTCATCAACAACAGCTTTTGGAAAATTAAAATTTTGGGGTATC
Source organism: Eptatretus burgeri (assembly GCF_056783735.1). Classification (NCBI taxonomy): domain Eukaryota; kingdom Metazoa; phylum Chordata; class Myxini; order Myxiniformes; family Myxinidae; genus Eptatretus; species Eptatretus burgeri. The sequence continues at coordinate 48,609,171 of NC_140976.1, forward strand.
ATTGCTACATCCTTTATTTTTTTTGTGGGGATTGGGGATGGGTTGGAAGATGTAATGCTTTAAGAAAACAAAGTATGGCCTCATCATCTGTCCACTGGAAATGGTTACCACAACTCGTGATTCGGTATTATGATGACATGCAACATCATTCATCTGAAGCCATCCCATCTAGTAAAGTGCAATGTGTCTGAGGCACAGTATAGTCATTTAAGCAATGTGCGGCGAATCTATGAGAATCCCGATGTCAAGGCTTTTCGGGAGACAGCTCGGCTTTTAAGGTTTCGGGTTATGGCAAGTGATCGTAATTCATTATATCACAGCCTCTTATTCAATGGTGAATAGCGTGTTTGTCTTTGGTAACTAGCATAGCTCTGACTCTGTCACAAACACAATGCATTTGTTTTATTCAACAAATCATGTACCTTGGTATTGATGAACCTTGAAGACTGCAGTTCACAACTCCCTTAACTTGAGAATGTCATAAGCAATTATCCATCAGGTGAAAACATCATCATCTCTGCAAGTAACATTGTCATTACCTCATGCTTAACCAATGAGATATTTGCAAAATAAAATTATCGAGCTCAACACCCCTGGGTGAGCCTTGAGTGGAGTTTTTAAATGAAGAATGGTTGGGGCTTCAAGAACAGAACAATTTTTAAAAATAGTGATAAATTCAACGTGTGAAACGAAAGCTGCCTTCACACCCATCATCCCTGGTAACATTACCCCGAGCAATTTCCAAGAATTTTGATCGGGAGGAAAGTTTTGGCATTCACGTGAAAACAATTAATGCAGATCTAGTGACAGGTAGTGAACCGGAGGATGTCGTCGAAAGGCATGTCGGTGTGTCACGTGATCACTGTTGCCGCGTGGATTGCAGCAGAAAGCGCCGTTGGATTCAGGGTCGCATCCTCGAAAAACGAGTCATACATGGCCAGCCATCAGCAATGGTGGCGTGGCACCTGGGTTTATGGCTCCTAACAGTGGAGAGGTGGATATTTGGTATAATCCTACATGGGACGGCTCGCCAGCTCAACTTATGAGTTGAATGCATTCCACACTGGTTATGGTTACTGAGCCAGAAATACATCGGTGAATTGATTCCTTTCCAGAGGGGGCATTTCCACAAAGGCTTTTCATGCTTTCATGTTGACTGACACTGCGGGGAGCAATGTGGCAGTTGACACTGTATTTATCAGTGGGCGGCTCTGTGCTTTTCCTTTTATCAGAAACTGTGATTAAGCCAGAAGCATTTTGATTTCAATAACTCCTCGATTGTAGAAACCTTGCGAATCGTGTAAAGCATGCCAAAGATACCGCAAATGGGGTGGATGAGAAGCGAGCATCGCATGTTGGTCGGAACCTTTTGCAGCAAGTGCTGTTGCGGCACAGGGGTTCATGGTCAACAATTCAGTTATGAAGTGCTATTTTAATATAATGTGTGTTTGTGTGGTTGGTTGTTATCTCCATATGCGGGTTTTAGAAGGTGGAACGGAGCCCTCCCAGGTCTTGAAGTATCCACCTTCACACAGTTGTCTGTGCGTGTGTGTGTGTGTAATATTTACAATATATCATGTATAATGTGTTTATTATATGTATAATACATCACATATAATATGTATAATATGCCTCGTATAATATTTGTATACTCGTATGAAAGCCCATCAAAAATGACAAGTTGGAGTTATTTTATTTGAAACATTAAAGGAGACTGGAAGATATGTGTCGCAGCAAAACATTACACGTACATCATTTTAAATCACGACATGTACAAATGTGATCATATTTTCTTTATCTTCTGGGATGCTTTGTTTCGACAGTACAGCTTGTGAGCATGCCAAATTCTGAAACCTGGGCCTAACAACATCAGGGGTACTTATATCTTCTTTATTTATTAGACATCTTACGGAGGTAAATGAACACTCATTTTACACTGTGCATGTTACGCATCGCGTGCAGCGAATTTCACCTCCCTGCGCCTTGTATTTATTGTTATTTAAGAAAACGCTTCTGTACACCACCCTTGAGACTTGCTTTACAAGTCACTGTCTCCAATTTCAAGAGAAGAGATGTAATTACTCTTTTAAGGAAAATGTTTTTCGAGCTTTTTTTTATCCTCAAAAATAGATCAAAGAGAACACACAGCTGTGTTAAAAGATTGGCCATAAAAAAACCCTTCTTAAATCGTCCTTCTGAAGGGGGACATACAAATACACACTGTGTTTATATGGATAACATGTGCAACATGTCATGTATAATATGTGTATATAACGTGTGCAATATGTCACGTATAATATGTGTGTATATAAACCTTACTATAATTCACGGACCGGTGTGTGTTTGTTTGTTTGTCGCGCTACTCCTACAGTTTTGGGAAGATTCCATCCAGATTTGCTACATCGGATCTGCATGACCCCAATTAGTGTATGGAGGTGTTTTTTATTTGCCAGTGATCTTAGGGTGGAGGTTTGGGGGGGGGGGAGCAAATTCTCTATGTAAATGTGTATCGTGTTGTGCTACCCGAGTTGGGAGAGGGTATTACAAGTCCCCACCATTTACAGTATAGTATTCCTGTCCCCACTTTTTCCAGTGCAGTGTGGTGCATGGAATTCTAAGCAGTAGGCATGTTTTTGTTTCATACATGTGACTTGGGTTATTTTCTTTTAACTATTTTTGGGAGGGATTGAGGCTGCTGCCAGTTGCCTATACACTGTCCAAATAAAGGTATGTGTCAGTAGAACGTGTTGCATGATTGGAACAAGATCGCCCATAGGGCAGGTACTCTGCTCCAATGTATAATATGTCATGCACAGCATGTGTGTGTATAACAAGTGTAATATGTCATGTATATTGTGTGTATCTAACAATTTGTATAATATGTGTATGATCACAAATCAACATGAATGTATATAAATATGTATAATATGTGTATAAATCACAATCGTGCGTGTGCAAGTGTAAATCACTATTCATGTATGTGTGCATGCGTCTGTACGTGCCGCTGCCACCAGTCGCCATCTGCACTCATGAGTCTCCAAGACTGAACAGAGCCTTCCCTGGTCCTGAAGGATCCAACTTCACCCCAACAACGAACCACGACTCATGGACCAAGACGTCTCCTTCTCCGTGCTTCGTTTCCCACTGCATCCCTGAAGTGGCCTCTGGGGTATACCTGGGTAAGTCCAGTCTCGATCTTTTCCTTCTCATTGTCATCCTTCCTCTGTCTCAACCTTCCTCAATCTCGTCCTTCAATTTACGGGACAGAGTCGGCAAAACCCAGCAAGCTGTAAGGCAAGGCCAGGTCACCAAGCCATGTCCCAAAAACGTCGATCGGCACAACTATGTGCGCTCCCATGTCCCACCAAAGCTGCCGTCCTCGGCACAGTTCTCCCTCCCACTGAAGCTATTGTACATGGCACGGTCCTGGATTCCATGAAACGTGGTCCCATGTGGGTGGAACTTGACAAAAAGGGAGGCGCTAAAGCTCGGATTTTCATTCTCAGCATGATGTGATCAGCAAAACTGAACAAGCTGGAAGGCCAGGCTGTGTCCCAGACGATCCACACGACTGCGGGTGCCACATTCATGGCCCTCTGCCTCACCAAAGCTGCCATCCTTGGCTCGGTTCTCACTCCCATCAAGCCATGTATCTCATTCCCGTCAAAAGCGGCGCAGTTCTCGATCCCATAAACCTTGTTTCTCTCGTCCTTAATGGACGGAACTTTGCAAGAAGGAGTTTGCCAAAGTTCAGGCCTTCCCTCCCGGCAGCAGGAAGTCAACAAGTTCCACCAAGTTGTAGGGCCAGGCCATGTCACAAACACATGTTAAACGAACGGCGTGATACCGGGCACCTCGTGTGCATCTCATCTCATGGAGGCTGACGTTTTCGGCTCGGTCTTCAATGTCTTTGAAACTGATATATTTCACGTGGCCCTCAGTCCTCTCCATTCCAGGCGAGAGGGAGGTGACACATCATGCCCCCATCCATCCACCTCCCCTCCATGGCCACCATCGTGTGTGTGTGTGTGTGTGTGTTTAATGCAGAACCACCAACACAGCTAAGCGCAGCATCAGTCACTCTACCTGGCTATAGAAGCCTTTCTTTGGCAAAATCACCAGCCCACTCACTACAGTATATATACATATATAATATATATGTATATACAGTACATATATATATATATATATATATATATTATATATATACATACATACATACATACACATACACACACACACACACACACACACACACACACACACACGTACATACAATTGACCCCAAACACACTCCTCCAGCCAAAGAAGCTGTACAAAGCAACCCAAGAAGACCTACACAAGGTAAGCACTATGCTGTTTAAAACCCTTCCCAGAGGAGGAGGGGGAGATTGGGGCCATACTCTGTGCAGGGCGTTGGTGTTGCTTCAGCAGTCTCCTTGGCTATTGGGCACAATCCTGGACGGGTCGCCACTCCGACACAGTGTACCAGCATGCTGGAACGCATTTTGCCGACCTCGGAAGGATGATAGGCCAAGTTAACCCCACCTGGTATTAATTCAACAGCTGAGTGAGATTGAACTCAGGACCCTCAGATCCAAAGCCCTATTCATAAAGCCAACACCAGGCATACTTGCTGGCATACCTTCCCAGAGTTTCTCAACTACTATAAAGACATTCATACATCCCATTTGGGATTTTGACTTTCATACCTAAAAAACAACAACCTCCATTGACCTCGTGTTCAGAGTTCCTCGATGTTGTTTCGAGCAGTGAAAAGCATTGGCTGACATTTGGCGTTCTCCTTGGATTGTTGTATCTTTGAATTGCATTTTGTTAATTTTTCGACTGAATTCCATATTTAAAGAATTATATTTATTAGGTAAGCCTTTGTGGTTCTCCTTTTTGTGTACTTTATCCATGCACGTGCCAAGCAAGCCGTTTCTTAACAACTGTTTTGTTGGAGTGCTTAAGTCACTTGGCGAGCGCTCTACAATATTTCCACAGTCACTGAATACCGTATATCGATTGACTTGAACAAAGTTCAGGGGCATTCGTGTGCATTGTTGGCCACGTGTTGTTCTGTGGTGAAACAGGCGGTGGCTGGCTTGCTGAAATGTGAAATTTTATTTTCCACGATATTCTACTTTTTGTTCTTACATTATGGGATGCGTCACTTCGGCATTGATAAATACAAATAAAAATGAAATGTTTTGCTTTTAAAAATGTCTTCAAATGATTCGTGCATTACGTGGTGAAGCCACTTGGCACGCGTTCTCTAGGTATAAATTGCGATACCGCAGTTCTATATCGGAGGTTGGAAGGCAAAATAAATTATATGATCACAATGAGAAAATATATTTTCAGTTATGAAGTAATGAATCACCACATCATGACAGGAAAGCTGAGAGGTATGAATGCTCACTCTGTGTAACCTGGATTTGAACTCCGACCCAGCTACAAACTGTCATCCTGGTGTTTCACAGGCAGGGTGATTCATCAATATGTGTGTCGTCTCTCGGATGGCGAATAAACTGGGCGTCACATCTGCTGGACTCTCTCACACCTCTCCCTCCCTCACACCTCTCCCACCCAACCCTTCCCCTCTCTCTCACCTCTCTCTCTCTCCCCGACCCCTCCCCTCTCCCCCCCTTTCCTCTTCCCTCCCTCTCTCTCCAAACCCTTCCCCTGGTCTCTCACCCTTCCCCCTCTGTTGAGGAGACTGGAGCATGTACGAATCAGATTTGGAGGAAGCCGACCGGTGGAATGCAAAGGTCGCTGCATATAGGAACATGTTGTTGACTGCTATCTCCACAAGTGATGGCTGGGTTTCAGGAGATGAAACAGAGACCTTCCAGCTCTCAATTTCTTTGTGTAGGTGTGTGTCATTGATTGGTATCTTCATATGTGAATTTCAGAATGTGGAATTGAGTCCTCCCAGGGCGGGCTCAAAGTATCCACCTTCATTTTGGTAAGGGGTCATGATTCATGGACTAAGCTGTGAAGTTTTTTCTTCTCAAAGTTTTGTGTGGAGGGCTCTCCTCAGGATTGTCGCTGAGCCCCGGACAGCTTCCAACTGTAGTTCTTTGTAATAATATTCCTTGGAATGGTTTTTAATATCTCTGTGAGGTTCTTTGTCATCATTCCTGTAGCTCCAACTATCAGTGGTACAACTTTGGCATTCTTCAGCTTCCAGGATCATTTCACTTCATTCCTGAGGTCTTGGTATTTGGTCATTTTCTTGATTTCTGCATCATTTAGTCCAAAATCACTGGAATTAACTCCTCACTTAGCAATGCCTTCTTCTCTCATTTTTGTACCGAAGTATGATATCTGGTCGCAATGCTTTGTTTTCAATGTTCACGCTCGATGGGGTCATTAGGTTATATGTTAGCAGTCGGTACTTCCATGTTTTCGGTGATTGATTTTGGTTCATATTTCTACTAATTTTATTGAACTGGGATATCAAGTTTTGCAGATGTGCCAGCACATTACTTTATAAACTCTGCTTTGTCATTGTATGTACAGCTGTTCTGACATGAGGTGTGTGTGTGTGTGTGTGTGTGTGTGTGTGTTTGGTCATTAAGCACAACATATCATTCTCTTTGCTAATGCATCCTCCAACTCTCGCATTTCTCTTTTTGTTCTTCTCCCCCCCCCCCCCCCAACACACACCTCTCTCTCTCTCTCTCTCTCTCTCTCTCTCTCTCTCTCTCTCTCTCTCTCTCTCTCTCTCTCTCTCTCTCTCTCTCTCTCTCTCTCTCTCTCTCTCTCTCTCTCTCTCACTGAAACACACACACACACCCCTCCCTCCCGCAGTTTATTGGAACTTTTGGTGAGGCGTCGCTTTCCCCACCCCCATCCCCTTCCTCACTCTTTCCCCCTTCATAACTTCCTCCCCCTGCCCCTTAATATCCCTGTCAGCGAAGCAACGGGTTGTATTTGCTCGTGTGTGTGTGTGTGTGTGTGTGTGTGTGTGTATATATATATATATATATATATATGTATATATATATATATATATATATATATATATATATATATATATATATTAAGAGGCATTGACGATATTCAGTATATTCAAGACTATCATTGCACTTACCCTTCCACCGTCCACAATCTCCTTTTGCAGTTCCTTGGAAGCCAGTACAAGCTCACGGATAATCTGCAGTGCAGCAAACACCAAAGCTGTTAGGGTAATCGTATCCTGCAAATTGCATGCCTCGGCTTGACTGGTAACTGATGTTTAGTGCCATGGGTTGTGTTAAAAATTAAATGTCTCAATGCAAATAAATAAATAAATAAATAATAAAAATCCAGGTACAACATCATTTTGTCATTACCTGCATGAGGTGCGTGCAGGAGCTCAGCATGCTGTGGGGGCATATAGAAGAGGTAAGGATGGTTCATTGGGCAGGAGACATTGATGTAGAGCTTACAGTTTTGGGCACGTGATGAGAAGCCACATTGACAGAAGGGCGAAATGGAAAAAAACAAAACAAAACAAAACATAGCAGCAATACTGCATGCCAAACGACGTCACAACAAAGCATAACACCGTCATTTTTGATGAAACACAATGCTTTGCACCATGTAATATGGTGATGCAGCATTTTGCATCGTGGCATTTAATGCCATATACAGTTATTCATGTCTCCCACACTTTGAGCGCAGGATGGACAAGGACAGTTTGCCTTCTACCAAGCCAGCTCAACTTCCTGACGTACGCATGACAGAGTGGTGGGGATGTGGTGGTGGCAGGTGGATGGGGCGGAGGTAAACAGAGGGGTAATGGATGGTTGGCCGAGGCCATCACAAAAGCTAACTATTACTGCACAAAATAATTTCACGGTTTGGATCAACAAGACCACAAACACGTATCAAAGTGAATCACTATGTTCATTCATTCTCTGAAATAAATGATTTCATAATATAATTTCAGGATTTAAAACATTAAATGAAGAAAATGCTTGACATCTTAATTACCACCACTTAAATTAAGAACCTCCTTTCGATCGTCATACGGAAGGCAGGTCGAGGTGAGAGTGAGCGCTCACTGCTGCATGCTTGCACATCCTCAGGTCGTATGGCTTGTCCCTTCTCTCACCACCCCCAGATATATGGACCCGCTCGGGTGGTGTAAATCAAAGGTTTTGTACTCGAATTTATTCTGCCTTTGGCAGCTTGAAAGTCTCCAACATTGCGGTTGCTTTTATCGTTTAACCTCGTGCCCTGGATAATGGATCAAGCAGGTGTGGAGCCAGGCTGTATTATTAAAAAAAAACTTCTCAAAGTATGAAAATTCATGGCCTGTTAAAGTTAAAAAAAAATAAAAACACCAAAAAAACCCAGGTCCAACTACTTCATCAAACAGTTCATTCTGTCTATGTCACTCAAATCAATATCCCAGGAGAAAAGTAATCAGGGAAATAAAGTACAATGTTAAACTTTGTGCTGCCCTTTGGATTAATTACACCTCGAGTTTAAAATTGCTGCACCAACAATAGTGCAGCTCGTGTTGGGACTTGGTTTGTTGCTTCGGTAATATTTATATATTACATACAAGCGAAAGGAGGGAGGAAGAGGGGTTAGGAAACGGGTGTATAAATCACAATTTTGGGGGAAAAAAATAATTAATGCCCAAGTGTTTTAAAAATAATGTCAGCACACCTTCTTAGGATAATAGCGAGCCTGAAGAGCTCCGTGGACAACATTTGTGTCTGCACAAATGAAAGAAGTAAAAATTAAAAGGAACCTTAATGCTGGAGTGCGTGTAGGTACATGCACACACATGCACACGCACACACACACACACACACACCAATTATGGAGACAGTAAAAACTAGGTCCTCATATAACTAAGTACAAAGTAGAATTTGACGCAAATACTTTGATGGATATGACTCTGCCCATGTTAAATGTCAACCCTGCACTGTTACGTTTTGGGTTTTTTTTGTATCCATCGTCGAGGCTCATGTAAGAGCGACCACACATAACGTACAACAAAGTCTGATGTCAATACAAAGGTCACATGAAAAATTAAAGGTCTCTTGAGAGAGAGAAAAGGCATAAATAGAAGAAAGACAGCATCAGATGCTTCTCACTCAAGTTATGGTCTGCAAAATGATTTTCATATGGTACATGACCTTTGACCTGTTGAATATAAATTGAATCGGTTCGTCTTTGTCGTACAGTCCATAGTTATGGCAACTTTGGTCAAAACCCCTTTAGCGGTTCACTCCCATGCCTGGTGTTGGCTTAATGGTTAGGGTAGTGGGCTTGGGATCTGAGGATCCTGAGTTCAAACCCCCTCGGATTTTCAATGAATACCAGGTGGGTTGATTGCCTGTCATCCTTAGGAGGTCGGCAAAATGAGTACCAGCTTGCTGGTGTCCTGTGTCGGAGTGGTGACCTGTCCAGGATTGTGCCCAATAGCCAAGGAGACTGCTGAGGCAGCACCAACGCTCTGCACAGAGTATGGTCCCGATGGATGGATGGATGGTTCACTCCCCATCCCCACTCCCCTTCACCAACACGTCCTGTCGCAAAATGTGTGAGTTATCCCGTTAATTAA
>NC_140976.1:48623744-48636244 GCF_056783735.1 Eptatretus burgeri
GACTTCAGTTGCCCTGTTTTCTTGTGTGCTGACGGATTTCTCACTGTGTTAGTACCAAGTAACTATGGAAACGCCCTTAGCCCCTCAGCGGTCCATCTCCATCTGTGAAAAGGAACTTTGACCTTTCGTTGTGGCCTATTTTTATGTTTTCTCTGCAAGAGCGAGGCTCAAGGGAGAGCAACGTTAAATTGACAGTGCGGTAGTGGGGTGACAATTGGGCCCAACCGGCAAGGGTGTAATGAACAGGAAAAGAGAAAGAGAAAGAAAAAGAGAAGAAAAACTGCAATCAGCAAGTAATGGGGTTGGTCGTGAACTGGTTAATGGGGTCAAAAAATATCATGGATAAAGATTTTTTTTATTTTGTGCAGTAATGCAAGTTTGACTTTGGATGCAGGCAAATGCCTTGGTGATTCATGCGTGAAGAGTGTCTCTCAGGCAGCACATGATCAGTTATTCAACCCATACAACAAACCGAAGGATGGGGTGACATGAGGTGGTGATGCACTGCATGCTTGAAGGCCTCGAGAAAGAGTGGCTTCAGAAATGACTGAAAGTGCAGTCGCCCAAAGACACGGAAGAGAGTGATTGGTATATCATCCGCTTCCGTGGGTGCATTTTCTTTCTACCAGCGGTCACTGCCAGAGGTATCCACCGACTCGGCTAAGAAGGCTATGAAATGGACTCGTACGACCAAGGTATTATGTTCAATAGAGCGATAGTATTGATCTTTACAACGGTGGAGGTGATGGGCGATGCTCTCGTTATGAGGCAGCCTTGTACTGCTGTCCATCCCAAGTCGTCCAGAGGACTGGCAAAACGTCAACAACAGAGTCAACAACAAAGCGTGGACTGGCATTGAGTGGCGATCAAACCAGGTAGGCAAGGTACGTTACCTCCTTGCTTCAAGTTAGTAACGAGCTAGCTGAGCTTATCTGACAATCCGAGAACAGCGCAGTAATTATTTCCCTGACACAACCTTAAGTAAGGGATGCTTAAAAAATAAAATCCTCAATATTGGTACTTTCAGCTGGATTTGAAACACAACATCCAGGATAACAAGTCCAGTTTCCTTCCCCATAGGCTACTATCTATCCAAAATATTTACCTTAATTTACCCCAAATACTGCTCATTTTTCTTTTATTATGGTCGACTTTACGATTGCTTTGTTTGCCTCATTTTGATTCCACCTCATTCTGACGTCCACAGAAATGCAGGCAGTCTCACGGGATTTGGTTGACACTCGCACAGACGTATGATAATGCAGTTGAACAAAATATAATTATCTTCATTACCTATTTAAATGCCTTATTTTCCAATTTAGCTCCGAAAATGAAGAAAATGATGAAACTGACAACACAACAGGATAAAAGCATGCTTGTTTTTCCATAGCAAGATGTGATATCTGATTCTGATGTACTGTACCATACTCTGCTACAGAGCATCAGGGCTGCTAAGGCAGTTTCTTTGCTCGGGTTATACTGTGTGGTTTGCCATTGCCTTCGCAGCAGTGGTTATCGCACGAATTTGTCATTTGTTCAGGGTGCCAGCGGTGTCTTGCCGACTCTTCACAAAGGACACAGAGATATTTAACATCCACCAACTAATACTGGCAGATGGGATGGCACACTCAATGATGAATCACCTTGCCTGTGAAACACCAAGATGACAGTTTATAGGTGGGTCGGGATTCAAACCCAGAAAAGCAGCTTAGAGGCGAGTGTGCATACCTCGATGCCACCCTGCCAGCCCAGATACGATACACATCACCAAAAATGTCAATAGCGTGAGTTAAGGTTTTGGAGAGAACTGTTTTGGTAAAACTGCAATCCCAAAAAGTGCACAATTTTGAAGAAAAGATGGTTAAAGGGAGGGGTTATGGTGGTGCTTATGAAACGTGTAACGAAGGGATGTTGGGTGGTGATGAACAGATGATTATTCTGTACTCGAAACACCTGCTCCCTTAGGGAGCAGCTTGGGGGTGGGGTGTGTGGGGCATTGGGGAAGGTGAGAAAAATATATTTTGTGCCGTGTCTAACAACCCCTCCCCCCCCCTGTCTGCAGCAGGGGTCATTGAACCACTTACACTGTGGCATGTGTCCAGGGGAAAATCGTGTCGTCTCTCCCCTACGATATTTTTGTGCCCACGATCTGACCCTGGGTACTACTAACATACGTGCAAAGTTTGGAGATCGGGCCAGTCCTGTGTTTTTTTTTACAGTGATTTTCAGACGTACACACACATACAGAGAATTGCTACAATTAATATAGTAGGACAGGATGTGAAAACCTTCAGATAGCTCAGAACAGAGCACATTGGATTCAAGACCACATGGGATCATTCTTAAAGAATTAGCAATTGTGTGCTGGCAACCCCCTTGGAATTCCCTGCTTGGATGAGCTGGTTAAGTTGAACTACCTGTGGTAAGTGCCGGTGTTCAGGTGTAGACATAGCACAGGCATGGTGGAACAAGTGGCTTCATTACCTATTTGCATGCTGATATTAATTGAACCCCTTACCTATTTGCCCAGCGTTTAAGGGATCATCCATATTACACCAGGGTTTTGAGACCCTCTCCAAACACCTCGAGGGTAAAAGGGGAACCAAAGCGCAATTTATTTTTTCTTTCTGAAAACCATTGAGAGTCATGAATCACGGGATAATATGAAGAGGAAAAAAAAAGTGAATTTTTTTTGCCAATCACAGTGTCAACGAAAAAAGCCCGAGAGTGTCGATTTGTGATTTCACCAACAGTGATGTCACATCTGGAAGCCATATTGATATGAACGGCGGTTTACTTAGAGAAACCGTGCATGTTGAACTTGGATTCGGATACTGATTCCACCGCCGTAAGCAACTCTGAAGGTTCTCAGTATGTTGAAAATGATCAGTGGGATTTTGAAGAAACTATTGGAGACAAAATTAATGATGGAAACGTTTTCGGAGGAATTGTAGAGCCGTCTCATTTTGAAAAAAAAAATCTCGCGGACAAAATGGCTGACGAATGCTTTGTCCTGCCATCGCAGGTTGCACAGGTGTCTTGTACTTTATGAGATCGTCCTGTTTCATACTTTTCCTGGATGCCATTTGTGTCCATGCCGTGTCCCACAGTCATGTCCATGAGGGGTTGATGTCCCTTCCCAGTGGATTGGGGATTGTGGAGGAGGGTGGAGAGGGGGGGATGGTGGTGGGTAGTGTGGGGGTGATGATTGATGGTGGATTGTATAGGGAGAGGAGGGGAGACCCAAAAAATTTAGCGTCCAAGGTCAAATCCTTTCGGAGGAGTAGTTGACGACAATACTTACTGTACATACATACTTCATCTCCACTATAAATAGATGGTGGTTCATTTGATTTGCAGAAATGTGTTGATAACAGATAATTATTTTCAGGTGTTCTTGTGGTAACTGCCAGGCAATGGGAAAAGGTGCTTAATTCAATGATGAAATAGTCCGTGTACAGGTGCAGGTCACTGGGTAGAAATGGTGTTTCCGTTTTGAGCGACGGCTGTTTCATCCACTTAATCATCAGGATGGCATCCTTTCTCAATCGTTGCGGATAACCATAAGATCTAGCCATCTCCGTTGTTTCATAACATTGCTTTGTTAACACGTTAAGAGCACAAAAGTGAACATTTTGTTGGCCCGATCCACACGAGGGTATTTCGGACAAACCTCGTCCAATTTCTGGGAAACTTATGGTGTTCCAGCCATTGGTGTAGCATGAAATCATCTCGGTCTGTATTACTAAACAAGCACTGAGGACGCATCGATTCAGCATATTTGTGGAGAAATTGAAAATTATTCACCGTTTGAGTTAAATCATACCATGATGTGAACTGGATACAGCATAGGTCTGGTGATCTACTTCCATATGCCACATCATGGCTAATCAAAAGAAGAAAAAGATTTCGACTTTTAATAGCAAATTTATCTATTTTAGAATTCAGAAATCGGGAAAAGACACATTATATCTATGTTGTAGGTCATCAAGGGAGAGAAGAGCATCGAGGTGGTCTGAGCATTTGGGTTCCCCTTGCTTTACCAATCCTGACCCATATGCTCCATACATTCCTCCCTTGCTCTTCCATCTGCTTTGAGCAATTTCCTTTTATTATTTCCTTTCCATCCCAATCCTCTCTACCCACTTCCTTTGCATGCACAACATGCAAATCTCCCTGAAAGACACATTATTTAGACATGCAGTGTGTGTGTGTGTGTGTGTGTGTGTGTGTGTGTGTGTGTGTGTGTGTGTGTGTGTGTCATTTTTAAACCTTCTTGTTTTGTGCTCCAGATAAGCTTTGAGGATATTGCAAGAGCCCCATTTTACCTCCTTATCCATTGTAGAAACAACACCACATTACACAGGGGATGGAAGGGACAGAAGCCATGCAGAATGCTAATGATTATGCAGGAGGATGCTGGACAGGCCAAGCGAGCATGCACAGCAAAGTGAGATGTTTTATAGCCTGGAGAAAACGTGCTCCAATATCTGATATAACGACTGTGCTTTCTCCTGATTCAGTGGTACTTTTTCTAAAATTCACTTTTTATGAAATAGAACTGCAACAAGAAAGCAGTGATGAAGATTCTGTTTCGATGCTTGCCAAAGAAACACTTCACATCGCTGCCTACAAATTGTGGGTTCAAATTGGAAGGTGAAAATTGAACATGAGCTTCCTCGTGGCTGTGCCTCTGCTGAAGAAGAAAAAAAAATGATATGTCGATTCCCCAACTAAAGGGGAGGGATAAAATTTCATCGATAAATCACTCCAATTTACAAGTGAACGAGACAATTGCTTATTATCCTGCAAAGTGAAGCAGAGCAAGCAAATGTTGTGGATGAGAAAACTCATTTAAGCCCATTCTTGGGGAGGGCAGACCTCGATGAGTCACGTCAATAAGCAGACTCATGTAAAAATCCGGTGTGCTCACCTCTCACTGACCTCGCGCTGCATACTGCTTTCAGTGCACCGTGCAGCATTTAGCATCTCCTGCAACACACAAGTACCACGTTGAGCCTCCTGAAGCACAACACACAAACTTCATCCGTCGCTTCAACCTTATCGGCTTCCCACACCAAATCCCTATCACATCTCGGAATCTAGACAAAGAAGAGCTGGGTTAGTGCTTTGATAGGATATGTGCCTTAGAATGGAACGAGGCTCTGTTGGTAGCGTCCTCGCTTCTGACCTGTCCGGTTTGACCTCCCGTGGAAATGGATCTGAGCCACCGCTGGTTGTCCCCTCTGCATTTATGGTGCAGTTGTCAATGAACCAAGGATGTCTTTTGAGAAAAAAAATTGCCCATTGTTATGCCTTTAGATTATCTTGGAAAACATTATCTTCCTACATGAGAAAATGGGATGGGTAAGTTAAAAGAATGGAAGAACGATGATGCCAAATTTGATTGAGGTAAGTTAACCAGCCATTTTACTTGCTGTCACCTTGACATGGTAGAGGCCTTATTTGTGAATGTATTGTCGAGGCTTGTATAAGAGCTAACACACAGGTCAGGCCGAGTATGGGAGCATGCGCCAGAGCAGGGTGCCGCTGTGTCTACTTTCCGCTGGTACTCCAGGGGCCTCCGTCTGGCCATCCCCCAGGCAGATGCCAGGCTCATCCCCATCTCCTTGAGATGCCGGTCAACCTGCTGCAACCACAAGGCACGTGGTCGGCCCATTGTCCTCCTCCACTCACGAGACTCCCTCGCTGAGAGAATCTGGTGAGCAGGATCAGCGTCAGGAAAACCAGCCACATGTCCATACAGCCGCAACTGACGCTCACGGACAATGCAGGTAACAAATCTCATCCGAGTCTCACTTAGCAATCGCTCGTTGGACACAAAGTCCGACCAGCAATAGCCAAGGATTCTCCAAGCAGACCTGGTACCAAAGGAATTAAGTCTCCGTCTCAGATCCTTGGTCAGAGTCCAAGTCTCGCATCCATAGAGCAAGACTGGAAGCAACAAGCACCTGAAGACTTGGACTTTCGTCCTCCCGCACAGGTACCAGCAGCGCTACACCCCATGATCCAGTGAATCCATGAACCCCCAGGCCTGACCCAGACGTTTATTGACCTCTGACTCACAGCCAGCAGAGACATGAATATCACTGCCATGGTAAGTGAATCTCTCCACGACCTCAACATCCTCACCACAAACAGGCACAGACAGGACAGCAGCATCCAAGATGTCATTGAAAGCTTGGATCTTAGTTTTGACCCAGGAAACCCAAAATCCCAGCAGCTCCGATTCCTCATTCGGCACCTCGATGGCCCAAAAGGACATCTAAAATCTCCGCAAAGATGACTGCATCATCTGCGAAATCAAGGTCAGAGATCTTGACATTCCCAAACGATGCACGGCAGCTTGATCTCTCCAACATCCTCCCTAGAATCCAGTCCATACAAGTGCTGAAAAGTGTGGGGGGCAGGACACACCCCTGACAAACTCCAGTAACAACTGGAAATAAGTCAGAGATGGTACCACCACATCTCACAGCACTCTCAGTACCAGAGTAGAGTTCAGACATCAGATCGATCAGTTTTGGTGGCACCCCACGAAGACCAAGAATCCTCCAGAGGACTTCCTGATTCACTTAATCGGACGATTTACAAAGATCAACATAAGCTGCAATCAGCCCCTGCCGAAACTCTCGTCTGCGTTCGGTGAGGACCCGAAGAGCAAGGATACGGTCAATCGTTGACCTCTTTGGTGTAAAGCCTGACTGCTCTGGACACCGGTGCTCAAGCAGATGGTGGCAAACCCTATCAAGAATTATCCGAGCAAAGACCTTGTCCGGCACTGAGAGCAGCGTCACCCCTCGGTAGTTGTTGCAGTCTTGGCGATCACCCTTCCCTTTCCAGAGAGGGACAACAAGGCCCCTCTTCCAGTCAGTTGGGATGATGCCTGTGTTCCAGGCAGAGCACAAAACTGCATGCAATGACACGAGTGCAGCATTTCCACCAGCCTTGAGAAGTTCAGCATGGATGCCACAGATCCCTCAAGCTTTTCCCCGTTTCAACCGGTTCACCGCAGCCTGTGTTTCCACAAGCGAAGGTGGACCACAGTTTATTGGAGGATCAGCAACAGGGATTGTAACACCCTTGACATTCGACTCGACAGCTGGTGGATCAGCCTGGTACAACCGCTGAAAGTAACCAACCCAGCGGGCCTTCACTTTGGACTCCTCTGTCAAGAGCCTACCACCCTCTGCTCCAACTACAGTGCATTGAGGGATGAGCTTGGATGAACGCAATGCGCGAATTCCCCTGGAAGCAGGATGAGAATCACCTGTCCACAGGTGATGTTCTACCCCCTCACAGATTCCTCGCACATAGGCCTCCTTGTCTACCCTGAGCGCACGTACAGTTTTACGCCTCAGCTCCCTGAACAGCGAAGCTCTGCCATTCAGCCTGGTCCTGCGACTCTGGTCAATGGTATCCAGTGTCCCTTGAGAGACAAAATTATTCTTTGAGCTGCGGTGAGTTCCAAGACCTCCACTGGCAACATCAAGGATGGTGGTCTTGAAGGCACTCCACAACTCTTCAGGAACCACCAAAGCACCCAGACCCTCCAAATCTCCACTCAGCCTGTTTGCAAACTCCTCAGCTACGCTCTCATCCTTGAGCCTGCCAACATCCAGCCTAGGCTGGGATGGTACCATTCTCCCGGATTTAAGGTGCAGCTTCAGAGTTGCTACAACAAGCCGGTGTTCAGTATTGAGGAACTGAGCACTCCGGTAGACCCTACAATTCTGGATCATCCTCCAACGACCGTCAATGAGGACATGGTCAATCTCCTTTGCCACACCACCAGCATTGGAATACCAAGTCCAGCGATGAGCTTGTGGGCGCTCATATCATGAACCGGCCACCCTAAGTCCATGACTTCTTGCAAAGTAAAGGAACTTAGTGCTATTCTGATTAATAGTTCCTGACCCATGGGGACCAACACATGTCTCATAACCATCCCTATCAGTTCCAGTCGATGCATTCAAATCCTCCAAGACTAGAAGTGTATCTCGTCTGCGGCAATGATCAACCACAGACTTGAGCATGGCGTAGAATGCATCCTTCACGGTGAGATCACTCGCCTCAGTCGGAGCATAAACAGAGACCAGGGAAATGACACCTAAGGAGTGACGAATCCTTCGTCTCATAATACGCTCGTTGACCGGTGTTACCTCAATTATCATTGGGGTCAGCTTATTGGACACAGCTACAGCAACTCCTTGGGTATGGTAACAATCAGAGCGACCAGACCAATAGTAGGTGTAACCACCCACCATGATCTCGCCGCAATCCGGTCTCCGAACCTCAGAGTGCTGCAATACCGATGTCCAAATGCTTGAGCTCAGATGATAACAGAGATAGGTGATCATCCTCTCTTGGGGATCGGACATTCCAGGCACCCACCTGAGGGGACCGCCTCAGGTTAAACCAGGGAGACCGCCGTCTGGTGGACGACACCTCAGCACCACTCCGACACACTCTCCCGCAATCTCACCCAGGAATGTTACCCCGTCGTTTCCCTCCTATCATCAAAGATTGGGGGTCCCAAAGGCTGAACACACAGAACATGTAACAAAGGGGAGCAGGACACAAAAAGAGGGAGGGAGGGGAGGAAGAACAAAACAGAAGGGAGCAGAAACATTAGATCTGTGGAAGGGAGAGGGATGGGGCGGGGTACACGGGGTAAACAAGAAGGACACTACAAGGTCTTTCAGGTCCTGACACGACAGGGACTTTCAGGAAGGAAAGCAGGTGGAGGAGGTGGGTTGGGGGTGGATTAACGGGGGTAGAAAAGATCAGAGTTTTAGATGGGGGAAGATAAAATATGATGGTGAACAGCTGTTTTGAAATCCTGGAGGGAAGAGTGTGTTTGAAGAGTTTGTGGGAGTTTGCTCCAGAGGTGGGAAAAAAAAAATAGGACTGATCAGCTTTTCATCCTCCTCTTCGTCTTGGGTAGACTACTCCTCTGTCCATCCTAATAAAAACGAGAAGGGCACTTGGGAGAGCGCGTACCTCCACCACGTCATGCCTGATCCAAGCAAACATATCGGGCCAAATACATTTTTGAAATATCATGCTATACAGTACTATATCGTTTTTGGCCCGATTTTTCAACGGTGAAGAATCACTGAAAAATTAAATAAGTCTCGTATCCAGATCCGGATCCGGATCTTCACAGAATTCGAATCATTTCTTCCTTGTCACACACGCAACATGTCCACCAAGATTCATGCAAATCCGTCCACAACTTTTTTAGATATCGTGCTATATGTCATTTTTGGCCTGATCTCTCAATGGTGAAGAATCACTGAAAAATTCTAGTAGTCGGATCCGGATCCCAATCTTCACCAAAATCTAATCCGTTCTTTTGGAAAACATTATCACCAATCCTGTCCACAAAATTTCATCCGGATCCGTCCACAACTTTTTTAGATGTCATGCACACAAACAAACAAACAAACAAACAGCCAAACAACTCGACAGAAAGAGCTGAAAACATAACCTCCTTCACCTCCGGTGGCAGAGGTAATAAATCTAATGCCACTTCCAGGCCCACGGCGCACTGCACTGCCATCGCTGGCACACAATGGCCAGAGAGATTGTAATGGCCTTTCGCACAGGCTTTTCATGACAGGAATTCCTCACCTGGTCCTGCCCACGAATAAGAGATGTTTACACCTACAATATTACTTTGACTATCTTGTCTATAAAATACATACGCTGCCTTCTCAGAGTCACATTTTACAAAACGAACTCCTCTGACAGGTCCTTCTTACATGGCAATCTAACCAACTCAAAACACATGGACCATATTACACTTACACAGACAGTATGGCTATGGATCCCCCCCTGCCTCTTCCACATAATATACCCTGGAAGACATGAAGGCATGGGAAACTTTGCATTCCGACTAGTTGACGTCTGGCTGGATCATCAACACAGCTGTTCTTGGGAAGAATGGCTATCACATTGTATGAGCAAAGGTAGGCCTATAATACATCAATGGCATGGACTCATGTTGGCAGAGCAGATAAGCATGACATTATATATGTTAACATCATGCCTATCTGCTCTGCATCTCCTTCAACACTCTCAAATGTTTATCCAGCCCCAAAGCTTTATCTTTTTCGTCAAGTCCAAGAAATACATCAACTAATGTGAAAGACAACTAAACAACTAATGCCAGCAGACAGGACACCCAGTTTAATGTCAATCCGAGGGTCAGCACACACACATTGGTGGGTTGGGATTCAAACCCAGGCTAGACAGCTTAGAGGTGAGTGTGCGTACCTCTAGGCCATCCTGCCAGCCCTTAACACTTGGTGGGAAAAAACAAAATCGACTCTATTTCTTGAAATACATACTCTTGTCGAAAAATGGTGGTTAGAAAGCAAGTGATCTGACTTTTTATGAAAAGTGGATTCTCAATTGTGAGATTAAGTTCAGTATTTGTGTTCAGCTTTTGTTTGCATTTCATTTATCACTCATTTTTGGGACTCAAATACTGGTGTCATATTAAAACTTGATATGACGGTAAATCTGGTGATGATGTCACGGCCGACATTTTTGCAGATTCTCCGGTGTCTCAAAATTTGGCACAACACCACTGGTGACTGTGACAACTGGCAGGGGAATAACACTACTCATAATCTCCAGCAAGGTCTTCTGCAGGAGACTCCTAAACAGGATTGACAAGGTTACTGACATCAAGCTGAGTCAGGAGCAAGTAGGATTCAGAGCAGGAAGAGGGTGCATTGACCAAATCTTTGCACCTGCATCACATCATCAAACAGTGCTCAAAATGGAATACACCTCTTTACATCAACTTTATTGACTTCAAGAAGACATTTTATTGTGCACATAGAGGCAGTCTGGGGAAGACACTGAGATCTTTGAAATTCCACAGAAGATGGCTACCCTGACAAGCAAATTCTATGAACACTTTTAATGCAGTGTCATCACGAACAACTCCCTATCAGAGCGGTTCCCTGTGGAGGCAGGAATTCACCAAGGTCATCATGTGACCTATCCTTTTTCCAACTGCCATCGACTGGATCATGCGGAACACCATATCAGATAGACCTAGAAGCATCCAGTGGACCCTTTACACCCAACTTGAAGATCAAACTTTGCTGATGACCACTATTTTTTCTCATCGAGGTATACCCATCTGCAAGAAAAAACTGATGGTAGCCAGCTTGCCAGAAGGATGAGTCTGAACATTAGTATCACCACTGCCAAGACCCAGGTGATGAACGTCAATGCCGTATCTTCTGCACCCATTCCTGTAAATGGAGTTCTTGAGACTGTAGAGGATTTTACATACCTAGGCAGTTTCATCAACAAAGAAAATGGAGTCAAGTAATACGTACATCGAAGCAAAACTCTGCAAAGCTCATAATGTATTTGCTCGACTTCATCTCATCTGGAAGTCCAAGCAGTACAGCCTGAAGACAAAGATAAGACTCCATAACAGCAATGTCAACTATGCTCTTATATGTGGCATTTAGTGCTTATGAGTAATCAAGTCCAATATGAGCAAGGTAGATTCCTTCCACAATGGATGCTAAAGGAAAATATGCCGCATCTTTTGGCCAAGTAAGATATCCAACAAAGACTTGCATGCAAGAACTGTTGACCACAACACTGCCCTTGAAATCAAGTTTCACCACCTCCGATGGCTTGGCCTTGTGCCTAGAATGTCCCCTGACCAAATCTCCAAGGTTTCTTTGAAATGGACACCATCAGGAAAGAGGAAACTAGGCAGGCCAAAAACAACTTCTTGTCGGACTGCGGTACCTGAGTTCCTCCAAGCGGGATGGGTCTAGCATGGTGTGAGTCACAGACTGCAGCTAAGGATAGAGATAAATGCCAAAAGCTAGTAGCAGCCTTATGTCCCATCGGGACAAAGAGGATAAGTCAGTACAGTATGTATGCTAATTGGCATGGAAAGTATAGAGAAGCTGACATTTTTGGGAATTAGCCCTTCGTCGGAGCAAAAAAGCATTAATGCCGAAAAAGAGCGATACCACCTTTGCTCCAAGGAAGGGTTAATGTCTGAAACATCAGTTTCTTCTTGCTTCCCATGGCGGTTGGCAAACCTCAATCAACATCCTGTTGATGTTGATTGAGGTATGCCAACACAGATCGACATGTTCGCCAATACAGATCGACATGAGCCTTCACCTGCAAGACGAGGTCTTCATTCCACCTCAGGTTTGATAAAGCTCGTGGTGAAAATAGGACATTAAAAATAAATTAAAGTAAATCGATAGATCAGACATAGATATGGCATTAGGCATGATATGTTAAATGACATCCTCCAATCTCTGAAGTTTTAAATCCACAAGATAGGCCAGAAGTTATTTTTTTACCAGAGTTAGGCCAAGGGGGCTGTCAATTAAGCTAACTACATTTCATGCATTATAACAAAGGGGTACTTTGCATAAGCTTAGAACTTGAATCTTTGCCTAGAAAACAAATGCACT
>NC_140976.1:48641244-48648744 GCF_056783735.1 Eptatretus burgeri
GCATATCTATATCACTGATTAATTCCAAATTGTTTTGTCATTTTTAACATAGCACTCCAAGCCTAACCTGGGGCCATGTAATAGTGAGCGGGGTCTAATCCATACGAATTTTAATTATGATAGACTGTTCTAAAAGTTTCAAACACATCAGCCAATAACAATACATCAGTTTTAAGATACAAATCATGATATTTCCCAAGATTCTTCATATTAAACTTCTCCCAAACCTTTTTAGCTTGTGTATAATCTCTATCGGAAATATGAGTTTTATTCAACTTGCGATAGAAACTTTCCCTTGAAGGAAGTTGTGTTTCTTCAAACTTCTCAAATTAATTCATGTCATCATATGGGTATATTCCCTTTTGTGATAAGAGATCGATCTCTTCTTGATTTGAGAAATGTGATGAAAGATTAGGTAAGTTTTTAGTATTTGATGCTGAGTTAGATAATGGACTTGCCATAAACTTGTATGTGTCAAGAAATTTGATATGGGTTATGGGGGATGTATGAATTGTTTTTGTGAATGAGATGTATTTTTTATCTGTTAGGAATGGCAGAAATATCTCCAGATGTCTTTGAAAGTTCATTTATAAATAGTAGTGTGTCATAGTGAGTGTTGTTGTGAAGAAAGACAGGAATAAAGTTTGGGGGCTTGTAATTAAGATTACAACAGGAATGAGCGAGACCTCTATATTTTCCAGTAAGATGACAATGATCCCGAACTTTGATCTCTCCCTCAATTTTCTCCTCACAAATAAGACAGATACTGTTCTTTCTAAATTCCTTTTTCTCTCCCTTTGCTAATGACATTGCTTGATAGGTTTTCCTCATTATTTCTCTTAGTCTTATACAGTCTTTTTCCAATCGGCTTCCAAACTCCTCTGAGGCATTTTCTGCTCTATAAAGTTCTAACTTGTATTAATCACCAACAGATGATTTGATATAATAACAGAAACCACAAGGAGTATGTTTTTGATATTTATTTGTGTATGATTTCTTTGGATTTGGAGAGACAGTATCTATCTTTTCAAGGATACTTTCAAAATCAGCATACATCACAAACGGATGTTTTATAGATTTGTTAAAATCTTTGAATGATATGTTTGAACCTGCTTTTGGTAAATTGATTATGGTTGATTGATGATTACTACAATATTATGAATGTTGATTTCATCGTTCTTTTGTATGAAAGTTGAGACATCTCTTACAAGGATACGTTTTACATTTTCTCTTGCATAGTTGTGATTTGGTGAATGTTGATAAATTTTTGATGAAAGCATAATGTGATTTTTCCTTTGAAGTAAAGGAGAGAGAGGCTCAATGTGTGTTTCATCATTTTTATAGTTGTTTGAAACTATTAATATTTGAACTTTGTTTGTCTCCGTTAATTCATATACATTAACAGATAGATTATTCATTTTCTCAAATTTAGGAATATCTCTCAATGACATTGGAAACTTTAAATCTTTGACATTTAATGAATTCTCGTATTTCTTATAATGTTCAATCCTCTCAGGTTTCCATTGTGGGAGATGTAAGTGAGCAAGAATAGACCATAGAAAACATTTATTATCTTTGTTTTGAATATTAACAACCGCTTTCTGAAGTTTTATCTCCTTTGGGAAATCAATATAAGAAGAAGCTTGAAGAGGATCTGATTTTAAGATATGTATAGCTAAAAATATTGTTTTTGTAATCGGAAATCCACTACCTACGACAGTGTTTTCAACATCTTGTTCTTGTCTCTGGAGTTCATCATAAACATCACATCTTACAAAATCTTGAAATGATGAGATAATGTGAGGGTTTGTCCTCATATAGAGAGTAGTTTCATCGCCTTCTCTTACCATATTCAATTTTACTCCTATATAAAACTTAAAAGTTTTCATTTCACTTAATGTGTTTTTACTTATAGTTTCAATACTTTGTTTAACCACATCAACAGCTTCCATAATTGAAGATGGTCCAGGGTCTTGAAAGTGAAACAATCTTATTTTTATATGTCCTTTAAATACCCCATCAGTGCTTTCAATGGAGAATTTAGTGGCACCTTCCCTTTCTTCATTGTTCGTGTGTTTGCGTGATTGAAGGTGTTTATTATAAAAAAAATTAAGAATATCATTATCACATCCATCACAATGTTTTGTTTCTTTGTCAAGTGGAGATATTTGTCTGAAAAGATTGAATGTGTGTTTGTTGGTTTGAAAGTGTTTTTTATAACATTTATATTCATGATTACAAACATCGCAGTACGTTGTATTCACCATATTTAAACAACAAAACTTTGTTTAAAATAAAATCTTCTTGATGAAAATTCCGTTTAATTTATAGGTGAATCTGTGCTTGAAACCATTTTATCCTCCAACTTTTTTCACTTTATAAAAACAATGTATCAATACACAAAAGACAAGTTTCAATCAATCTCTTCATTTGTGAAAGATACTGAGAGATATGTCCAGGATGTGATTTGTAAAAATTGAACAAAGATAAATATAACAACTATTGGATAAAAAAAAATTAAGGTGAATAATATGAGTTCTTCAATTTCCTTCAGTGGAAGGGCTTTTAAGGCCCAGTCACACCTTGACGTTTTAGCCAGCGATGGCAACGTATTAAAATTTATGTAAAACGCTGGCTTACGTTGAACTTTTGATGTTTTTTTTTAAAGATTCGGACGTATTCATAGCGACTTGGTCTTATGTATAACGCATTAGTAACAGACACAGAACGTTTCGTTGTGTTATAGATAACATACCAACGAATGCTGAACCTGTTGTCGGCCTACACAACCTATGCCCAACGATAGTCTAACTTAGGCATAGCACGTTGCACGCTTCGCCGACGATGTCGTGACGTAGCCTATTAAAAGGCTGACGCACAACGATTCGAATCATAACTGCCGTAGAAATGGAAGTGTCAACATCGTAGTCACACCTTGGCAATCTTGCCAGCGTATGCCGACCTAAGAAAAATGTGTCTAAAACGTTGGGGCACGTCAAATACGGTATGAGTAAGTTTGGTATTCGTGAGTAGAACGCTAAAGTACGCTATCATACGTCGTAGTAAGTAGAGTACGTCAAGAAATTTTAAACATGTTCAAAATTTTACGACGTACTTGGCGTATGACACACGTTCCACATGCGATGGGGAAAAGTTGTACACACGATATGCGGACGCTTACACGCGTCCACAAATGCTACTTATAAGCTACTCATAAGTCGAAACACGTCGCGGTAATGTCTTTTTAACGCGAAACTTATTTCTAACTTATGTTTGACGTGCTTTGAACCAATTCTTTATGTAGTCCCAACACACATTGACATATGTAGACGTATTCCAATGACGTCTTCCGGTCGACAAAAAAAATAAATGAACGTGTTTCTAACTTACAACTGCCATATAAAAACGTGTTCCCAGCGATTTTGGGAATTGGTATATAAAAATGGTGTTCATAAAAGGGGAACCCAACAGTGTTTTCGAGTCCTTTTTGAGTCGATGTCCATGTCAGCAGTAACAGTATCAGTATCAGTATCAGTATTACTATTAGTATTAGTAGTAGTTTGTTCATGTTGGCAGTAGTAGGTGAGTGTGAGGGGGAGGGTGTGGGTTATGATGGATCCTCCTTGCGTCCGCGTGTCCACGGGTAGGAGACATCTTTGCACCATTGTTCGAAGTTCTTCACGGCTAATTTTTTATGGGGCTTTTTCAACAATGAGCTATGGCTTGTTTTTACGATTTAGGTCTATTCATAATGGGTTGGACAAATGCACAATGAACTAATAATGTGCATAGAGCGCTTCAATAACTTATAGATACGGTATACCAACGAATAATTATCGTGT
Source organism: Eptatretus burgeri (assembly GCF_056783735.1). Classification (NCBI taxonomy): domain Eukaryota; kingdom Metazoa; phylum Chordata; class Myxini; order Myxiniformes; family Myxinidae; genus Eptatretus; species Eptatretus burgeri. The sequence continues at coordinate 48,645,087 of NC_140976.1, forward strand.
AGCCGGCGTTCACAAACTATGCCCAACGATAGCCTAACGTATCCATATCGTGCAGCAGTTTATCTTTGCCGGTGACGTAGGGTTTGCTATTCATAGGCTGCCACTCAACGATTTAAATGGCTGCATCTCCACTATTGAAAGTAGACGCTTGCGCTCAACAATTGGATTTTTTTTACACTCAACGACTATTAAACGGTACCACTCAACTATTTTCATTGTTTACAATGAACGATTTAAATTGCTGTCACTCGCCTTTGTTTTTTGATGCTGGGGTTTGGAAATTTGAAGCGTTTCTTCTGAACGTGTTAAAACGCTCAAACTCGACTATTTTAAATAGACGCTGCCGATGGACAATTGGAATCATAGCCAAGCTAGACATCGAAGTGTGAACATCCTCGTCATGCCGAAGAAAAGTTTGAAGAATGCTGCAAATAAGTGTCCTGGCCGTGGCCGTGGACGCTGACGCAAGGACGATCCATCATACCGACGTCTTTCAGCCTATGAGTAACTTAAAAGTAACGTCTGTCGACGTGTGGCAACGATCGCGTAACGTGCCAACAACACGTTAATCATAGGTTAGAAATAAGTTTCGGGTACGCTAAACATTACCTCGGCGTGTCTCAACTTATGATTAACTTACAAGTAGCATGTGTTGACGTCTGTCAACGATCGCAGACCGTGCATACAACTTGTGGCCAGTGTAGCGGAACGTGTGAGTCATACGCCGGCATACGTCGTGAAATTTCAAGCATGCAAAAATTTGAGGACAACCGAAAAGTACAACGTTTGAAGCCAGTGTACAACGACGTATGGCAGTGTTTTTCAGCGTGCTCTCAATGTTATCAAAACTTACCCATAACGTATTCAACGTGTGCCAGCGTTTTAGAAAAAAATTTCAAAAATCGGCATACGTTGGCTAAAACATCAAGGTGTGACTGGGCCTTTAGTATATCTGGAAGAACATCGATTAAAGTAGCTCTAACAAAAGTTTCTCCTCTCTTTCTGGCAATAGATTCAAAACTGGAAAAAGCAATGAAACAAGAAAAAGTATCAAAAAAGAAAAACCTTAAGGATGAAGCTTTGGAAAGAAAAGATACGACCATCTGTAATATGCAAGGAGAAATTTGTATTTTTTTCAACAACCCAAAAGATGTAAATCCTGATGAAATAAAGGATGTTAACATATCAGGTGAAATGACATTTCGTTCAGTAGTAAAGGATCATTTTAAAATTACCTTTAATATAAAAAATGTAGTAGTTGAATCTGTTCGTGAAAAAAAGTATATCGATTTAGATGGTCATGTTTTTTCTACTAATTAAATATGAGACATTATTCAACTGAAGATTTTGAAGATTATGAGAGTGATGATAGTATCTCTGTTGGAGCAGAAGACAGTTATGACACCGAGAGTTTGTGTTCAAATGATATTAATGAAAGTAGTTTTATAGATGATTGTGAAAGCACCAATGAAAGTTCCGAAGATGATACTGAAGATGAATTTTATTTGAAGTAAAGTTTTACTTTATAAATATGAATCTACTACACTAAAAAAATAGAATATGTTTGTATGTATGTCTGTGTGTGTGTTTGTTCGTCCTTTTCGGCAGCCGAACCGTTGGATGGAATGAGATGAAACTTGGCAGGAGTGATCCTTGGGACATGAGAACGGACATGGGGGGAGGGGGGTCAAGTTCAAGGTCAAAGGTCATGGGGTCAAGGGGTCAAGGTTACCGGGTAAGTTAAATTTCTCAATTTCATCCGATCGAGAAGGGACCAACGCCATTCGACAGATAATCAAAATTAATACTGAAGGACCAATTTTGTGCCTCGTCTGTGACAGGGTTTCGGCTAGTAGTTTACTAGATTTTGAGCCTCTTAAATTTCCTGATTCTCCACATGACAAATTTGAGAATTGTCCTGCGTGTGAAAGATGGGGATTAAACACAGTCAAAAGCCTATAAACAATATGTTCTGTGATTATCTTCTCATTAATGACAATAAAAAAATATAAAAAGGAATACAATAATTTGAGATTTACACCAAAAATGAATTACTTTACAAGATTGATTCGAGAAATGAATGTAAAGTATGAGGGTGATAATACACCATTTCTTACAAGACAAGAGACTGAACAAATGACAACCATGTTTCGTGGATTGATGATTTATATTATTAACGATTGTCATTTTCAGGGAAATATTAACACATGATATTGTATAAATAAAATAATGGATTATCTTAAATAGGGTGGTCCTTATTCCTCAACTTTGGATTTTCTAAGCTCCAACCCCCGGGATTCATTGGAACAGTCGAGAAAACTCTCCTGGTGAACTTTTTTTTTTTTTCCAATCGGGCAACATTTACCCCTCCCTCATCAACCTTGAAGTTTCACCCTGAAAAAAAAATTGTAAGGGGGGTGGTGAGAAGAACGAATAATACACATTACACAAACACACAGATCGACGTATCACATCAAAAGAGACGATTGGACATTACAGGAGCGTTTTAAAGTTCAGCCTAGGTCGATACGTCGTCGTTCTAATGTCAGCCGCCCCGAGAAACTGAAGCTAAACTTCAAGGTCGATGAGGGAGAGGTAAATGTTGTTGGAATTTGAAATAAAAACACCAGAAGAGTTTTCTCGACTATTCCAATGAATTCTGGGGGTTGGAGCTTAAAATAAATGAATTTGAAAATTTACCCGCTAACGAAGGACCACAAGGACCACTCTCGTGCATGGGGTAATTATCAACAATAGAGCAAAAAACGAAATGTGAGGTCGAGCAACCAATAAAATAAAGGGTGTGTCTCCCTCCACAAGAGTTCATAGACATCCACAGCATATGGACGGGTGCACGGTGAGACTCCAAAACAGCAAATGACGAAACGAGCTACAGGAGAATATTCCTGCAAAAGATTAGTGCGAAAAAGATAAAAACAGGAAAAATGGAGAGGTGATTCAAAGCAAAACAAAGAGGACAGGCTGACCATGTATGCTCGGCACGCACTGCGCATTCGAGAAGCCCGGTGTATCCTCATCAAATCACTTGAAATGTGGCACCTGCTGAGTGCAGCAATTCATTAGCATTTCGTTTGCTTCACATTGGCAAAACAGTAACTTCACCGCAGGGAGCTGGCACGAGCAAAGATTCCGGTGAGGGATAACCTTAGGGGGACATGAGAACAACTTCCAAAACACATGATTATGAAAGCACGTTTTGTGATTTTTGTTTTCAAGCAATTCATTTTTGATCTGACTTGAGCGCATGGAGCACACGACAATTGCTTTGCATCATTTTAATGGAATGCAGCGGTGCTGCAGATGCAGTGAACCCTGCCGCTTTGGGGAGGAATTTGTTCAGTGTACGATATTTTGTGTGCGTTCAGTGCGCGAATTTGTTCAGCGATAACTCACCTGTTCTTAATTGAAAGACATCATGGGATTTAAAATATGTATCAGCTGATGATAGCAAATGGAACACACAGCTTAACATCCCATCCAGAGATTGTGTATTATATGATGTAATAACCTTCCTGTAAAATACGAGGAGACACTTTATCGTTCGATCGGGAATAAAACTCAGACAAGACAGTACAAAGGTGAGTAAGGTCCTACTGAGAGGGGGAAGGATAGCTTTGAGCTATGCACATTCACCTCG
>NC_140976.1:48653744-48666244 GCF_056783735.1 Eptatretus burgeri
TCCACTAAATCCCCCAATTCATCCTGTTGCACGTCTCTTCCTTTAGGAGAGCATTCCTGCAAGAAGCAGCATTCTTTATTATTCTCAATCTTTCATCAACAACATCAAAACTTTCTTTAGCATACAAGAACAATGATAGGTATCCAGAAGAAACAACCTTAATTTCAGCCACATTCAAAATGAATTCAAGGCAAAGATAAAAGGGCATTTGGCCCATCATACTTGTGGAGTGTGTGTTTATATATCGTGCCAATAGAAAGTCTACACCCCCTTTCCAAATTTTCACTTTTTGTTGGTTATAGCCAGGAATCTAACTGCATTAAATCAGACTTTTTTCACCTTTACTTACACATCGTGACCCACAACTTCCTCATGAAAAACACATTTTACAAATTTCAGAAAATTTATTAAAAATACAAAACGAGAATATCTTGGATGGATAAGTGTCCAACCCCCTTATAATAGCAATTGTAAATCAGCTCAGATGTAACCAATCACCTTCAAAATCACACACTAAGTTAAATGGTCTCGATCTGTGTTAACTTGTAATGTTTCTGATTATTTCAGAATAAAATCAGCTGTTACTGTAGGTTTCCTCTGCTGGGTCATGCATTTCACAGCAAACACTTAACCATGAGCACCAAGGAGCTTTAAAAAGACCTCCAGGATAAAGTTGTGAAAAGGCACAGATTATGGGATGGGAATAAAAATATTTCAAAGGCCTTGAATAGCCCTTGGAGCACAGTCAAGGCAATCACTAAGAAGTGGAAGGTGTATGGTATCACCAAGGCCCTGCCTAGATCAGACTGTCCCTCCAAACTGGATGACCGGGCAAGGAAGAAACTGTTGAGAGAGGCCATTAAGAGGTCAATGACAATTTTGAAAGAGCTACAGGCCTGTATGGAAAAGACTGGTCACTGTGTGGATGTGACAACAATATCCCAAGCACTCCACAAGTCTGGCCTGCACATTAGGGTGGCAAGAAGGAAGCCATTGCTAAAAAAAACCCTACCTTGAGTCCCATTTGAGGTACGAAAAAAAACATTCTGGAGATTCTGAAGCCATGTGGCAAAAAGTTTTGTGGTCTGACAAAATCAAGAAGGAATTTTTTGGCCTAAATGCAAAAGAATTATGTTTGGTGCAAACTCAACAAAGAACATCTCCCAAAATGGTGGTGGCAGAATCATCTTATGGGGATGTTTCTCATCAGCAGGGACTGGGGCAATTGTCAGGATCGAAGGGAAAATGGATGGAGCAAAATACAGAAACATCCCAGAGGAAACCTGCTGCCCTCCACAAGAAGAATGAAATTGGGGCGGAAGTTAACCTTTCAGCATAACAATGACCCGAAGCACACAGCCAAAGCTACAATGCAGGGGCTAAGGAACAAAGATAAATGTCCTTGAGTGGCCCAGTCAGAGCCCCGACCTCAATCCAATCGAAAATCTGTGGCATGACTTGAAGACTACTGTCCAGCAATGCTCCCCACACAACTTGACTGAGCTTGAACAGTTTTGTACAGAAGAATGGACAAACATTGTCCAATCAAGGTGTTCAAAGTTGGTAGGGACCTATCCCAACAGCTGCACAGCTTTAATTGCTGTCAAATGTGTTTCCACCAAGTATCAACTCAGTGGGGTTCTCAGACTCAGACTCATCTCTCACCAGACTCGACCACGGCTACGCAGCAACGCCTCCTGTCATTGGTTGATATAAAATGGCCGCAGCAACGGTTCCTGTCATTGGTTGGTAAATAAATGGCCATAACTTGGGAAGCACTTGTCCGATTAATATCAAACCTTGAAAAGGCACATCCTGAGGTCCCCAGCAATATATCTGGCAAGTTTCAATTAGATCGGACCAGCGGTTGTCGAGAAACAGCGGTCACAGACACACACACACAGACACACACGCACACAGAGATTGCTGGAATTATACATAGATTTTCAGAAATTTATAGAATTTGTTTTTCACTTGGAAATGGGTTAGGATATGTAAGTAAAGGTGGAAAAACCAAATCTGATTGAATGCAATTTCATTCCAGGCAACAAGGCAACAAAAGTAAAAATTTTGAAATGGGGTGGACTTTCTACAGGGTGTGTGTACGTACGTGCATGTGTGTAATATATATATATATATATATATATATATATATATATATATATATATATATATATATATATATATATATATATATATATATATACACATACACACACATATTGATGCGGGACGGGGTCCAGTGGCGAGAACGACCACTAGGTGGGTGAAGTTACGTCATCTCTCACCAGACTCCCGGAATTGTAGGCCGTCGCCCACGGACAATTCAGTGACATGGCGGGTCGCTTAACCGACTGTGGACGCCAATACCTCAACTGCGTAGTGTACGGTCTTCCTGCCAGGTGTAATCAGTTTACCTAATTGACCATGCGGTTTCGACAACCGGGGAACCATGCCCTCGGTACGCCTTGCCCGAACCAGATCACTCTACCAACTATGGTAGAGTCCCAACGACCAACTCCGGATCAGATGCAGCCGAGTGGAACTGCCAAGGACGTACTGGCTGTAATGAACAGATTATCAGGGATAAAGACCAGGCGAAACGTAGATCTGAACCATGCTGGACCAATGAAGGAAAAGACAAAAATGAACTGGGAACATTTCTTCAATCATTTATTTACACGAAGGCGAGGAACATCATGTGGCACAGGAACAGGTTTATTGGTGTGTTATGCAGGGGACAGAAGAGAGATGCAGTGCGACAATTTCACAGCAACTTACAAAAGAGGACACAGAGCAGACTTGTCACAAGAATAATACAGGCAAGAATTACAGTGATCGAAAAGTTAAACAGTTTTTACTTAATGGACAGGCACCACACACTCAGACACACACTCGGACAAAATAAACCCAGTTGAATGGCAAAGGACTTTTGCAGCCACGGAGGGAGGGAGCTGAGGTCGCAGTTCTTTTGGTACCTGAACGTTCCGAGGGAAGGGATGCTCCGTGGTGCAGCAACCGACAGAGGTCGTGCAGTTCGGCCCACAGCTGCCCGGGTGGAGAGCGCAGAGTCCAAGGTATTGTTGTAGTTTTCCGCCGTGCCGGCATGCGGGCGACCGCTTTTAGCGAATTCACGCCCGCACGCGCCCACCGGATGTGGCAAACCGAGTCGCAGCTTTCGGATCAACGCCGAAATCCAGCTACGGGTATGTTCTTCATCACACCGTAAATCAGCCAACTATTCTGTCCGCGCGCGACGGGGTCCGATCGCCGAATTGTCGATTTACCTAATTATGCGCGCAGACAGAATGCCGGGGATTTCCACCTCAACGGGACCTGCTTGGAAACGAGCCGCTTAAGCAGCTCGCTCCATTCGCGATTTGCCGAGCGGTGTATATCGCCAAGCCCCGCCAGATCCGATTACTTTATCGGCTATTTAAAAGCCAGCTAATATCCCGAATGCAATACGGCAGCTCAATTAAGGGAAAGGACACAACGAACAAGTGGACATTCAAACAATGACATTTATTTTTACACACGTAAGCAGTCATACACATATGCAATCATGTAGACAATAAAGCAATGCAGGAACAAGCAAGACAAAGAACTACAACCGTTCTATTTATTATGTACATGCACTTAACAGTTCACTACTTGACGGACAAGGCGCCACGACATTCATTCAAAGAAACCCCAAAAAAGAAAAGGGTAAGAATAGGGCCCGCAGGCCTTTAATGTTCATCAGAGCCGGGATGACTGCGAGGCTCCGAGAGACCGTGCAGGCTACCTTTCACCCTCGTGGTGACTTGCCGGGCCTTGGTTCGGCGACCCTCGGTGGCCCTGCCCGCACTCCGCTGGACTCCACCCGTGCCTTCAAAGGTGATCCGGCTGGTGACTCCTCTCTGGCTCCACCAGCTCCTCCGTCGACCAAGGAGAGAGACCAAGCAGAGGGACTCTCTTTCCCCTCGCTGACAGACTCTGCTGCACTCCCAGACCGCAGCTCCGAGACTGCAGACGATTGCAGCTCGACTCCGCTCCCACTTCCACTCAACTCCACGGCGAACCCAGACCGATCGACCCCTTGACATTTTCAGCCCGGCCTTTTATCGCCCCGGTGCCTCACCCCTCCCTTCGCGGCGCGCGGGGGGGGGGGGGAGGGGGGACATTGCAGGGGGGTTCGGCTCGGCTCTTGGCCCGCTCTTTTGGCCCGATCACGGACATTATGTTTCTTTCGCCCGTCTGAGGGAAAATTCCAACAGAGCTCGGCTGGGGTCAGTGGTTGTTTTCCAACTGTCATTTCTGTTTACCCGTTCTGATGGATATCGGGGCGGGAGTTGTTGAGATATTGTTGTTGTTGGCGCTGGGGTGGAGATGGTGTGGTTGTTGAGATTGTGGTTGTGGTTGGCGCTGGGGTGGGGATGGCATGGTTGTTGAGATGGTGGTGTGGTTGGCGCTGTGGTGGGGATGGCGTGGTTGTTGAAAGGAGGTTGTGGGTGTTGAAGTAGTGGTTGTTCCAAAATAAAGATAGCAAAAGAATAATGGCTGACTCAAAGATCACAGCCCGGTTACACGAATAATTGCCCATAAAACATCGGTGGGGAAATCTAATCTGAACACACACTTATCGACATAACTGATCTCTGGGAAGCCTGAATGGTGTTCTGTGAATTTCCACAACCGTAATAGTATGAACGGGGCTGCAGACAGGAGTAGGACCCAACCGAGGCCTGGTCGAGGTCTTTTCAGCTCTTTCACAACCAACCAATGAACGAACAAACTTTCAAATCCAACCAGCGAACCTCTTCCTCCCTCAACCAACAACAAACTCTCTGAGTCTCTCACTCCCCTCTGAGGATGGTGTCGTAATTTATAGATCCCCAAGGTCGGGGAGTGGTCTTGGCGAAGCCGACGTCATCGTCCATCCTGATTGGACAGGGCCTTCATGGGGTTCGCCCTTCCTGGGCAGGGTTTTGGCCAGGCCAGGAAAGCCCGCCCACTCCACGAGTGTCTGGACTGGTCAAGAAGGAATTGGAACGTTTGGGGAAGCTGAGGAACTGGAACAGCGAATGCGAAGATTTTGCCTTGAGAAAGGAGCCTCTGGAGACAGCAGATGGGCAATGGTGTGCTGTGGCCAGCGAACTGAGGGCTGCAAGTGCTATGGTACCGTTGATCGTAATGGAGGGGATATAATGATTTATTAAACTAACTTAAAAAACATCGCAACGCACCCCAGTGTCTTCCCACAAAACACAAGGTAGGGATCTATCTTCACATATACTTAATGGAATAACTAACTTCGGGGCAACTGTATGTTTGTATGCAAACGGTTTCAAGAACCGTAACAATATATATATATATATATATATATATATATATATATATATATATATATATATATATATATATATATATATATATATATATATATATATATATATATTGAATATACATACATATATATTGAATATACATACATATATAAATTCATTAAAAATATTCCACATATATTTATGATGGTTCTGTCCTTTCCTGTTCATTTTCTCATTATATTAGTGCACCCCCTGTGGTGTTTCGGCCTCAGTCACATTTGCCACGGCGGCCGTGGGGTCTCCAAAATCTACGGCCACCAGCAATTATACGGCGGCCGCAGTATTTCCACGGTCACACAATGTAGCAGTCACATATGTTTTTATTTTTCGGGTAGCCGCACAGCGTATTTATAAATTGTGGAGACCGAGAACGTGGGGGTGCCGTACGGTCTTTGATTTGATGTTGCACGGTGACCTTAGGGCATTCCTGCGGCGGCCACAGAATTGTCAAGGCCGACGCAAGGTGCGCGCAAGGCGACCGCAGGGGGGCCCTAAGGCGAACGTGCGGTCAGACGGACGGTAACGAGTGGGTTATTTTTTTTTTTTTAACCAGTTCTTTTGTTTCGGCTTGTCGAATTGCTATGGCGAACGTAGAAATGAAAAAAGTTATAACTCCGTGCTATAATTCCACGGCGACCCTATGGCCTGTAAAATATAGCCATACGGCATAGGGCCACCCTGAGGCCACCTCAGAAACTCTGCGGCCGCCGCACGTTTCTGTCAATTCAGAGGATGTATGGCCGCCGTATCCTCGCCGTAGAGCAAATGTGACTTTGGCCTAAATCGCGGACATGGATGTGTTTCCCTGAACAGGGGAGGCTTACCCTTGGCCTGCAATCCAATTATAGCCATATTTTTTGGATCACCATGTGACCTTGGCCTTTACCGTTTTGGGACAGTGTAAATTAAGAAAATGTGTTGCCATTTACAATCTATCCATAAAACTCAACAACATGAACATCGGAGGAAAACTAATTTAGCTATGATCAATCAGGTGTTTTTTGTTAATTAGGTCACAATCTGAAAAAGTAGGTCAAGGGCATAAATCAAATATGAGGTGTACAACTTCAGTGTAGGTCCACTATTATGATGCAAGAACAACTTGGAAGGGAGAGCAGTCTGAGATTCTGCATTGGCAAAATTGAGCAATGACAAAAAATACATTTTTTTAAACTGCCATTCGACCATGATGTTTAACCCGGAGGGATATGATGTAAATTGAGCATAAATGTGCCTTGCTCAACACTATCTATTGAGGGCAATTTCATTATAATCAGCCAAACCTTGTCAAATTTTGGTGAAATGCTAAAACGTGTCGAATTACGTAATGACCCTAAACATTTAATCAAGATAAAAAATTTTTTACGTCAACCTTGCCTACTTTTTATTCCCATTATCGATGTAAAATTTAATTCTGAAAGTTCCAGCATTATCAGAGATACAGCTTGGACATTGGCAGAAAAAAGGGGGAAAAACCTAATTGGTGATTTAGTACTCCTCGGGGTGTAAAATCTTGACCTGTAACCTGGAGGGGTGTAATGTCTATCGAGTGTAAATGAGGTCAATTTTGTTCCGATCAGAGAAACTTTAGGCGAGTTATGGTGAAAAATGTTAAAATGTCTATAATTGGGAAATGACCTCAATTAGGTCAAGGTCAAAAAGTCAACCACACATTCTTTATATTCACAATATTGAAACCAAATTTTATTCTGAAAGTCCTCGCTGGCTCGGAAATTGATACAGCTCTGAAATTGGGAGTTGGGAGTATTGGTAGTGCAGGAAGAAAACAAAAATTCTAAATGGTGGTTTAGTACTCCCGGGGGTCCAAGAAACTCTCGGGTCACAGAAATTGTAGGCACCAATTGTACAAAGAAACCCTACAACAGCAATAAGCTTTGCCCTATCCTATAGACGGAGGCTTAGTCAAACTGAAACCACACAGGTCATTAGTGAGCATGCTACCAAGCAAGTTACCTCCAATCCTAAGTCTGACCGATATCAAATCAGTTAATCCAGACCGATGAAGGAATGGGCTATTCTATAAGTATTATGCAACACCACTTACCCTTCAACAATTATACCTTTGCACAATTCAGTAGAACTGACAGATGATCCTTTAGAGAAGCAAGGTTGGTATTCAAAGGTGCCTGCTTGTCTGTAAAAGTTCCAAGGTAAGTGAGAGCTTTCTCACCACAGACCTGACATGCTGCCCGCAGTGCTGTAAACAGAGAACAGAACACAGTCATGCATGACTTAGGCTGCATTTAGACTCAAACACAATGGATATTCAGTTTTATAGGACTCAGGACCAGGGCACTGTATGCATTTAACCTCAATGACTCCTCAATATTGTTTCCAAAGTGCAGAATTCTGTTTCAGAAAGTTTGTACTCGTGCAATATGCAGCACACGCTTTGCAAATTGAAACCACACAGTTCCCTATTTGAATTCAAACACAATAAATATTCAGGTGATAGGACTCAGGACCAGGGCACTGTATCTATTAAACCTCAATGACTCCTCAAAATTGTTTACAAAATGCGGAATTCTGATTCAGAAAGTTTGTGCTTGTGCAATATGCAGCAAACGCTTTGCAAATTGAAACCACGCAGCTTCCTATTTTTATTCAAGTTGGAAATGCACCGAGTCCTGTGGGGTTTCCAAGAAACACCATAATAAATGTCGTAAAATATCACTGAGGTCTGTGTCGAAGAAATACAAGTGAAACACAGTGTTCCATGGGGAATATATGGGGGAAAAAAACTTCAGCATGAACTGAAGCTGAGGAAGATGGCTGGCCCATGCCTGACAATTCATTAATTGTATGAGCTGTTTTTGAAGTCTTCAATCTCTGGTGTAATTATAGGCTTCTATAGTCTGCAATTCCTTGGGTGTCCAAGTGAAATAAATGTCTGTGCTTTGTCCAAAAGGAAACCAAACAGCCATTAAAAGAGAAACAGCAGATTGAAGAGACCAGGTACGGGTCACGTAAACACAACGCATCTCCAAACAATGCATTTCCTGCTTGCACCAATTGAAATGAGAAAAGCGGATTTCATTCCTGTCGTTCATTCACTTAAAATTTTCTAAAGACATTTTTGCAATGCACTACTGGACGATGTGGCTAAGACACAGACGTAGTATTGCAGAAAGAGGCTGAGACAGCGAAACACTCATGCCAAAGGGAAATTGCAACCAATACGCACACGTGTGTACATACTCTTTACAAGGAGTGCCATTCTGAGTTGAACAAGCAAACAGAATTGGAAATATTGATTATATTTGTACAGCAAGAGAAAATTGAATGTCAGTGAATAGTTCTTGAAAATAGACAGCAAAATCAAATTCTGATAGATGTCATGTTTGAACTATTGGTATAAATGATGGATGGAAGTGCAGGATAACTCAGTTGTTACCGAGCTTGCCTCTGAGCTGTCTGCTTGTGGATTTCTTTTTCTGAGTAATCCAATCCCACTGTAAACCGTTGTCTTGAGGCAATTCGTGCAGAGAATGTTGCATCCCAAAGACTGCTATCCAGTTATGCATTTGGGTTACAAATGATAAAGATCCCGTGGTACAACTAAAAAAAAAACGTCAGCGACCTTGTGCAGTATTGGGATGTGGGAATGAGATAGAAAAAGCGAAGTCGAAGTGAAGTTAGATTTAATCAATGGTGAAACAACGTTGAGTACAAAGTATAAGAAAAAATGGATAGATTAACTGAATGTGGTAAGGATGACGTAAACTACGTAGCATCAAATGAATTCTTCCTTGTGAATTTACCTCTGCCACTGAACGTGGACGGAGGCTATGTTTTCACTCCCCTGTGTGTGACGAGGATGTCTCAAAATGTTATGGACGGATTCGGACGAAAACTTGGTGCACATGTTGAGTGTGTGACAAGGACAAATTGATTCAATTTTGGTGAGGATCCTAATTCGGATCCAGATACGAGAATTATTTAAGTGATTCTTCACCAGTGAGAGATAGGACAAAAAAACGATATTTCAAAAAGTTGTGGATGGATTTTAACAAAACGTAGTGGATGAGCAAGTCGATGAGATTTTGATTAAGGTCAGGATCCAGATCCGGCCGATCAGTGGGATACAAAATGGAAACTGTTCAATCTGGCGGAGGTATGCATTTGACCAAGTGCCATTGTCGTTCCTGGTGAATCAAGAAAGAGGTTGCATGAGGCGCAAAGCAATGTCCATTGGAAAGCCAATCAACTGGAGGACCCATCCCACACTGGTCAATAGTGGACATTAAAGATACCAAGGTGACTTTCTTGAAGAGTCGGTGAGTTCTCGTTGGCACACTGAAGAAATTCCAAATTCTTACCATGACTGATTTCGTCGAAGGCAAACGACCCAACATCACCTTTGCCAAGAGACTGCTTTGGCAGCACCAATGCTCTATCAAGAGATAAACTGTCCAACCAACGAAATTTTCCTTTCTCTCCAAAGCCTAAACTTGCAAAAAATAAACTTTGGAAAGCATGCTTTTTGTGTTTGTGATGGCAGATTTAATAATCACTGAATGCTAACAAGGTCGATGTAACTTGTAAAGAAACATTATCTAACATCACACTGCCAAGATCAGTCTACATAAAAGCACGGTTGTAATGTTCGACGCAAGTTCACAGCACTCACTGCACGACTTGGGTGAGTGCAGATGTGCAAACGGCATCATGGTTAAGAATGTTGCATCAAAAGGATTTGTGACAGACCATCATGTAAATTTTGTAAGTCCTCGAACTGGACTTTGACATGCAAGAAATTTCAACATCAAAACTATTGTTTTTAAGGCACAGATATTGGTTCAGTCCTCACAGCGTTACTGACATGAGGAGATTACATTAAAGATTTCACAATGGCGGATAATCCACACGAAAACCATGCATATAATTTTAAGTAACGCAGCAAATGGGTTTCAAAAAGGTTTCATCAAATTAAAGATTGCAGATGAAACCTCTTGCCACTGGCACTGTATAGGTTGAAAGGGCATTTGAATTTAACAAGAAATTGCAACAATTGCAATATTTTTATGACTACGAAAGCACAAATATCGTTATGTATAAGATTATACATTTCAATGTATGTATATATATATATATATATATATATATATATATATATATATATATATATATATATATATATATATATTGTTGTGGATTCTCGCCACTCCGGCGTGCGGAGGACCGCCTTCAGCTAATCGCGGCCGCACGCGCCCACCGAACGTGGCAATCCAGTCGCAGCTTTTCAGATCAACGCGGAAACCCAGCTACGGGTGTTGTTAACCACACCATAAATCAGTCAACTCTTCCGTCCACGCCCAACAGGGTTGATCGCCGAATTGTCGATGTATCAAAATATTCGCGCAGACAGAAATGCCGGGGATTTACACCTCAACGGCGCCTGCACGAAAACGAGCCGCTTTAAGCAGCTAGTTCCATTTGCGATTGCTGAGCGGTTTTATATCGCCAAGCTCCGTCGGACCCGATTATCTTATCGGTGTTAAAAACCAGCGAATATTCCAAACACAATTACTGCAGTTCAATGGAGGAAGGGACGCAACGAGCAGGTGAATATTCAAAAAAGGGGACATTTATTTGTACACGTATGCAATGAATGGGGGTAGGGGACAAGACACGAGCAAAAAGACCTACAGCCGTTATATTTACCATGCACATGCACTTAGTCAGTTCAATACTTTAAGGACAAGGCGCCACAGACTTCCATGCAAAAACCCCAGAAAAGAAAGAAGAGAACTGGGCTCGTAGCCTTTAATGTTCCTCGGAGCTGGGATGACCGAAGGAGCTCCGCTAGGCCGTGCAGGTTACCTTCGTCACCCATGAGGCGACTCGATGGTCTTTTCGTCGGCGACCCTCCGTATGTCTCGGTTGTCCAAGCGGCAGCTGTTGTAACGGCGGTTCGGTTGATGCAGGGCCTAGCAGTCTGGCCTGGTCGATCGGGCCTGGCCGACGACGCTTCAGAGGAGCGAACGGGCCTTGCTCTTTACGAGTTTATGCTCTTTAAGAGCCCGTTACTGAATGTCTAAACTCGGTGTTTGCAGCTAAATCTTGTGTCCCAAACCCATCACTATCTCTACCCACTTTACCCAGTCGCACCCAACTGTCCCTGGACTCTGTATCCTTTTCTCCTGACAAGGTGGAGAGCTTGCTTTCAAACCTCGAGTCAGATTCTGCAACCGGTCCAGACGGCATCAGCCCACGTGTCCTCAAAGCCTGCTCTTCTGCTCTTGCTCACCCTCTCTCTGTTCTATTCACCCTCTCATTTTCCCAAGGTCATCTGCCATCTGCTTGGAAATCTGCTAACATCACTGCCCTGCATAAAAAAGGTGCAAAAACAGATCCCTGTAACTACAGACCAATCAGCCTTCTCCCAATCATCAGCAAGGTTATGGAATCCATCATTGCTTCAGACATGAAATCCTTCCTCTTCTCCAATGGCTTGATTTCCAATCATCAATTTGGTTTCAGACCAGGTCACTCTACCCTGGATATGCTGCTACTGCTCTCCCATCAATGGATGGAGGTCCTCAATGCCAGACAGGAAATCCGAGCCGTATCCCTGGACATATCACGTGCTTTTGACACAGTCTGGCACCCTGCCCTACTCACCAAACTCTCTTCCCATGGTATTCAAGGCCATCTCCACTCATGGCTCGCAGACTTCCTCTCCTGTCGCAGTCAACGTGTGGCCCTAAATGGAGTTCTTTCATCCCCTCTTCCTGTGCAGGCTGGAGTTCCTCAAGGTAGCGTTCTGGGCCCTGTTCTTTTTCTGGTTTTCATCAATGATCTCTCGGACTCTCTGGAAAATCCTCTATTTCTCTTTGCCGACGACTCCACCCTCTGCCGTACCATCTGTCATCCCTCAGACCGGCAAGCAGCAGCTTCTTCGCTCACTGCAGATCTGGATAAAATCACAAACTGGTCCAACACGTGGAACATGTCTTTCAATCCACACAAATCTCACACTCTCACTATGTCTCTTCGAAAGGACCGTTTACAAAACCCCCCATCCACTTTCTCAACAATCCTCTGGAAGAAGTCTTTTCTTTCAAGCTTCTGGGTCTCACTATCTGCCATGACCTTTCCTGGGAAAGT
>NC_140976.1:48671244-48701244 GCF_056783735.1 Eptatretus burgeri
GTCGGCATTTATTTTCAAAATATAATTTCGCACGCGCGCACCAAAATGCCAAGTCCCCTTTAACCAAACTGCGCAGTAGTCTTCGGTCATGGCGTCTGAGCAGTGGCCAGCGTGGTTCAGATTGACTGTGGTTTCTGGGGCGAAAGTGATTGTTAAGAAGTATGTCAGCAGTATAAATTCGAGTAACTGTATTGGTGATTTAGGCCTAAGTCACATTTGCTATACGGCGAGGATACGGCGGCCGTATGCCCTCTGAATTGACAGAAACGTGCGGGGGCCGCAGAGTTTCTGCGGTGGCCTCAGGGTGGCCCTATGCCGTTTGGCTATCTTTTACAGGCCGTAAGGTCGCCGTGGAATTATAACGCGGAGTTATAACTTTTTTCATTTCTACGTTCGCTGTAGCAATTCGACAATCCGAAAAAAAAAACTGGTTAAAAAAAAAAATAATAAAATTAACCCACTCGTTACCGTCCGTCTGGCCGCACGCTCGCCTTAGGGCCCCCCTGCGGTCCCCTTGCAGGTATCTTGAGGCTACCTTGCATCTGCCTTGAAAATTCTATGGCCGCTGCAGGGCCCCCTTAAGGTCACCGTGCGACATAAAATCAAAGACCGTATGGCAACCCCACGTTTTCGGTCTCCACAATTTCTAAGACCTGAGGCCTAAGTCACATTTGCTCGACGGTGAGGATACGGCAGCCGTACACCCTCTGAATTGACAGAAACGTGTGGTGGCCGCAGAGTTTCTGCGGTGGCCACAGGGTGGTGGCCCTACGCCAAATGGCCATATTTTACAGGTCGTAAGGTCGCCGTGGAATTATAACGCGGAGTTATAACTTTTTTCATTTCTACGTTCGCCGTAGCAATTCGACAAGCCGAAACAAAAAAACTGGTAAAAAAAAGAAGAACCCACTTGTTACCGTCCGTCTGGCCGCACGTTCGCCTTAGGGCCCCCCTGCAGTCCCCCTGCGGTCGCCTTGCGGGCACCTTGCGTCTGCCTTGAAAATTACATGGCCGCCGCAGGAACGCCCTAAGGTCACCGTGCGACATCAAATCAAAGACCGTGCGGCACCCCCACGTTTTCGGTCTCCACAATTTATAAATATGCCGTGCGGCTACCCGAAAAATAAAAATATATGTGACTGCTACATTGTGTGACCGTGGAAATACTGCGGCCGCCGTATAATTGCTGGTTTCCGTAGATTTTGGAGACCCCACGGCCGCCGTGGCAAATGTGACTTTGGCTGAAATATGCCGTGCGGCTCCCCGAAAAATAAAAACATATGTGACTGCTACATTGTGTGACCGTGGAAATACTGCGGCCGCTGTATAATTGCTGGTTTCCGTAGATTTTGGAGACCCTACGGCCGCCGTGGCAAATGTGACCTTGGCCGAAATACGCCGTGCGGCTCCCCGAAAAATAAAAACATATGTGACTGCTACATTGTGTGACCGTGGAAATACTGCGGCCGCCGTATAATTGCTAGTGGCCGTAGATTTTGAAGACCCCACGACCGCCGTGGCAAATGTGACTTAGGCCTTAATCACGCAACATCTTGACGATGAATATTCTGGCTGAACTGTTGCATCAATTCAGTGCAGCAGCAGGGGTGATTCGCAGGCTACTCTCGATCGTGCCGATTTTGTTTCCGTCAAAAGTTGTACACCGCTGTTCGTGTTGAAAGATTTCGGTGCCAAGGACGTCAAAGTTTCCCTGAAAGATGCTGATAATCAGCCTTCAACGGACCAGAAATCAGACTTTGATGTGCTCATGGGGATGGGGAGACGGTACGATCAGATGCCCGCTGAAAAGTAAGAGCTGGTTATGGCTCTGATTGACCGTTTTGAGCGTGTTGACTCTGAGTGGACACCTTTTAAAAATCATCACCAGCACTATGCAATGGTGTGCACACACACATGCACTGTTGTGCACGTGCACCATGCATGTTTAGGGTTGATTAAAGTCGTCTTTCGCCGCAATCTTGATTAATTATATTTATATTCCATCTTGTAAAAAGACATATTTGTTTTAAAAGCATGATTCAATAGTGGATGATGAATGAATCTTCATATGATGATGGATTTTTAAACAATATCGTTTCGGGTTTCTGCCATGGTTGCCAATTTGAGGGTCATGTAAGCAGTGTCTGATTTTTGATTGGCTGCATACGTTTGTTTACCATCAAAGTCACATGTATGATGTTATTGATTCTGACACTTCCTGGATATTGAATGGTCTTCCATCTTCAATGTCTTCTATTCTTAGATCCTCCTGGTCCGGGATTTATATTTATTCCCCCCCCCCCCACAAACCCTTCCTTGTCTTTTCCATGGAACATCCGAAAACAAATCATAAAAATATATAATTTCTAAAAATTGAAATTATATTTCCATTTATATTTCGACCTACCGACCCTATATTTTTGCTGAAGAACTGTGTAAACCAAGTTATAAAATAACTAAGGCCTTTGTTATTTTATAACTTGGTTTACGCAGTTCTTCAGCTAAAATGAAGGGTCGGTAGGTCGAAATATAAATATAAATATAAATATAATTTCGATTTTTAGAAATTATATATTTTAATGATTTGTTTTCGGATGTTCCATGGAAAAGACAAGGGGAGGTGGGGGGGGATAAATATAAATCCCAGACCAGGAGGATCCAAGAAAACATTGAAGATGGAAAACCATTCAAATGCAGGATGCCATTGTTCACTGTATCATCTGATGTTTTTCTTATAGATACCTGTTGGATCATCAAACAAATGGAAACAATGCTGAGAAAATTATTGTCCAAGTCATAGATGTGTGCGTGCACACCAGTGCATAGTGCTGGATATGATTTTAAAAAGGTGTCTACTCGGAGTCAACACACTCAAAACGGTCAATCAGAGCCACAACCAGCTTAGTTTAAAATGGGCATCTGATCGTACCTTCTCCCCATCCCCATGAGCACATCAAAGGCTGATTTCTGGTCCGTTGAAGGCTGAATATCAGCATCTCGCAGGGAAACTTTGACGTACTTGGCACCGAAATCTTTCAATACGAACAGCGGTGTTCAACTTTCGATGGTAACAAAATCGGCATGATCGCGAGTAGCATGCGAATCGTCCCCGCTGCTGCACTGAATTGATGCAATAGTTTGGCCAGAATATTCGTCGTCAAGATGTTGTGTGATTAAATCACCAAAACAGTCACTCAAATTTATATTGCTGACATACTTCTTCACAACTCATGGCTCGCAGACTTCCTCACCTGTCGCAGTCAGCGAGTGGCCCTAAATGGAGTTCTTTCATCCCCTCTTCCTGTCCAGGCTGGAGTTCCTCAAGCTAGTGTTCTGGGCCCTGTTCTTTTTCTGGTTTTCATCAATGATCTCTCCGACTCTCTGAAAAATCCTCTATATCTGTTTGCTGATGACTCCACCCTCTGCCGTACCATCGGTCATCCCTCAGACCGGCAAGCAGCAGCTTCTTCGCTCACTGCAGATCTGGATAAAATCACAAACTGGTCCAACACGTAGAACATGTGTTTCAATCCGGACAAATCTCACACTCTCATTATGTCTCTTCGAAAGGACTGTTTAGAAAATTCCCCCATCCACTTTCTCAACAATCCTCTGGAACAAGTCCTTTCTTTCAAGCTTCTGGGTCTCACTATCTGCCATGACCTTTCCTGGGAAAGTCACATTTCAAACCTCGTCTTCAAAACCAGTCGCCGACTGGGAATCCTCCGTCGTGCAAAGTCCTTTCTCGGCTCACCTGAGCTCCTGACCACTTACAACGCTTTTGTCCACAGCCTGATGGAGTACTGCTCTCTCCTCTGGGCTGGTGCTCCTGCCTCCCACCTTTCTTGGCTTCACGCTGTAGAAACCAAGGCATTTCGGATCATTGGCATCTCCCTCTTACACAATCACCGCAGGTTGGTCATTGGTCTTTCTGTCTTCTACCGTCTCCTCTCCAGCCTCGCCACCCCCAGCTCTCTCTGCGATTTGTCCCCACCACATTTCCGCAGGGTGCTCAAGGTCCGCCAACAACCCCCTTCTGGTAAAACTACCAAAATCACGAATCACTGCTCACCTTCACTGTTTCATTCCTATTTTTTCCTGCCTTTGGAATAAACTCCCTCACTCTATTCATTTCCATTCTTCCCTCCAGGCCTTCAAAACAGCTGTTCACCACCACCTCTTATCTTCCCCCATCCAAATCCTCGATCTTTCCTACCCCCAATAAGCCACCCAAGCCCACCTCCTTCAAATTCCCTGCTTTCCTTCCTGAAAGTCCCTGTAATGTCCATCTTCTATTCCCCATGTTCCCCGTCCCATCCCTCTCCCTTCCACAGATCTCCTAATGTCTCTGTTCCCCACTGTTTTGTCCTTCCCACTCCCTCCTCTCTTGTCTCATATCCCCCATGATGTGTGTTGTGTGTTAGCTCTCACACAAGCCTCGACAAGGTATACAAAAAAATTAAAAATCACTTTCACCCCAGAAACCACAGTCAATCTGAACCACGCTGGCCACTGCTCAGACGCCATGACCGAAGACGACTGCACAGCTCTACTGCGCAGCTCGGTTAAAGGTGACTCGGCATTTTGGTGCTCGCACGAAATTATATTTTGAAAATAAATGCTGACGTTTAAATTTGGGGTTTTGAAACATATTACACCTTCGGAGGAAAATGAAAAATATAAAAGGCTAAAAATGTGTTTTATATTTATATTTCATTTCGACAAATTTTCCATCGGCGGATCTGTAAACCAAGTTATAAAATAACTAATACCTAAGGCCTTACCACAGATAATTAAAAATACTGAAATGATCAAAGGAGATGAGATTTATTTCCAACTAATACATGAGAATTTGTAGCAAATAAGGTAAAAACAAACAAGGAGGTCTATAAAATCAAAAAGTGAGTTTTTCTCAACAAAAGGCCTGGAATGCAAATACATTTCAGTGCTCTGATCATTTCAGTTCGATGAAACAAACCGAACGTTTTGAGGATAAAGATTTTTTGTGTCACTTTTTACATCTTAACAAATTGATTATCAGGGCAAATCCCACTCTCCTCACCCCCCCCTCCCCAATCTCCCACAAAAAAACAGCTTTGGCATCTCTGCAAGTTGGCTGGTGTTATGCATCTGTGCCATGTGGGGTGATTATAGTGTGAAAAACCAAATCACAACTGAAAAGGTGACTTCAAAACACAAACATTGATGACTGAAAAAGGATAAAAAGTCGAGGCAATTATTTTCAAACATTTGGCAAATGTGCCAACTGCAGGAAAAAACCCTTTGGGCTGTTTCACTTTTTTCCAAATGAAAGAAAAATAAAATTTGCAATAAAAAGACTTTGTTATCCAGGGCTGAACGTGGGAGAGACATGTAGACAGAGAGACAGATATATATATATATATATATATATATATATATATATATATATATATATATATATATATATATATATATATATATATATATATATATATATATATATTGTTGCGGGCCGGGGGTCGGTGGCGAGAGGACCAGGAGGTGGGGGAGGCTACATCATCTCCCACCAACCTCCCGGAATTGTAGGCCGTCGCTCCAGATAATTCCGTGACGAGGCAGGTCGCTGAACCCACCGTGGGCGCCAATATTTCAACCGCGTAGCGTAGGGACTATTTGTCTATAACCAATTAATCTAATTAACTCCACGATTTCGACGACCGGGGAAACAACACCCTTGGCACATCTTGCTCGAACCGGGTCACTCTACCAACTGCGGTAAAATTCCAACTAACGACTACCAACTCCGGTTCGGGTGCAGCCAAGCGGAATCTGCCAAAGCCGTGCTGGCTGGAATGAACGGATTATCGGGTATAAAAACCCGGCTAAATTCAGATCCGAATCATGCTGGACCAGTGCAAGAAGGGACGGAAACGGACTGGGAACATTTCTGTGATGATTTATTTTCAGTAAATGAAGATACAAAGCAAGACTTAACATGAATATGCAAGCAAGGAATATTTACAATGATCCCCAAACACTTATTCAGTTCGACTGAAAGACGGGCCCACACACAGACACACACACACAAATGAAAATAAACCCAGAGTTCTTTATTCGATCCTCGCAGCCGAGGACAGATGAGCTGGGGGTCAGAGTCCAACTGGGTACCTGATCGTCGGAGGAAGGGGTGCTCCGCGATGCGGCACCTGACAAAGGTCGTTGGTTTGGTCCCCAGTAGCACATGTGGAACTCGAGGTTCGTGGTGGAGCTCGGGTGGTGAATCGCGGGGTCCACGGAGGGGGGTCAGGGTCGCTCTTTCCTTTCCTTGCAGAGGGCCAGCAAAGACACGTTCGCACCTTCACGACCTTCTGCTCAACCCTCCGCTTCAAACGAACTGCACGCTCAACAACAACCCCATTGAAAACCTCCGAACAACCCCTTCATAGCAACCCCCAAAAAACCACCACCTCAGAGAGTGCTCGGGAATTTATGGACCTCCCTCAACGGGGCGGGGCACACTCGAACAGACGTCACTCCTCGCCCTGATTGGGCAGGCTCCCATGGACTCGCCCTTGCTGGGCGGGGTTTCCGCCCCTTTCCGGGAAACCCCACTCACTCTTCCACGTGGGTTCGCACTTGTCGAGCAACAGTATCAATGTTGCAAAGATCATCGTGAAAGAGTTACAACATTTGTGGGAGCCGAGAAACGGGAACCGCGAGATCTTGCCTTGGCACGTCAGGGTGCGAGAAGGTAGCTGGTTGGTGGTGGATCGTGATGGGCCGAGGGGTCATGCAGATGGGATGGTTGTTAGATGTAATAACCTAACTAAAAGAAATCACAACGCAGGCCTTTGATTCTCCCACCAGATAAAAGGAAGGGGATCTGAATACACACATACTTCACGACATAACTGACTTTTGGGACATCTGTATGTTGAATGCATATGGTTTCCAGATCCGTAACAATATATATATACATATATATATATATATATATATATATATATATATATATATATATATATATATATATATATATATATATATATATATATGTGGAGACACATATACTGCATATATATTCAACCGAAGAAGCACCTGACCCAATGACAAAATGTACATAAATTATGCAAACACATCACCTCCAAAATAGGAGGAATCTGTATGGCACTCAAGCCTTTGCAGACTACGATTAAAGCCTATGGTCACGAATAGACAAAAGCAGAGATGTCATCTACATTTCTCCCTTGTTGTGGTCTCATCAGGACAACAAACTGCGAATCGTTTATTCGTCACCATATTCGGCTCATTAATCGGCTTGTGGTTGATGCTCTAACATGCTGGGTGGGGCTAAGAAGGGCCCTATTATTTGTAGTCACTCATGCCCTTTCCCTTTCACATTTTCACTCAATTTTCAATTTTTCTCAGAATAACGGTTATGGCCTGGACAGACACAAACACTTACCCACACAAGTAAAACTCTGCCTCCCGCTACGTGGGGATACAGGCTAAGACAGCACCAATGTGTCTGGAGAGACATGCAGAAAACTGCCTTTCCTCTTGCTGGGTAATTTAGTGCTTTGTATTTCACAAAATCCAAAAATGAAAGATGGGATGAGGTTTTGGTCAAGAAAAAGAACAGCAATGCCATTGTATACATGAAGGCCTGAAAGAAACCCAGTAAAGCATTGGTTCCTAACCTCTTTATACAGGTTTATTGTGCATTACTTACAATAATTAATCCGTCATTGTATCGGTATGTGCCCCACCACTCTCCTTGCACCACTGAATTTGTCGTCAGGTCCTGTTAGACATCTTCTGTTGCATTTTGGTGTCACCTGTGTGAAAGAGGTAACGATTGTTGAGTGCAATTCTTCAATCGTCCTAAACTGAGTTTGTCGACATTTTATCCTAGATGAAACCTCACAAAGAGTTGTCTGGAGTCGTTACGTCTGGACGATGTGGTGGCCACGGTAGAGGCGATGGTGCTGTTGGTGATCCACATCCATTACATCGTTGAGTGACCGTTTCATTGAGATAGTCCCGAACATGCAATGTAAAATGTGCGGGTGCACCGTCTTCTGGAAACCAGACATTTTCAGCTATTCAGAGAGTAAAAAGTCGGGGTACCAGCCAGTTTCTTAACATATACTTGTAAGCTTCGCCATTTACCGGTCCATCAAAAAAAAAAAGAGACCAAATGAATGTCATGAGGGACATAAATGAAGGTGTAAAGCAACTTTCAGGCCACTCTGTTCTACGTATAAACACTTTATATTCAAAATGGAGTTGAGGAGGGGTCGAAGGACTTGATGTGAAGGAGAAAGACCTCATCACTGGTTTTGGAATGCACTACGGAAGTCTGTGCAGGAAATGCCCTGAATTGATGTCGAATCTTAGGGATTGAGAGTTGAACCTCTTCCAAAAATTTATGAGAGAAGTACAGGCGATAAGATATCATGGTAGCAGCACTTGAAGGTGAAGTTTAGAATGTGAAACTTGAGCTTGAACCCAAATTTACCTGGGTGAAAGGTCATGCTGAAATTGTCAAAGCAACTTCTCATTTTTCTCTCAGTATGTTGGGATTTTCACCTTCACTATAAAGAAATTGATATTTCAACAGGTATTTAAAAACCAATGACCAAAGGGGATGAGACTTGTTTCCAATTAATATAGGGGAGTGTTATGATCATTTCAGGTCAATGAATCAAAGCTAAAGTTTAGACTTTCAGAGGACGTTATATTTTATTTATTTTTACATGTCAATAATTTGATTCTTAAGGAGAAAGAAAGCAGCTTTGGCATCTCAGCAACTTGGCTGGTGTTATATATTCATGCAATGTGTGGTGATAAAAGTGTGAAAACCAAACCACAACTGAAAAGATGACTATCAACACAAACTTTAATGATTGCGAATAGTAAAAAGGTAGTTCAATTATATTCAAACATTTGGCAAATGTGCAAACTGCAGGAAAAACCCCTTGAGGCTGTTTCATGTTTTTTTTTTAAATCAAAGAAAACCAAGATTTGCAATAAAATAAGATTTGCAATGAAGGCCTGAAGGGGAGAAGGAGTAATAGTTGTAGAGTTAGAGACATCGAGACATTGGCCGCTTATAGAAGAAAAAAAAAGTTAGTGTTCTTGGGGCGCCCTGAGATCACCAAAGGTGACCCAAGATCACCGTTAATTTGCTCTTTGGAAATCAAACCAAACTTGGGATGCCCCCAATTTGGTCCAGCTTTCAAGGTGTTCGGGGGGGGGGGTCCCTGAGATTCATGGGCACTAACCCCTGACGAATTTCATTCTTTCAACACAAATGTTTGCTGAGGTTCCTCTTCATCATAAGTTTACACTTGAACTTCTGTTGAAAGGTTCATCACTTTTCTTTGCAGATCAAACATTTCATTTGCAAGATTTTCATTACTCATGTGGATATCACGTAGCACCTTCTCAACCACAAGTTTCAATCAGAATGCAGCAAACTGTCAACCTTGCACTACCAAATATGTGTTCAATTGATCTAAACTGGCAGAGTACCCACTCTGCAAGTGATCTTGTTTCAAGCATGCAACATGTTCCATTCCAGTCCATTGGGACCATACTCTGTGCAGAGCATCAGGTGCTGCCGAAGCAGTCTCCTTAGCTATTGGACACAATCCTGGACAGCTCGCCACTCCGACACATGAAACTCAATAATGGCTCAATCATCCCAGTAACCTGGTACTCATGTTGCCAACTTCAGAAGGATGACAGGCTGAGTCAACCACACCTGGTATTAATTCAACAGACAAGCAGGATTTGAACTCAGGACCTTAGGATTCCAAGCCCATCACCCTAAACATTAAGCCAAAACCAGGCATGCAAAATGTTCTGCTGATGCACACCTTTATTTGGGTGGTGTATAGGTAACTGACTGCTCTGTATTGGCAAAATAAATAAATAACCAGGGTTACATGCACAAAGCAAAAACATACCTACTGCTTATAATCCAAAACACCTCACTCAGCTGGAAAACGTGGGGACAGCAATACTGTACTGTAAATGGTGAAAACTTGTAATACCCTCCCACACCTGGAGGAGGAGCCACACGATACACATTCACATCGAGAATTCGTGTCCTGCTCCCCTCTCACTGCCCCCCCCCAACACCCGAAAACAACCGACAAAGAGAAAAACACGCCTCGACATTAATTGGAGTCATACTGATCCTCTGTAGCAGATCTGGATGTAATTGGGCCACAACTCTAGAAGGAGTCGTGTGACAAACACAAACACAAACACAAACACTGGTAGGTGAATTAAAGAAACGATCCACAGCATGTGGTTAAATGTCAAAGATTTACTGCCACCCTCTTCTGAACAGAAATCGGCAACCTTCAGTTTGACCTCCGACTCAGCTCATGAATAATTTCCGTCAGAGTAGGTGATACGTAGTGTGTGACAATTGGAAATTCTCTCGGAATTCTTCATCGCTGAATTCCCTCACTATTCTTTCCAAAAAAAAACAAAAAAAAAAACATTCAAACCAGTGTGCCAGCCATTCATTAAAATTATCAACCGTTTCGTTGGAGTCCTTGCTTGAGTAGTTAAGCCACTTGGCCACTCAAGCTTCGATGTTGACAAGCTTCCATGGTGATACCGTGGCTCGCTTCTCCATGGGGACATTTCCGGAGTTCGGAAGCAAAATAAATGAGATGATTACAATAAGTAAAAAATGTTTTGAGTTGATACAAAGCAATGATTTCCCTCTCCGTCCCCAAAATGGTGACAACATCGATATGTGCGACCTCCAATGTGGCCTCCTGGTTGGTACGCCCGGTCTCAGTCTCTTCCTTCTCATTCTCAACCTTCCTTGGTTTCATCCTTCCTTGATGGGATGGAGTCAGCAAAACCCAACAAGCTGCAAAGCAAGGCCAGGGCTCCAGGCCACGTCTCAAATGTATGTCGATTGGCGCAACTCTCACCCCCCACCACGCGGCCCTCTTCTCCACCAAAGCTGCCGTCCTCAGCTTGGTTCTCACTCCAATCAAAGACGTTGTATTCAGCATTGTCCTGGATCCCATCGATCTCAGTCGCATGTGGGCGGAACTTGGCAAAAACAGAGTCATCAAAGGTTGGGTTTTCATTCTCAGCATGATATGATGGGGTCAACAAAACCCAACAAGCCGCAAGGCCAGGCCATGTCTCAAACATATGTCAATCAGTGCAACTCCCGGCACCCCCCTGACCCCCCCCCCACCCCACATGGCCTTCTTCTCCAGCAAAGCTGCCGTCCATGGCTCCTTCCTCACTCCCAACAAAATCGTTGTATTTGGCTTGGTCCTCGATCCCACAAAACTTAATCTCTCTCATCAACGGGCAGAACTTTACAAGAGGGAGTTCTCCAAAGCTCAGGCCTTCTTTCCCTGTAGCACGGAGTCACGAAGTTCCGCCAAGCTGCAGGGTCATCCCATGTCACAAACGCACGTTGAACGGCATGATATCAGGCGCCTTGAGTGCATCTCATCGCATTGAAGCTGCCATTTTCAGCTCAGTCTCCAGTGCTTTCAAAACTGATGCATTTGATGCGATGCAGCCATCGGTCCTTTTCCTTACCGGTGAGGAGGTGGCAAATCATACCGCCTTCCCTCATCGCCATTGTGGTGTGTGTGTGTGTGTGTGTGTGTGTGTGTGTGTGTGTGTGTGTGTGTGTGTGTGTGTGTGTGTGTGTGTGTGTGTGTAAGAATGACGTATTACAATGTACTCATGATCGGTATCTCAAATACTGTCAATTTTTACAGCCTTTAGATCACTATGGAACGAAGGGACATAAAAAAATTGGACCGCACACCCTGAAGCTCATCTCGATCAGGAGCAACAGTCACTCCAACTCCCTCCCACAGACCCCTTAGACCCTGATTTCTTGTTTATCTTTATTCCGTGAACAAACTTTGGTACATCATGGGTGATGAAGGTTGTGGTCAAGTTTTGTCGAAATTGTGTGTGCAGTTTCAAAGAGAGTACTCTTATTTTGGGAGGTCAACCCCCAACCCCCCCCCTCACTCCTCCATAGAACCCCTTAATAAGCACATATTTCTATGCAGTCAATAAAACTTCGTCAGGCATCAGATATGAAGCTTTTGGCCAGATTTCATCAAAATCATCTATTTGGTTCAAGTGTTTTTGGACTGACTGACTCACTCACTCACTCACCTACTGACGCTGCTCGATCACATAAGCTCACAAAAGTCCAGGTGAGCTCAAAATGTAAGCACCCAATTTATTTATTTTTGTCCCGCATTGATTCATGTACAGCTTTGAAATGAAATGACATCGAACAAGACCAGCACATAATACCTGCAGGTTGTGCTATTGCCAAAATAAGCCAGGTAGAGGAGATGACGTGTAAAACGACGTTGAAATCACCGAGGGAGCTCGTATGTAAACGACGAAGCATTCGTTGTTTTGAAGAAATGAGAGTAAAGCATCAATGTCGTGGAGAAAATACACATTGAATAACCGAAAAGCTTGAGGCTTGGACACGTGTTTTGTCAAATGAAAAAATATCGATTCTACGAAGAAAACAATTTAAATTTGATTGACTGTGTCGGCCTGACGGTTTGTAAAATAACTTGTTTCTGTCTGTTATATAAAATGCCTGACAACTTAAACAGCCCATGAAAAGTGCAATTTTTATTAATAAGGTATTCAATATGTAGGAAGAAGAGAGAGAATTTTTCAGTGGTATTGCTCGATTGAACTCCCTTCCCTATTGCATGTGGCTCAGTCTCAGCTGTGAGATAATCACCTTCACCTCGTGTTGAATATTATATGCTGTGTATTATAATTTATGGTTTCTCAGATGTCTGGAATCGATTTCCCGACTTGAATATAAACAGTTGAGTTCATGCCTCTCAGGCAGGGTGTTGCATCATAAAGTGCAACACCCCTTGGGTAGATATGCTGATGGTGGATTTCAAAGAACCCACGGTATCTTTCATGAAGAGTTCTCAAGTTATCACGGCAAAGTGATCACCGGCACGCTGACCAAATCACAAATTCCTGGCATAAACTGCAAATGTAAAATATCGGACCAAGGATCACCGGTTCATGAAGCTTCGACCCATCGACCTGCGTGGTGGGTCTAATCAAAAGACAACATGTTGTACTTCACATTCTGCTCTAGTCACCCTATCATTTGTTGTTGAAGTCATCTTCCATCTGCTTGGAAGTCAGTTAACACCACCTTTATTAGCCATCATTGATGCTTATATAGGGGAGCGAGCAACAATCATTTTCAGGGTGCCTTGGTTTGAAGTTCCGCTTCAAATTAATCCAACTGAACATTTCAAATATTCTCATTCAGATTTCATCATCACCGTCATGCATATTTTCAGCTGTTCCAAACTCTTTTTGTATAAGAAGATGATTTGTAATACCGGATACCACCAAGTGGTGTGATGCAATACACATTTACATAGAGAGGATCTTCTCCCCACCTTGAACCCCCTCCACCAAATATGTTACCCACACAGAAACCATACTTGGGGTACCCTTAGGTAACATTCAAAATTTGGTTGGATTTCGTTCAGTATTTTCTTTTTAGTTTTTGAAGCACATACAGTATAAACAAAATACACAGACACAGCAAACCCTTAAATATTGCTTAGTTTTGACAATTCGCAGGCAACCTCATAAGTTATCGAGGGTTAAATTTCGACCAATCGCGGTTATTGAGCTGAGTTGTGACGGTTATCTTGCACCACGAGCCTTTTGTTGTTTCTCCTGCACCTTCAATAATGATGCTGAAGCATAAAACGATGGAGAAAATAAGTGATTATTGTTAACAGTTTCGACTTTACACTAATAATTCGACTTTTCACATGTAATTGTAAATCAGCGGGGCTGCTGCGGTGCAGGTGGTAACTGAGACATGCTGCACATACAGTACTGCGCTGTACCCATCTCCAGGTCCACACTACGTACTGAGATGTAGTGTGCCCACTACTGCGCTTTACCTATCTCCGGGTCAGCATGATGTAATGAGACATGCTGTGTGCACAGCACTGTACTGCACTGTACCTATCTCTAGGTAAACACTATGTAATGAGCCATTCAGCGTGTACACTACTGCGGTTTACCTATCTCCATGTCAACACTATATACTGAGACATGGAGCACATACAGAGTGCGCTGGACCATGTCTGCGCCAACACTTCGTGCTGAGACATGCAGCGTGCACACTACTGTGCTTTACCTATCCACGGGTTAACACCATGTACCGAGACATGCATCGTGCACAGTACAGTTCTGTACCCATCTCCATAGTCGACACCACATACTGAGACATGCAACGCATACAGTACCGTAATGTACCTTTGTAATGTAATCAATGGACAGGGACGAAGACTCTGGAGTGGGAACAACAGGTTTAATTCAGACACGGGCATGACACAGCACAGCACAGCATCGCAGCATGAACGGGTCACATGACTCTGCTGAACCATGCCCCGGTGCACCCATGAATGCATGCATTATCATAAATTATTGATACATGTCGTCGTCCCCCCCCCCTTATTAAAAATTACATATTTTTTGCAAATCAAGACGCTCAGGAGGCTTACACACACGAGCAGATCTTCTAAAGGCTAGTGGAGGGCTGTCCTTGCAACTGCTGTGGGCTTCTCAATAAAGGGTACAGGGTCGGGAAGCAGTTCAGGTACATTGATGGGTGAAAAGCATTCATGAGGAAACACCTCAGGTTCAAATGCAGGTGGTGTTGATACAGGAGTGGGTGATATAGGCACTTGAGCCAGTTCAATGTTTGGCTCCCCATGACGTAACCTGAGTTGTCCAACATGTTTATGCATGCGTCTACCATCACACAACTTCACAAGAAACACCATTTCAACAATGTTATTGATAATGATGCCAGATAACCACTTGGTTCCACATCCGGAGTTCAACACGCATACAGGATCATTGATCTGGAAGTTGCGGGACACACACGTTTGGTCATGATTACGTTTCTGTTGATACTTGTTATTCTCGACCTCAACCGTTACGTCAAGGTGCACTAATGGAAACCATGTTATTAATTCACGACCCATCAGAAGCTTGGCAGATGAGCGACCGGTGGGTTGATGTGGTTTGGTGCGGTAATTGAGCAACACACGAGCTCCACGAGATTGAATGGAGCCTTCCTTGATGCGGCTGAGACCATTCTTGATGATCTGAAAAGTACGTTTGGCTTGAACATTACTGGAAAGTTTGTCGGGGACAGATGTGTAGTGCTTAAGTTCTGAAACAAAAACAAAAGTTCTGAAACTCTGAACTCATAAATGACGATCAATTTATCTGATACAAGGAGTTTGGAATACCATGTTGCACAAACATGGTATACAGAGCCTCAATTGTTACAGCAGAGGATGAGGATGGCACCACGAGAGCTTCAATCCATTTGGAGTGGGCATCAACGATGATAAGGAAAAGCTTCCCTTGAAATGGACCAGCATGGTCGATGTGTAGTCTGGACCATGGTTTTGATGGCCACGACCACATAGTCCATTTGCCAGAGAAGTAACCTTGTTGTCCTCAAAAGTGTATGGTTTTATGGTGGTTTCTTGTTCACAGGCATGCATAGACAAAATTAAGCTTGGTTGCCCGGATGGCAACCATGGGGAAATCTGTTATTTTTGCGCAAATACAAGATGGCCGTCATCGACCGGGCTGAAAATATAACTTTTTAGGTCATGAACTTAAAATTACACATGAGACATCTTTTCCATATAATTTTGGCATGAGGAATCGATATTTAACATTATTTTTGTGATTAGAAGTAAATTTGAGGTCAATGTTCGAGTTCCTGACAATTGTTTGCCGTGTGAGATACATTTTGAATGACAACAAGGTCACTATTCTGACAACTGGACGCTCACATACGACATTAATGCGAGTTACTAAATCATTGTTTTGTTTTTACAGATATGGCTGATTCAAGGTGCATTCTTCCCGTGTGTCATGGTGGAGGGGAATTGAAGAAATTCACTGATCAAGGGATCAAGACATTGATCTCCTGTGCCAAAGCCCGTGGAGATGAAGAGCTTCGTGCAAAACTACAGGACATTGTTGATGGTAGTGGTGATGCTGTTAGCATAGAATGTCACAAAGGATGATACTGTACTTACACATAAAAACAAAAAATTGAGAGACTTCGTAAATCACAGAAAAGAAAAGCTGAAGATGATTGTGTTACAGTGACAACAATATCTCGCACACAGGCAACAGGCAGTGGTGCGATTGTTTACAAACGTGACTGCATTGTTTGTGGCAAAGAACGTTTACCCGTTGATGACAAACGTCCAGAAAGATGAGATCGTGTTCGTCAGTGAATGACTAAAGAACGTTTTGACAAGGAAGGTAATCCCATCCCAACTATGAAAGATGCCATCATTAATGCTGCTGAGCAACGTAATGATGAAGTAGCCAGAACGGTCAAGTTACATATTGGATATTTGGTTGATCTCCCTGCGGCCGAGTGCAAATACCATGTACGCTGTTATAACGGTTTCATGACAGTCCCTAAATATGCTGATTTGCCAACTGGTGTTGCAGAAGAAAGTGCCCTAAAGAACGTCATAGAGCGCATGAATTGTGACAGGTCAAAGATGTGGAATGGCGTTGAACTGCATTCCCTGTACTGTGATCTTGGTGGCAAACTCACTCGACGTGATATGTTAAGCAAACTAACAGACTGCATGAGTAAGGACGTTATGTTAGTTCGGGTAGATGGATGTGCTACCATTGTTGGTTTCCGTGAGTCCATTGCTAACCATCTGAAAATGGTTAAAGTGGATGATGCAGATGAGAGGAGTATTGATTCTGTGGTAAGGCAGACCAAGAAGGAGGCACGCTCAGTCAAGTACAACAGTGCCAATTATGACCTCTCAGAATTTACACAAGCCAACACAATCAAGGCAACAAGCCCAACTTTACTGAGGTTGATTTCAGACTTGGTGTCTGGTGGTGAAATGACCAAGAAATCTCTAAGCCTGAGCCAGTCAATTCAAAGTCATGTTACAGGTACCAGAAATCAGACAACATTAGGACTGGCTGTGAAACTACTGCACCACCATGGCAGTTCTGATCTTCTTAAGCTCCTTCATGAACATGGGTTCACAACGTCATATGATGAGGTCCTGAGATTCAGGAAATCCGCTGCTCATTTTCTCGGTGACAATGATCAGCTTCTCCACCGATTCATGGGTTTGAGTAGAACTGTTGGCGTGATTTTTGCCTGGTTTGATAATCTTGATCTGCAAGTGTTCACGCCTAATGGTCGGCGCACTACTCATGTCCTCTCACATGAATTTCAGCAACCCCATCCTGCAGGCATTCTTGAGTATGGGCATGCTCACCCAGGGAAGAGTGACCTTATTATCCCACGACTGTCTAAGAAAGCTGCACAGTCTAGGACAAGCAGCAGCTCATCAGGGAGCCTTCCTCTGCATTACTACACTGGGTCATCCAAAGTGAACCCCCGGGCTGTGGATGCAACCTCTGGATTCTCCTACCAAGAAGTGTGTGCCCGGCAAGCTAGTTTAGCTGCTGCACAGGAAAAGGACATGAAGTGGCTAAACACAGTCAGCACACAGGTGAACACCATGGAATGGGGTGGGTTCAACAACCAAGAAACATTCACCAGTCATGCAGAAAAAAAGCCAGCAAGTACCTCCATGTTCGGACCCCTTATTGATGCAAAAGCTTCTCATACAGACACTGTAGTGACTTCACTGGAGTATCTTCAGAAGTCATTGACTGATATGGGAATGACTGATGTCCACATCTCTGTGGATCTCCAGCTCTACATAGTGGCTTGCCAAATCTTTAAAAATGTGATTCTGAGGCCTGGGATAATGCACACTGTGAAGTCCTTCTGTGGTTGCATTGGCAAACTCATGCGTGGGTCTGGTGTTGAGACTCTCATCAGTTCAGCATTCGGGGGCCTGGCAGGAATCATGAGTGGCAAGTCCTGGGTTCGATCAATGAGAGCCTTCCGGATGGTTTTGACTGCCCTTCTCATTTCCTTCCTCACCACTGGCCCCAAGACATTCCAGGAGTTGTGCAGCTACCTTGAGACATGCAGACAGCACCCAACTGGGAAGCACTGGGTTCATAACTTCATCAAGCCTACTCTGCTTGTTCATCAACTTCTGCGTCGTGAGAGGGAGGCAGACTTCCTGCTGCAACAGCTAACACTTGAACGCATGCTTCCCTACTTCCTTGTTGCTGGTCACCATGACTATGCCCATTACATCACCCATCACCTTCTGGAGATGCGCTATCTGCTGCCACCAGATGCCAAGTCAGAGCTCATATCAAGTGCTTTTGTGTGTCGTCACCAGGAAGGCATTTGGAATGGTGTGAGCTCTGATCAGTTCGGTGAACAAACTGCTATTAGAATTGGCAAGGGTGGCCTCAAGGGTTCTCCAGAGATGGTAGCAGAATGGATCGATTCCTTTCCTGTCACTGCCTACACATCTCAGATAAAATGGAGCACATCTACCCTGACTCCTCAAACAAGGACAATGAAGACCAAGTGATAGAAAAGGACAAGAATCGGACCACGTCACAAGGAGGAGGGGAAGAAGAGGAGAGAACTTGATGCAGATAATAGGCGCCGGATTTTAATTGAATTGTCGAATGTGTCTCATCCTCTTGAGAATCACTCACCACATCTGTACAACATTGCCAATGGTCGAATTGCTTCCCGAGAAGCTGAAGTGAATGTTGAGGATTCCGTGGTTATAGGTCAGAAAATGGTTGCAGAGTTCCATGCATCCCTTCCAGGTGGATTCCATGCAACCATCTCATGCCCCATCAAGACAATGGAGCACTTACAGAAAGGAGTGAAAATTGGGGACAAGACGATCTTTGATCTAGAAACCATCTTCCTCAGGCTGCTGACTATGGGACAGCAAAGACAAATGGAGCGAGGACCTATCTTCCAGTTTGAGCTCTGCGCAGTACCCCCCTCACTGATTGATGAATATGGGTGCTTAAGGAAAGGCAACAAAGCACCACTGGCACACAAACTCTGTGTTCAGGCACAACAGCCTCTGCAGCCAGATGTTACCATTGTTGACGCGAGCCAACTTCTCTATCATATTGTCTGGCCTTTCAGGGGAACTGTGTCAGTCTTCGTTGAGTCCATCAAGACAAGGCTGTCTACCATTGCTGGTCAGAAGATCTTGGTGTTTGACAAATATTATGACGTTTCTGCAAAGGACCATGAACGAGTGAGGCGTGCTGGCATTGGTTCCATCAACTATGACCTCACAATAAACACACCCCTGCCTAGTCGAGACGCCATCCTAAAAAACAAGCACAAGTTGCAGCTGTCCAAGGTTTTGAGTACCTATAACTTTGGTGATATGAAGGAGTTACTGTGGAGAGCCGTAGCCATGGTGCGTTCAACCATGATGAAGCAGACGTTACAATGATCTCACACCTGCTCATGGCTGCTGAATGTAATGCAAGAGTGATACGTATCCTCTCTGATGACACTGATGTTTTTGTATTGATGGTTTACTGGGTTTACCAGCGCAACATCCAGGCCACAGTGTAGATGGAAAGGTGGGATGGAGCAATTTGGGATATCAACACCACCGGTGACCAGCTTGGCCCCAAGTGTCTGCAGCTTTTGGGAATGCACTACATCACTGGCTCAGTTACCACGTCATACCCATACGGCAAGGGCAAAGTGTCAGCCCTGAAGACACTGAGAGCTGGCAACTTCCCTGGTTTGTACTCCGCACTTGGCGAGCTGAACACAAGCCATGAACAGCTCATGGAAGCAGGGCGGACATTCTTCTGTGCCCTGTATGGTCAGCCATAAGGTACCACGATGAGTGAGATGAGGTACTATATGTACACAAGGAAGTCTGGCAAGCCCCTCAAGCTCATGGCATTACCTCCAACTGAGATAAATCTCTTCCTACATATTTTGCGTGCACATCTACAGACAGTACTTGCAAAATCAGCTGATCAGCAGGCCCCACCTGAACTTGACATTACAAAATATGGATGGGACATCAGAGATGGAATCCCAGTGCCAGCAACTTCTGTGACTCCACCAGCCCCTTTGGACCTCATGGATGTTGTGCGGTGTGGATGCAAAGCAGAGGGGAAGGCCTGCAATACTGCAAGTTGCAGTTGTCTCCATGCAAAGATCTCCTGGATGCCATACTGCACTTGTGGTTGCAGTGACAAGTGCTTCAACCCACACAAGACTGTGGAGGACAGTGAAAGTGAAGTGGAAGAAGGGAGTGTCGAAGCAGAACTGGAAAGAGACGAGGATACGGAAGGGGACGAGTACAATGAATGGGAATGAACAATACGTAAGTTGTCTACGAGGCTCTATGTCCTCTGTTCCGAAGATGTCCAATATGATGACATGACAATGTGTATGCTTTCTGATTATCAACATAATGTTGTGAACCATTCATGACTTCACTTTTACATTGGTGTTGCAAAATTTTCAGCAGAAAATAGTCATGGACATTTCATGTGAACCTCTATTTATTCCTGAACGCAAAAAATAACCCCAAAATTGAATTCCTCATGTCAAAATCATATGGAAAAAGAGGTATTACACAGGATTATATGTTGACCGATTAAAAACTTAGCCCCATCGTCTGACCTGTAACAGCCATCTTGAATTTATGCAAATTACAGGAGTTCCGCAAGGTAGCTACCCCGGCAACCAACCTGAATTTTATTAATGGACCCATGTTAGTCCAAAACAATCATAAAACCATACACTTTCCACATCAACAAGGTTGACAATGGAACACATAACGACAAATGGACTTACATGGCGAATGGAAACTGTGGCAGTGTCTTGGCATGGGCTTGACAAGTGTAACAATGGCGTGCACTGGACTCAATATCACTGTCCAAACGAGGCCACGAAACATGGGCTCGAGCAATAGCCTTCATGGTGACTATGCCTGGATAAGCATTGTGGAGATCACTGATAATATAGTAGCCTGGTGTTGGCATAGTGGTTAGGATAGTGGCTTGGGATCCAAAAGGTCCTGAGTTCAAGCCCCGTTGGCCGCTTGAATTAATACACATCAGGAGGTTGACTCAGCCTGCCATCCTTCCGAGGTCGGAAAAGTGAGTACCAGTGTACTGGGCCCGGTGTATGCCCCGGTTAAAATAGGTGTACCATATCCCTGTTTCGTAAGAGGTGACCAGGGTTGCATCAGGAAGGGCATCTGGCGTAGAACCTGTGCCAAATCATTATGCGGATCATAACGGATGATCCGCTGTGGCGACCCCTAACGGGAGCAGCCAAAAGAAGAAGATATATATATATATATATATATATATATATATATATATATATATATATATATATATATATATATATATATATATATATATATATATATATATCTGCACCAACAACTGGGAGAATGACAAAATCACAGGAAGATATTGAAAATAAAAAAGGTTGGACAGATTGGGCAGAGAAAAGGAAGACTCATTGGAATGGCTAAAAAGGTCAGCTCAACTGGGATGGAGAACGAATCATTATAAATGCCCAAGACCAGGCACACTACATGAATGGCTCCAAGAAAAATGCCAGGACTGAGCCAATCAGACAAGTGTAGGTTCTTCAAGGTAGAAACAGAAAACACGAGCCACCTCCTATTGTGATGTAAAAAAACTCATATCACAACGGCACACAAAGAGGAACTTTAGGGTTTGTGGAGTTATCCACTGGCATATCTGCAAAAACTTTAATATCCCATTCCCACGAAACTCATGGAAACATGAACCACAAACGATAATTGAGAACAAGGAAGTAATGCTCACGTACGACCTGATGATCCCATTGAGCGTGAACACAGAAAACAAAGCATTGCGACCGGATATAGTATTTAGGAATAAATAAAATAAAAGAAGGCAATGCGAATTAAGGTATCAGTTCCTGGCGATTTTGCTCTAAACACAGAAATAAAGAAAATGAGCAAAATAACAAAACCTCAAAAATGAAGTGAAAAGATCCTGGATTCGGAAGAGCGCTGAAATTGTTCCAGTGATTATTGGAGCAACGGGAATGATGAACAAGAACCTTACAGAGATCTGAGAAACCATCCCTGGGAATATTACTACAAACAACCTGCAGTTGGAAGCTGTCCGAGACTCAGTGACGAGACTGAAAAGAGCCCTCTGCACAAAACTTCACAAATTGATCCATGAATCGTGGACCAGCAACGTCAAGAACACCAACGTCTTTTTGTCCCATTCTCTTCCCTCTACCAATTTTTCTTCGGGTGATTCGAGACAAATTGGCCTTACATTTATGGTTCAATTTGTTCGATCATCATTTTGAAACCGAGCTCTGTCACCAGGCCCAAGAGAAACACGAAAAAACACTTTTCCTTTTCCCACCCCAATTCACAAACATTTGAGGTTTATAACACGTGCCGACAATGGCTGCGACCCTCTTGTGCTTACGTTTCTCAATGTTATCATTTGTTAGTTTCACAACAAGAGCAAGTGGAGTCAGTTTTGCACAGTTACAGGTTTATGCATTGAAGTTTCTGTCGTAGTCGTAGAGCGGCAATTAAAGTGTATTTCAGGTCAACATTTCAAAAAATATTACTTGGGGGGTAAATTACATGGATAATTGTACCACTGATCAGTAAACCGAGCTTTCCCACATCCGATGTTCAATCAAATATAGTACGTGTCAGTCAGCCTCAGTTTTTAACAAAATGTTTTGAAGATGATTCTGATCTTTGTTCAATGGTCACTGAATCTCAATCTGAATGCAAACTTGAACTTTGACCCTTTAACAGAGCTTTATCTTGTTGTATAACTCGGTTTACCTTACCTTGGCTAAATGTTCACACGCTCCTTTATGATGTCACGAGATTGCATCATGATCACGTGGTACTATGGATGAAGCAATGCTTCTCACCTCCGGCTTGTTGTGCATCTGCACGCAGGTCCAGGTCACCTGCTCGCCCCAACAGTTCTCCCAGGCTGTAGCCAAACACCACCAGATCACCAGGAAGGTCACCAAGCACTGGAAGTTCACAACACCAAAGAAAAAGGATGCATCTCATGATATGTTCCACCTCACTAAGACACGCGTCATGCTTGAAGCCCTTGATGCACACGTTAATAATAATCGAGATATGAGTAACAAGCACCTGCAGCTCCAGGGAAATCTCGTCAAAATAAGCTGCACGTGACAAAGTACAGTTATCGTTCATTTACTTATTTCAAAATGGTTTCCTCGTTACAAGCAATGAAGACCTATAAGGATGTAGTATGATTTGTATTATATTCTGCAGTGAGATTACCATCCATCCATCCATTGGGACCATGCTCTGTGCAGAGCGTTGGTGCTGCCTAAGCAGGCTCCTCGGCTATTGGGCACAATCCTGGACGGGTCGCCACTCCGACACAGACTGAGATTAGCAATAAAGCACATTTCCAAAGCAGAAGTGCACATCTTTGCGTGTCAGAGTGTTTGTGCAGTATGTGTATGCGCGAGTCTTTGTGGGCATGCTCGCTTGAGCCCACGCTTTTCTCCTTTTTCTGAGCAGATGCAACACATTGATCAACGTGCTCGGCCTTCTCTCTTGTTCTTGCCCTGGCTTTTTTCACCTGTCAATGCTGGTCTATTAGCGTTAGGGTATGGGTTCAAGTTAATTGCATTTATGCGAACAAATTGATCAAACAATGAAGCGATTTAAAAAGAACATCGCATTTCATTGGAAATGTGTAATCATGGCTTCAAATAATGTTAATTACATGTTTTTATTCTGTTGTCGTCAGGTGTTCTTCTACAAAATAACGTGTGGATTAATCCCTGATATGTTCAAACATCACAAACAGGCCAGTCGTTGATATAATCACAGAGGGAAGTGAACATAGCCCACTCACCAACAGGCTCACTGAGATACTGAGCCTGACTTTTTGACAACCTGTCAGTGCAATCCAGTGTACCCTGTAAGTGCATCACCAGCAAGTCTGCAACACAACACGAGGAAAATTACAGCGCTGTCATAAATTGTTGTCAGGAACATAAGAGGTGTAAGTCTCGTGGCCAAGAATTCAACACAAAAACCTTTTTTTTAATCTATTTGTGGTCTTTACACTCATTACCTCCGCCACAGACGGTGGACGAGAGGTTATGTTTTCATCCCTGTCTGTCTGTTTGTTTGGACCTGTGAACAGGATATCTCAAAAAGTTGCGGACGGAGTTGAACGAAAATTGGTGGAGAGGCTGGGTGTGTGATAAGAAGAAATCGATTCGATTTTGGTGAAGATCCGAATCCGGATATGAGAATTTTTTATTATTATTATTATTATTATAAATGATGAGCATACATCGGCTTACTACACTTGCCTCTCCACACATCGTTACAGATATACACGTTACAGATTTGCTGTGTTATCATGATTTACACCAATCATCATACAAACAGTTATTTTGCACAAATTTAATTGTAATATTGGTGATATTAAACTGTAAAGGAGTAAAGGGTAAAAAAAAAAAAAAATAAAGGTCTAAATGGTAAAGGAATCCAAAGGTGACAAATGTCAAAATGGTCTTAAATGAAAAGGAGTCTTTAAGGTCTTAAAGACAAAGGGGGGGTTAATGCGTCTTAGCGGGTTTTTTTTGGGGGGGGTAGAGTTCAAGGTTTTTGGGGTCCTTTGAGTATTTTGGGTAATGTTAGTGTTTACTTCATTTTTTTTTGGGGGGGTGGGGGTATTTTGGGTCCTCGGGGACTTTGGGAACTTCTGGTTCCTAGGGGTCATTTGGGTGTTCGGAATCTTCAGGGATCTTTGGGATATGAAGGGTCTTAAAGGGTCTTTAATGGCTGAAGGGGTCTCAGCAGTCTAAAAGTGTCGAAAGGCACATTCCAATAGCACAAAGTTAACATACGTACGTGTGTGAAGTCAGGGTGCATCTGACGTTCAAATAGTATCAAATTAAAAGACACAGTCACACAGTTTCACTGTGAAAGGTACATTCCAACATTATGTAATTTATAGACGAACGTATAATCTGCAACCACTGTTCAAACAATACGTAACTAATAAGCACATAGTCACAATGCTTCACAGACTGACCATGATATATATATATATATATATATATATATATATATATATATATATATATATATATATATATATATATATATATATATATATATATATATATATATATATATATATATATATATATATATATATATTGTTGTGTTGACGGATACCGAGACACCAGCTTGTCACTCATAGTCAGGTTCCTTATGTAATTTCGTTATAATTTTCGGGAGATTATGAAAACTATATATTTTTGAAAACTTTATAGCTTAACAAATCAGAAAATGTTTGATTCCATTTTCTCAGATGTCATTATGGCGGCCATCTTGGATTTTTAAAACTGGCGATCCTCAAACACCAGTCTCTCAATATCTCACCTCCTCGATGACCTAGAAACAAGATTCCAGTGGCCAGATCTACATTTTTTGGGACAAGGAATCCAACGGTGATAATTACAAATGTCAATGACACATGTATGGGTGTCTATCTTGAATTTTGATATGCATAGCTGAACAGCACAGAAAAAGAAAAAAGATATTCGGAATTTGACACCCAAAGTTTACACACAAGCAAACTGTCATGTCTGTCTACACATCTCCATCGTCCTCACTATCATCATCACTGTCACTAGCAAATGTGATATCCCGAGTCTTCATCATTCTGTCAGTCAGTGCTACACTGACATAGCTCCGTGCAGGGGAGCTCCACTGAATTGCACGAACATCTGTGTGAAGAACAGTCTGCTTTGCATTGACATCTGACCATCCCAATGATGGCCTCTGGTGCTGGGAGGGACTCAGTTGTCATAGGTTTTAGCTGGCCATCCTCGTCCTTGTAGTAGCCATTCTGTAGTGGGTCAAGGAACTCCTGCTGGGCGATGCCTGCCTGACCCCACACTCTGGCCTGGATATGGGCTCGTAGGACATGTTGCTTGATGGCACCAAGTGTGGGTGGAAGCTTGTCACTTTCTGCCATGTGCTTGCAGAAAAGATACCATCTCAGTTCAGGGATGTTGTCGATTTGGATCCCCTTAGGTAAGTATACAATGCATACAAAGTCAGCCAAAGTAGACAGCAGATCCTCTGTCACTTCACTGGTTTGAGACAGCATTTGCAGAGCCTTGACAACATGATCATCTGCTTTTAGGTAGATGTTCAGCCAGGTAGCTTAGCCTATTCTAAAAAACCACCCAGTGTTGTCTGCTCCTGTAAATGCATGAAATGCCAGCAAAGCCTTTGCTCGATCTGCACCCAGAACTTTCAATATTGGTTTCACTTCCAAAATCCCAGATGCCATTGAAACACAAGTATTGTTCAGCAGGATTTCATAATTTGCTTCAACCAGCACCAGTACATCTGTGTCTGGGGAGAATATGAGCTGTGCATCGGATGGGTTACGACGTGAAGCCAGAACTGCGTTGTGGATCAACAAGGTGTCTGCTTCTTCATGGTTGTTGCCTTCAAAATCCAATTGACTGTTGCTCTTGATGTGTCCTGCAGCAGAAGCAATGACAAGCTTGGGGGATTCTTTGCTGTATTCAACCGTCTTTGATGCCAGATATTCCGTCAGATTAATCTTTGTTTGGTCATGAGAAAATAAGTGGCTCATTGGAATGTTCTTGATGTTTGTGTCATCTCTGATTTGGTGTTGGATTGGATCCTTTCCTTGTCTTCTTTTCTCCCTTTGTGATGTGCTTCAAAGAATCCACCTTGTAGGTATCAAACACCAGAATCACCTCATCGTAGTCTCTGGTTAGAGACATCAGTCTGCCGTAGAACCATTCACTTAAATTTTTGACCGTGACAACTGTTGCTGGCTTCTTTGTCAGCTTTTGGATAACAACCATGCCATCCACTAGTGCAATTTTGTGACTAGGATGACCATCTTGACTGGAGCCCAGAGTTTCAGTGTCCATTGGAGCTTCACCTGCAGCTTGTGGTTGATCCTGATCTGCTTTTTTGTCTTGTGTCTTCCTTTGCCAGCTTTTCTAGGAGGTGGATCAACTTTGACTTGTCAGTGCATGGCAGTATATCCCCATTGGGGGCAAAGAGTGCTCTTGGTGTCTGTGTGAACTCATAGTTGCCAACAGCCTGTTTCTGGTCAATCTGTCTGTTAGACCGGGCAAGTACCAGCTGTCTGCCATACAGATATTTGGTCTCCTTGAGATCTCCAGTTTTGTCTCGGATTTTCACAGTGGACTTCTTGTTGCCAGACATGAACATTTTGTTGTTTTCCTTATTGACTGGTGCCCAGAGGTTGATTTCTCCATTGATTTTCTCTGACACTTCGTCTTCGTACAGTTTCTGCCCAGTGTCATTGATGTTCAAGATCTGTGGGACATACTCCTGTGGGACGTAGGCATGTGTGATCATGTTGTACAACTTGTCACCCTCAGCAGTAATTGCGTTGCCATGACTCAGTGTGACAGCCTTAATTTTGTCAATTGCCTCATTATCTCTTCTTCTGATGCTTCAAGTTCCTTCCAGGTCTCAGGATGATTGGTTCTGAGGTCATGCATTTCAGCAATGTATCTGGGCCAGAGTCGCTTGTATTTGATCCGGTCAAAAGCAAAGAACAGCTTGCTGAGTGCTTCTGCAGCTTGCAAATGGAGTGCCTGATCAGTATTGCGAGATGCAGCCACAAAGAACAGGACTGTCTGCACTCGGTGCAGGTAGTTCATGATGGACCTGAACATGGCGTTTTGGCCTTTCTGTGATTCCCACTCCTTGAATGCTTTCATCACCTCAGCAGTGACCAAGGCTTCGAGGAGGGTAGCGTTGGCTTGCTTGGCAGATTCAGCCTTTGCAGATTTGTCCTCCTCAGAGCAGGTGGCTTTGACTTGTTCTGTTGCCTGCCAGCAAACGTCTTTCAACTGTGGGTTCTCTCTGAAGAATTCCTCCAGTACGAGTTCATACAGAGCAACATATGAATAGATGTGGGCTCAGAGAGAATACTTGTAGTGTGTGCACTTGAGGATCTGCCTCGTTGTTGCTGCACCATAGACGTCAGCTTCTATCCAGGCGTCATCTATGCCTGAATTCTCTATGGAGGCTCCAAGAGCTCTCAGAGAAGCCATGACGGCATGTAGTTCACCAAGGATGGGGACAACCGTGTGCTTCAAGTCAGGCCTGGCATCCAACAACTACATAACCTTCTCATAGAGGGCCATGTCAAATGAGATGACAGTAGGATGTTCTTCACCAACTGCCAGGTTCCTCAGCTCACTTGTCTGCATAATCACGGTGAGAAGGGTTGACCATTCATGTGCAACCTCTTGAAGCAGTGGTACAGATCCAATCTGAGTGACAGGCTGACATGCGGACAGCAGTGAGTTGTAGCCTGCCCAACATGGAATCTTGCTGA
This sequence comes from Eptatretus burgeri, assembly GCF_056783735.1. Classification (NCBI taxonomy): domain Eukaryota; kingdom Metazoa; phylum Chordata; class Myxini; order Myxiniformes; family Myxinidae; genus Eptatretus; species Eptatretus burgeri. The sequence goes on from NC_140976.1 coordinate 48,699,709, forward strand.
AGTTCTTTCCCATCTTCAGTCTGGATACTGCATAAGCAATTGCCCATCCTCGGTGAGTCACTGATAGTTTCCAGAGATGCCATCCTTGTTGACTGCAAACTGTCTGGTCCTTTTGTTTGGTTGGGGTTTGGGCTTGTCACAACGCATCATCTGTACATGGTATGGCGTGACTGACAGACTTTTTGCATCACCAATGGTCAGAGGTGGGGCAACTGGTTCTTCAGGAGCATCGGCTTTCTGGTATACCGCCACAATTGTTCCATGAGTGGTGCCTTTGCCATCAGCAGTGTCTTCAGCAAAATCTGTGTTGTCTGCAGCAAAGAAGACAAATGTTCCCTTCTTCAGGAAGGGGGGTACGTACAGGCCTCGAAACTGTTTGGTGTTTTCTACCACAGCATTGGCAAGAGCAGTTTCCAAAAGCAGGGTGCGGCCATGTGAGACACAATAGCCCTGTCTATTGAGAAGACCCATCAACGTTTTGTTTTGTGTGTCATGATGCACAGTCATGGCCAGCCCCAGGACTTGAGGGTTTTCTCTTGCATGTTGATGCCTGAAGGTTGCTGATTCTCTGCTTGAATTGTACTTAACCTGTCTGTTGGACTTGAATCCAAAGAGGACATTTTGGCTCACTGTGAGTGCCATTCTGTCGACGACACTGGTCCTTGTTTCAGTTTCCAGCTCATCCAAAGGACCCACTGTGATCCAGCGGATCATAGTGTACAGTTCACTGGGAACGTCATTGGTGTTTCTGGAAACTGGAATGACATTTGCTGGTTTTTCCTTCTTGAAATCAGCAATGCTCTTGCGTATTATCTATGTTGCTTAAAAGATGGTCTTCATATTGTCCATACCATTGTCATCACTTGTAATAACAGAATGTACCATGTCTTCCTCGCATGCATCAGGAGAGTACAAGACTGCTGGCTTTCTTCTGTTCTTCTGCAGGACAGACTTCACACTGGGCAGTTCAGTAAGGATCTTCTCCTTCAGCCACCATCTGCTGAATGCCGGGAAATGGTTTTCCATACCGTCTGGTCCAAGCATTCTCATGTATGCGGTTTCAATGTCATCAATTGAGAGGTAGGCTTGGTTTTGAGTTTACATATCAACAAGGTTGATCAGCTCAATCAGACATGCATTTTGTAGTGGATGGACTTTTGATGAACTCTTTGTGTCACCTTGATCTTGTGTGGCATGGAATACATGTTTTGTCCAACAAGATTTGTGATATCTAACATCTACTGCATGGGCATCTGTTGGTGAGATACATGTGTTCAGTCTCGTTTTGAATGCTGGATTTTGGGACTTATCTACAGCTGATTTGAGAGTTTCTCCGTCGGCAAAGCAGCCTTGAACACCAGTCCACATGCTTGCTTGCCGAAGCTCTAGGCAGGACAAACCGTCTCGCTGTTGGCGCTAGCCAGACACCCACACGCGCGCTTCCTTCTACTCTTTTGCGCGCCTACACCCGCTTCTTGCTCGCTTCTCTCTCGTACCTATTTCGTTCAAACTTTTTTATTATCTCAGACCGTATCT
>NC_140976.1:48703744-48738744 GCF_056783735.1 Eptatretus burgeri
CAAGGCCAATCGCCACCATAAATTAATCAGCTGAGCGCCAGACCATGGACTATATTCCCATGAAGTTTGAAGACAATCCGATCAAAATTACTCAAAAAATAAGGGTTTCTTCGACTCCCCTGATTTGCGACAGTGACCTTGACCTTTGACCTTCAAAATTTTATGCGCTGAAAGGGACCTCTATAGGCCTCTGATATGCGGTTACAAAAATTTCCAATGATAACTGTGCTCTGCAGAATTTTTTATACGTGATTACAGACAAAAAAAAAAACATACAAGCTGACGAACATATCTTGCAAAAACTTCGTTTTGGCAAGATAAAAATGAAAAAACATGTTGCTGAAAAATTCCTATCGCTGAGTGATGTTGCCTCGTATAAAAATAACTCATACAATCAGGTACACTGTACAGTACATAATACCTCATAATGATAATAAAGGACAGTGTGGCCCTGTTATAATGCAATCGTTGAGGTCCATAAAATGTCATCGCTAAAAAAGCAGGATCGTGCTAAATCGGGATTCAAGGACATCGGCTTTCAAACTGAACCAATGTTTGCACGTTTACCTTCGAGCAAGTACATTACCTTTGAATTGAAGAATTCCACGAATCAAACGTTGTTGTTCATCAATTAAAACACAAGTTTGTTTTTAGTGAAGCTTTTTATGTTGTTAAAACAATCTCACTGTTCCGAAAATATATCACAATGGACAGGTGCTAGTTTATTCATTTGTAAATTATAATATCGATGCAATGATTACGGATTTATAAAATCCAAACGCTAATTATTCACCTTTCTGTAATGGATGCGAGAGGAGGTTGGAAGCTGCTGCTAACAACACTGATGGCCGTCATTAACTGCACAAAGGTAAATCTCACGTGTCTTCTGTCTCTTGGATGTGTGTTACAATTGCCGACAGTATTCAGTACAGTAACATGCTGTACAGGTTTGTATCCGAGGAGCAATAGGCTATACCACATAGCCAAGGGGTCTAGGTTTGTGTAAGTACGATGTTCGAAAACGAAAATGAAAAAAAAAAAGATGTTCACACAACGACGACGTCGCTTAACAACGCGTTTCTCAGAACGTAACCCCGTCATTAAGTGGCGCATGGCTGTATACCTATATATATATATATATATATATATATATATATATATATATATATATATATATATATATATATATATATATATATATATATATATATATTTTCATATATCTCTCACCTGTGAATGGAGGGAATAGCCAATCAGCTCTCACCGAATAGACTACACCGAGGTGGCTTGGATTATGTGAGTGATTGACCCCTCCCACAGTCCTCTTGCTGAATAAGCTGCATGAAGCAACCCAAAAAGACTTTCACAAGGTAAGTGCTATGCTGTTTCAAACCCTTCCCCATAGTTCCGAAGCAACTATAAAGATGTTCACACAAAGTACACACATAAGAACCAACGCAACACACCCCCTCAGACACCAGAATTTTTTCCGACATGTGGAACATGTCTTTCAATCCTGACAAATATCACACTCTCACTGTCTCTCCGAAAGGACCGTTTCGACCCCACCCCCCACCCTCCCATCTACTTTCTCAACAATACTTTGGAAAAAGTCCTTTCATTCAAGATTCTGGGTCTCACTATCTGCCATAATCTTTCCTGGAAAAGCCACATCCAACCTGGCCAGCAAAGCCAGTCGCCGACTGGGAATCCTCCATCATGCAAAGTCCTTCCTCGGCCCGCCTGAGCTCTGACCACATCTAAAGCTTTCGTCCGCAGCCTGATGGAGTACTACTCTCCCCTCTGGGCTGGTGCTCCTGCCTTTCACCTTTCTCAGCTTAATGCTGTGGAAACCAAGGCATTTCGGATCATTGGGATCTCCCACGATGAGGCTGATTCTTTGGGTCTCTTACTCTCTCACCGCAGGCAGGTCGGTAATCTTTCTGTCTTCTACCGTCTCCTCTCCTGTCTCGCCCCCCCCTGCTCTGTCTGCGATGTGCTCCCCTCCTCCATATTTCTGCAGGGCTATCAATGTTTGCCAGTATCCCCCTTCTGGTAAAACTACCAAAATGACGAATCACTGCTCACCTTCACTCTTTCATTACTCTTTTTTTCCCACCTTTGGAACAAACTTGCACACTCTCTTCAATCCCACTCTTCCCTCCAGGTCTTCAAAACAGCTCTTCACCACCATCTCGAATCATCCCCCATCGAAAACCTCGATCTTTTCTATCCCCGTTAATCCACCCCAAACCCACCTCCTTAAAATTCCCTGCTTTCCTTCCTGAAAGTCCCAACAATGTCCATCTTGTATATACCGTGTTCCCCGCCCCCATCCCTCTCCCTTCCACAGATCTGCTAATGTCTCTGTTCTCCAGTTTTGTCCTTCCCTCTCCCACCCCTCTTGTCTCATGCACCCCCCACCCCGTTGCTGTGCATTGTGTTAGCTCTCATACGAGCCTCGACAATGTATACAAATTTTTTTGGGCATTTTTCTTATTGTGATAGATAATAACATCAATATTTATAATTTGACTTTGTACTGTCAATACATTCAATCTACATCACTCTTTTAATCTGTTCTGTTCTTGTGTCTGGCAGCTTGGCTGCTGGGTATCCATTATTTCATAGAAGTGCAGCTGTGTCACTGATGCTGTGCTCCTCCACCAGTATGCTGGCATCATTTCCCTGATCTCAGAAGGATGACAGGCTGAGTCAACCTCACCGGGTGTTGATTCAGCAGCCAACAGAGCTGAAACTCAGGACCCTAAGGCCCAAAGCCAGCCACCATAACCACAAAGCCATCAGCAAGCTTATTCTTTTCACATAATAGCTTGAATAATAATGTAATTTTGGTCAAATCCAAAATATCGTTACATATTTAATGTGTACTTCAGTGTTGACTGCATATACAAAATTTCATTAAAAAAATGTTTAAACTGCTTCGGAGGAGATAAAGTGACCCCACCCCCCAAAAAAAAAATAAAAAATAAAAAACAGACAGTCCAATATCCCTCCCCTGAGTTTTTTTTTTTTTTTTACAAGCATGGGGATAAAAAGTTCAGATAAGATGAGCAGAGAAAATCGAGATTAAAAAGAAAATGAGATGAGAAATAATTTAATGGTCACCAGTAAAATCAAATGATTTCAAAATAATTCACAAAGAGCTACAATTACTGAACGGGTTATGAAATAATTTTAGAACGAAAAATCCTTCGGTTGGCCAGAAACATTTTGCACATGGAAATAATGAATGATGGGAATAACACAGTTGTGTATCACCAGTTTTAGTGCATCATGATATTAATGTGGGTTGGAGTTAAACTAACCTTCACTTATGCTTGTCACATTTGGCTCGGCGGCCGTGGGGTCTCCAAAATCTACGGCCACTAGCAATTATAGGGCGGTCGCAGTATTTCCACGGTCACACAATGTAGCAGTCACATATGTTTTTATTTTTCGGGGAGCCGCATGGGGTATTTATAAATTGTGGAGACCGAAAAAGTGGGGGTGCCGTACGGTCTTTGATTTGATGTCGCACGGTGACCTTAGGGCGTCCCTGCGGCGGCCATAGAATTTTCAAGGCAGACGCAAGGTGCCCGCAAGGAGACCGCAGGGGGGCCCTAAGGCGAACGTGGAAATAGTGCGGCCACCGTAATTTTTTGGGGGTTGGCAAAATTCATTTTTCATTGATAAGAGCCTACGGAAAATGCACGAATAACGCAAGCCCACTATACGCCCTATATACGGTCGAACAGGAACACATCTACGTCATGGCTACGGCTTGTCGAATTGCTACGGCCAACCGAGAAATGAAAAAAGTTATAACTCCGCGCTTTAATTCCACGGAGACCCCTACGGCCTGTAAAAGATAGCCATACGGCGTAGGGCCACCCTGAGGCCACCTCAGAAACTCTGCGGCTGCCGCACGTTTCTGTCAATTCAAGGGGGGGGGGGGTGTATGGCCGCCGTATCCTAGCCCAAGAGCAAATGTGACTCATGCTTTAAACACACACCTAAAGGTATGCACACCCTCCTCTAAGCTGTCTAACCTGGATGTTTGACCCACTCCCGACCCAGCTATAAACTGTCATCCCGGTGTTTCACCTGCAGGGTGATTCATCAATGTGTGTGCCGTACCTCGGATGGACATAAACGGGCATCCCGTCTGCCGGCATTCGTTTGTGGATGTTAAAGATCTCCAAGGTGTCCTTCGCAAAGAGTTGGCGAGTGTTAATGCCAGCATCATGAACAAATTCCTGCTCTAACTACTGCTGAGAAAGAAATGGAAAACCACCCTACCCTTGCCAGGAAACTGCTTTGGCAGAACTGAACCTGCCTTGAGGCAGTGCACCAGAATATGAATACGAGTGTATTTCATTATTCCCCATGATCTTTTAGCCAAAGAAAGCTGACTAAAGAAACAAAGCTACACTGGTAAGGTAAGCCCTTTGTCGTTTCAAATTTTATTCGGGTATCTCTACAGCTGAAGATATTCACAAGTAGCACATACAGTACATGAGAATCCCAATGCTACCCCCCGCCCCCCCGAGATGCCAAACTGGTTCCCTCACTTATTGGTGAGTCATCAGCGATGTAGACAGAGACACATACCCCTGAGTCTCTCAAGCATGTACCATGTGCATTGTCACTAGCAATTAACATGACTCAATCAAGTCTCTCACCCATAACTGGAGGGACAACCAATCAGCTCTCACCTAATCAATTATCCCCAGGTGCTTAGGACCTATATATAATTAATCCCCCTGCTCTTCCAGCCAAAGAAGGCTGCCTAAAGCAACCAATAAAATCTACACAAGCTACACAAAATGTAAACAACTTGCCCACAAAACAAACAAGAGATACACATCTGAAATCACAAAGCGACCGCCAAGGGTAAACCTCGACTGGTGAAGGCTTTCCCCTTGGTGATTACCCACCACTAACCCATGGCCCATGATCCAACGATGGTTATATGTTTTTCAGACTACCATATGACCTTGACTTTGAACATTTAGGGATAGAGTGTATATTAATAAAATGTGTCCCCATTTACAACATATCCAGAAAACTCAACATCATGAAAATCGGAGGAAAATTATTCCAGTTGTGATGAAAAAGTTGTTTTCGTTAATTCGGTCACAATCCGGGAAAAGTAGCTCAAGGAGACAAATCAAATATCAGGGGTGCAACTTCAATGCAGTTCCACTATTATTCTACAAGAATATCTCGGAAGGCGAAGTGGTCTTTGAGATCCCGCATTGGCAAAATTGAGTGATTACAAAAAGCACATTTTGTTTTTTCAGACTGCCATTTGACTTTGACGATCAGCTCAGAGGGGTATGATGTAAATTAAGCATAAATGCACCTTGCTCAAGGCTCTCTCGCCAAGTAAATTTAGTTCCAATGGGACCAACCAGAGTTGGGTTGTGGTGAAAAATGTTAAAATGTCTATAATTAGGTCAAGGTCATAAAATTAGGTCAACCCCACATATTTTTTATTCCCATTATTGCTGCAAAATTTCCTTCCGAAAGTGCGAGCCGGCTCTGAGATACAGCTCAGAAATTTCAGAAACTAGGAGTGCAGGAAGAATTTAATTTTTTTTCCTAAATGGTGGTTTAGTACTCACACGGTCTTCAAAGCTCTGTGGTACCATTAAAAACTGGGAGCGCCAATTGTAGAAACAAACCCGACAATAACAATAAGCCTTCCCCTATCCTATAGAGGGAGCTTAAATGAGCTCCAGCCAAATGGAAAGAGGTCAACTGGAGCAGAGAGGATAAGGAGACCATCCACTATACTACAAAACATGTTCTGCACATGAGGCATCAGGGATGTTCGGAAAGGAAGAACATTTTATGAACCAACTTGGTCCATAAAACGTGAAGCTATACCTTAAAATATAGTATGGTGATATTGGATGTATGACCAGATAAAGCAAAATATAGTATGACCACATAAAGTATGGTGCAGGGGGGGGGGGTGTGGGAGTGGGGGTGGGGGTTGGATCAGGCAACATATGCACCAGGAATTATAAACTCAGCTTTTACTATATGTAGCTGTCGATGGCATAGTTGGCACCGAAATGGAGGTGGATGCTTTGAGTCTGAGGAGGAATAAGTTCCTTCTTCTGAAATCCGCAAATGTAGATTACAACTAAGGGGTCTCCACTCAGAGAAGTCACAGACAAATTACAGCCAGAAGCTTAATGTCTGCCAAGAGGAGCTGCTGAGAATCCGAGGTGAAAGTAGAACATGTCATATATTTTGGTAAAATTGGAAATGTTGGTAGGTTGGCAAAAAAGAAAAGTTGTAAACAGCCATTAATTGTGACTGCCACACGTGAAGGAATTCCCCATTTCTCCATAATGTAAAGAAGGAGCACAAAACCTTTTAGAACCTGCACTGCTTTGTAACATCCAACAAACATGGCCAATAATCTGTTGGCAACAGCTACTTTCAGGATCACAAAAACAAACAAGAAGGATACTCGGTTGAGCGCATAATTCCTGACCACGACAACATATCAGGCCCGATACATTTTTGAAATTTCATGCTATACATTACTACATCGTTTTTGGCCCTATCTCTCATTGGTAAAGAATCACTTTTAAAATTAAATAATTCTCGTGTCCAGATCCGGATTCGGATCTTCACCAAAAATTGAATCATTTCTTCCTTGTCGCACACCCAACGTGTCCACCAAGATTCATCCGAATCTGTCTGCAACTTTTTGAGATATCGTGCTATATATAATTTTTGGCTCTACCTCTCAATGGTGAAGAATCACTGAAAAAATTCTAGTGGTCGGGTCCGAATCCAGATCTTCACCAAAATCTAATCAGTTTGTTCTTGTCGCACACACATCCTGTCCACAAAATTTAATCCGGATCCATGCACAGCTTTTTGAGAGATCCTGTCCACACAACAGACAGACAGAAAGGGGTGAAAACATAACCTCATTCACCTTCGGTGGCAGAGGAAAAAATGATTTTGTAATTTCAGAAGATATTTATTCACAATTAATCAACGGACACAGAACAAGACATGGTTTATCTCTTTCAAGTTTGAGCAAATGCCCATTTTGACTCGTAGTGTATTTGGTGGCGATGAATGTGTTATAATGGAGGAGGAGATCCTCCTCTTCTGGTTTACTATGGTATGGTGGAGGGGTTGAGGGGAGGGGGGGGGAGAATCAGGCAACACATGGACCAGGAATTATAAACTCAGCTTTTACTATATGTAGCTGTTGAATGGCATAGTTAGCACTTTGCGGGTGGGGTGGGTAGAGCCGTGGTTGCATCATCTTCATCAGCGTGGGTTCAATTTCCATGCTGTTAGACCGGAATTGACTGTGCGCTTCTACTATACCGAGTGGCAACCTGACCAGGATATATTACAGCCTTGAAGTCTTCACAACTTATCCCACCCGAACACTCTGTTCAACCGTGGCCTCAACCACCAAGAACAACACAGTGAAGTAAGGATTCATAGATCGGACATATCCAGCAAATCAAACCAACCAACGGACTGTACAGGCGCAAACAATTTGAAGACAGATAGCTTGTCTCAAAAAAGCCAATAATTTTGCATTAGTCATGACTGATCAATGAATGGCACAAATGTGCCAAGTACATGCAAGGCACTCGGCTGCCGAAATGCTAACCCTTCCACCCAACCAATTTTGTGCAACTTCGTTTTCAAGGAAACAGCTTGAAATGCTATTGGTAGCTTTCGTACGGAATCCATCTCGCAACGATTCTCTCAGGATACTTGTCATCCACTTTGCATCATTTCATGGAGATTACTCATAACTCTGTTCTATTTGTCAGAAAAGCGTAGCGTCAGTGACTTTTTTTCTGTGCTGGCGAGCGAATGAGTGCACGAATTTGAATGGCAGCTTTGGAGCATGACCTGGGTTTCCATCTTGCTGATGGAGACAAGTTGTGCAATACAAGCACTTTGAGGGCGCAACAGTGCAGAAATAAATATTTTTTCAATATTAAAGTGCAGAGTGGTCCATACGGAACAGGATGCCGAGTGATTTATTTTAAATTAAACTGACACCCATTTTGAAAACTATTGTGAAATTTTTCGTTCAGTCCAGCTCAATGAAAATTGGTGTCCTGAAGTAACAGTGGTATTGGATGAAGTGAGCGCTGGCAGAATAGCGAAGAGGGTTCACATATTCACCACTGAGCTGTTTTGCCTGGGTATAAATCTCAGCCCAGGTATAAACTATCATTCTTGTGTTTCATCGATGCATGTCGTCAATCGGACGGATGTAAAGCTGGGCGTCCCATCTGTCAGCAATGGTCATCCAGGATGTGAAAGATTTCAGGGTGTCCTTCCTCAAGAGTCAGTGAGTTTTCCCTGGAACCCTGAACAAATTCCAAATTCCTACCTGGACTCGAGGTAGTAAGTGGTCTGGTCTTTTTGGAGGTTCCTTCACCCAAGGTTACACCGCTCGCTATCTTCGAGTGTGGTTGCTGTCAGGGAAGCAACTTCTGTACCACAAACCAACTGACCATGTCGTTTGCATGTTTCATGTGAACGGCCTTCTTCAGAAGTGCAACCAATTATTGAAGTGTTGTGATAGCCCCAAATATGGGATAATATTGATTGGAGATTAACCCAAGATGGAGAATGTGTGTGGTTGACACCGATATGTAACTATAAAAAGCTTAAACCATAGTGTGAGTTACAATTCTATTTCTTTTCGTGACAATCACATAATGAAAACAACAAAGATAAAACACAACCTCGTATTTACTACACCAGAAGGGCATTGCACTTTGGTGACTGGATTGCCAGCGACTGTCACCAAACTCCAGGTAGCACACAGAGTCAACAATTTTGGTGAATGCTTGAGCAGAAGTGTCATTAGAGAGGAAAGCTCAGCCACTATGGCTACAGCTTTCATAACATTAATCAACTAGAACAGCACTCGGTATAGCTCATACCTCCGCCCAGCTGAACAGGTTACGTTTAGTATCCCACTGATAGGCCGCATCTGGATCCAGACCTCAACCCAAATTTAATCTGCTTGTTCTCATCAATTACCCAAGTCATTCACCAAGTTTTATCATAATCCGTCCTCAACGTTTCGCAACATCATGCTATATATCCTTTTTGGACCCATCTCTCAATCATGAAGAATCACTTAAAAAATTAAAAAACAAAATCCTCGTATCCGGAGCCGGATCTTCACCAAAATCGAATCAATTAATCCTCGTCACACACCAAACCTGTCCACAAATTTCGTCCGAATCCATTCACAACTTTTTGAGAATTTTCCTGCTCACAAACAAACAGACAGGGGTAAAAAAAAACATAACCTCTGTCCACCTTCGGTGGCGGAGGTAACCAGGACGACAAAATGTAGGGGAATGTTTGCTGGTGAGTTTTCTTTCACTTGTAGTCTTCTTATGTCTGAGCCATGCTGAGACAGATCACCAAGTCATGCAATATACAAAAGAGATGATATCCTCATCAGTATTACACCACATGGGACTTTCTTCTTGAAGGCACAAAGCAGTTTGTACTTCAAGTAACTTCTACAAGGCCTTTAATGCACAACACCATCGGGGGTTGATACGCCAAAAGGTACATGCGTTGACCAATGAACTCGATGAGAGACTGACTATCCGTGTGTTGCGCTATCGCTTTCCCTCATTTGGCTTGACTGCAGCTGCAGGTAAAGCAGGTGCTCACGTCCGGTCACACGAGGGAAGAAGACGACTGTCAACGCCGGATACGACGGACACAGCAAAGAGAGGCAGACTCAGAGATTCCTTGAATCCGAATGACTGCAGCATCATTTGCAGCACAAGCTGCAGGACAAGTTCAAGGATGATGAAATCAAAAAGGCTACGCTATGTTGCAAAACCATGAGTCAGATTTGCTCTACGGCTCGGATACGGCAGCCATACCCCCCCCCCCCTGAATTGACAGAAACGTGCAGCGGCCGCAGAGTTTCTGAGGTGGCCTCAGGGTGGCCCTATGCTGTATGGCTGTCTTTTGCAGGCCGTAGGGGTCTCCGTGGAATTAAAACGCGGAGTTATAACTTTTTTCATTTCTAGGTTTCCCGTAGCAAATCGACAAGCCGTAGCCATGACGTAGATGTGTTCCACGTCGACCGTACGTAGGGCGTACGGTGGGCTTGCGTTATTCATGCGTTTTTTGTAGGCTCTTATCAATGAAAAATGAATTTTGCCAACCCTCAAAAAATTATGGCGGCCGCACTATTTCCACGGTCGCCTTACGGCCCCCCTGCGGTCGCCTTGCAGGCACCTTGAGGCTACTTTGCGTCTGCCTTGAAAATTCTATGGCCGCCGCAGGGACGCCCTAAGGTCACCGTGCGACATCAAATCAAAGACCGTATGGCACCCCCACGTTTTCGGTCTCCACAATTTCTAAATACCCTGTGCGGCTAAATTTCTAAATACCCGAAAAATAAAAACATATGTGACTGCTACATTGTGTGACCGTGGAAATACTGCGGCCGCCCTATAATTGTAGTGGCCGTAGATTTTTTTCGACCTTCCGGCCGCCGAGCCAAATGTGAGTGAAGCATAAGGAGTGGTACACGCTCCTTTAGAACGTCACTCAAAGAATGGAAAAAGTAAAATGTATAATAATGTCATGCCTAAAGTGGGCACCTCATGTGTTTTCAATCTCTGCCTATCGCTGAGAGTTAAATATGTAACTTTATAGATATATATCAAAAAAAGCATCACACTCGGGATGAGCAGAATGATGAGCGGGCACAAGAGGATCCCTTGATGAATAATCATGAAACGACATTTTCCACAGTTTACGCAAAGCAAAAACCAAGTCAAACCCGCAATCAAAATGAAAGACTAATTGTGTTAAGGCATAGCTTGTTTACCATAGGAGGAAGAAATACAAATGATTTGTCTTCACTCGAACGCGTCACATTTCTTCAGTTCATCATGGGGACTGGCAAGCCGGTCAAGAAGTACGCACACTTGCCTCTAAGCTGTCGTGCCTGGGTTTGAATCCCTTCCCAGCGATAAAATGTCACCCTGGTGTTTCATGGACTTGTAAGGTACATGATACACATCAATGTGTGTGCCATCCCTCGGACGGACATTCATTTGAGCGTCCCGTCTTCCAGCACGAGTTGGTGGACGTTCAAGATCTCACTGTCTCTTTAGCGAGGAGGAGGTGAGCCATCACCGGCACCAACACCGGATTTATGATGGTGGAGGCCCTGGGGCACACATGGGTGATGGTGACCCTTTCTGCTGTGAGCGATGAAGCAAAGCAGTGCTTTTCAAGCCTATTCACTGAAGGCACCCGAAGCTCTTATATCTTATTCTGTGGCACGCCTATTCAATTTTCTATTTCAAGAGTTCCCTCTTGAAGAATTTCAAGAACACTGCATGATCCATGAGTTAAACTATTGGATAAAATACATAATTTCAGGAGTGTTTTTGTGGCCTTTTATCGCCACCAATGGATTCCAGACACAAATGAAGATTGGCAAAGCGTGTAATGGGCTTGTCAAAAAGATATTGCAGTGCGGTTACAACTTCCAAGCGATATTTGTTTTAATTTGACTAATGGAACTATAAGTAACGAAACGAGAAGCATTACTTTATAAGTTCCTGGTGTCAGATTCCACCAATGCAGAAAGTAAAAATCCCTTAAACACGTGAATGCGGACTGTATTAGTGAAACAATTTCCAACTCGACTTGTCAAATACCCAATTAATTTGCAATTTTTGTTGCAAATTTGCTTCACTCGTTAAAATATACGGTTAATAAATGATAATTCACAACAACAATCAATAATCCTAGATGAGCCCTTGGGTGGTGGCAAGTGCCCTGGTTGCCCTTGCATGAATCCGGCCCTGACCGGCACCCTGACCAAATCCCAAATCATCCTGCTCTAACCTCCAGGAGGGCACTGCATCAGTGACAGAGCCTCGTGCACAGAAAATTATGCCACCCACATCCATATGCTGCATATGAAAGAAGAAGAAGAAGAAGAAGAGGAGAAGAATAAAAAGTTAATCATGAATATATTTTGATGAAAATATTGGGTGAGGGGGCGAGAGTTCAGGCCGTCAATGTGACGAGCTGCTCTTTACGTGGCTTTGTGTAAAGCTGGTCACTTTCCTCAATGAACAATGAGGCAAGGAACATCGAAATATCACTGGTGAGGGAAAGTGCAGAGAAGAAACATCCACCAGAGACCAACTTGACAAAGGAACAGCGGGATCCCAAGAATCAAAGGAGGAAAGTTCAGAGAATCGTGATATTTGCTGAGATTTGTGCCGATATTGTGCACGTGTCAGACCGAATTTGGACGAGTCCTTCTCCTTCCGCTACTTCTTTAACGACTCTAACTAATCCCACCAACTTTCTAGGTCAACCAGGGAACGATTTTAGTCCAAGGCTTTCCACAAGACACTGGCCAGACTTGATTTTGACTGATGGTGACAGGAATTTGTAATTTGTTCAGGATGCCAGTGATAGCTTGCCTACTCTGCACAAAGAACACCACGGGATCTTTAACGTCCACTGACTAATGCTGGCAGATGGGACACCGACTTTAATGCAAACCCGAGGGACAAGTGGCACAAACGTTGATGAATCACCGCTCCTGTGAAACACCAGGGTGGCTGTTTACAGCTAGGTCGAGATTCTAACACAGGCTGTACAGTGGATAAAATGAAACTTGTTGGCGAAAGAGTAAAGAATCCGATGAGAAGTTTCTTTTTGGATCCATCTTGATCAACAGTAGATGATTTCATTTGTACATTGTTGGCTTACTTATTAACTTTTCTATTTATTCAGCGGTTGAAGATGTTAAGCTCAAATTGACATGGTCAACAGAGGGTTTTCATTATCTTGGCAGGATAGCATAGAAAAGTAGAATGGCACTCGGTAGAGCGCATACCTCCGCCAGCTTGAACAGTGAATATTTTGTGTCCCGCTGATAGGTCGGATCTGAATCCCGACCTGAACCAAAATCAAATCGGCTTGTTCTCGTCACCGAACCAACTCATCCACAACTTTTTTGAAATATCTTGCTCTATGTCATTTTTGGCCCCATCTCTCAATGGTGAAAGAAGAGATTGGGACCGTACTCTGTGCAGAGAGTTGGTGCGGCTTAAGCAGTCTCATTGGCTCTCGGGCGCAATCCTGTACGGGTCGCCACTCCGACACAGTATACCAGCAAGCTAGCACTCACTTTTGCCGACCTCGGATGGATGGCAGGTCGAGTCAACCCCACCTGGTATTAATTCAACTGAGCACGATTTGAACTCAGGACCCTAGGATCCAAAGCTCACCACCCTAACAATTAAGCCAACTCCAGGCACAAAGGTGAAGTCACTTAAAAAATAAAATAAAATTCTCAGATCCGGATGCGGATATTCACCAAAACCTAACCATTTATTCCTTGACACACAGCCAAACCTGCCCACCAAATTTTGTCTGAATATGTCTATAACATTTTGAGATATCCTACTCACAGAAAAACAGAGAGGGGTGAAAACATAACATCCATCCACTTTTGGTGGCAGAGGTAGCTTCAGAGAAAAACTGTAGTGATCGTTATCACATGCACATTTGTTGGAGATTCAGTAGAGAAGCAGGATGTGCGAGATGGAAAGTGGGACAAGTGTGAACAACACTTTACTTTAGTGTACTTTGTACACTTTAGAGGGAACAACATTTCCATGAGATTGAAATTGCCTGAAGAGGCAAAATAAATATTGGGAAGTGACATTTACTCCTCATTCCCAAACCTCACAGCCGTGCAGCCTCTCCATCCTCCCCCACAGCACTTCAAACCCTCAACCCTACCCTCACAGACCTTCCACCACCTCATTCTCCCATCACGACTGATATAGCACACCACACCACACTGAACCTCTCAGTCTTTACACCACCACATCGTCTCTTCACCCTCAAAGCCCGCACAATACCAAACCCTCCCAAACATTTTTAGCTCCTCCCCCTTTTGGAGAGAAAAAAAGATCTTTTGTAAAGGTAGAGAACCTGGTGTGCTTTTGATGGAAAGGCCACAAGGCTCTTGAAATCGTATAAGGCCAGCACGCACAGCAGACTCAGCTCGTGCACAAGCTGCGGCGAGCGATGACGCCCGCTCAGAATGTATGGATTCCTCGAGGCCCGAAAGGCTTTTCTCCTGGAAAAGAAAGAACGAATTAGGAAGTGTGCCGAGTAATGGAACAAAAGGTACTTTACTTTCTGTGAGTTGCCATGGTGAGTTCACCTCACAGGCATCATAATCCAAGTGTACACAAACATTCATTTACGTATGAAGGTTTGATGAGGGATATCAATAAATATATCAACACATCAAAGAAAAATCCATTTCATTGAGCCAACAGCTAAATAGTTCGGTGGTTTCCTTTTTCAATTGTGGAAAATGCTTCCACGATGAGATCTATTATAGGACTTGAGAATGAATAAATGTTACATTTTCAGTTGAGCTTCCAAGAAGGTGCAACTTGTGGAATAGAAGAAGAGATTTGTAATTACCTCCACTAACGAAGGTGGGCAATGGATATGTTTTTACCCCTGTCTGTCTGTTTGTCTGTGAGCAGGATATCTCAAAAAGTTTTGCACGATCTTGGACGAAACTTGGTGGACGGGTTTGGTGTGTGGGGAGGACGAATTGATTCGATTTCGGTTCACGTCTGGATCCAGATCCGACCTATCGGTGGGATATAAAACGTAAACTCTTCAGCCTGGTGGAGGTATGCGCTCTACCGAGTGCTGTTCTCGTTCGGGCAGTGAACCATCCACTTAACATTGCGTAATGAATCATTGCACCGTAAGGTTTGCAGTCAATGAAAATGCACATCCGTAACATGATACACAAGTGGGCAAAACACTAAACAAAGACTATTTTTTCATTATATCAAAATACATGTCAGGTGACTTGCTGTTGTCATATGATGGGCTCGTGGAAATAGTAGAGGCAAACGATGATCAACATTAATAATGAACTCGATGAAAGAGTTGCACCGTGAGCAACAATGGATTCCGTCACACAAAATGGATAAAATCTTTCAAGACAAGTGGCGCGACAAATGACGATCTGGATCCGCCGCAGTCACTCACTGCCAACTGCTGGTTGAGCATCGCGATCAACCTCTGATGACTACCGGGTCATCCACTAATCTCAGACGTATCTAAGTGGCCATTAAGCAACATCAAAAAGGTCCAAATAACAACAGCACAATATTATTGTTCAAAGCAAAAGACAAAACAGACAGCTAGGTGAAGAATGATAGAGTTTTGAATAAAACTAAAGGAAATGGGTTTGCATTGAACTACGGTTGTGTTGACAATGAAGAAGCTTCTCGATGGAATGGGTTGGGGGTGATATGCTACATAAGGTTATATTTTTAGCTCCACATCACAAATAACATCACTGCTCATGCGAAAGTCTTTTGGTGCCAAAAAGATGTGACAGAAACCCTCTGTAGCTGGTTGAAAATTTCCACCAAGTCTATACTATGTGACCGAGAAAAAAAAAAAGAAGCAAAGTCTGTGTGACCAGACTCGTATCTTCGGAGGGAGGACGAGGAGGGGAGGGGGGGGGTTGAGTCAAAGGTGCTGATACGTTATGCTAATATCAATGCACTCATCTTTGTCACAAAAGTGATGCTGCAATTTTAAAAACATGGCGGGAAGCAATAAAGAAAGAAAAACTCGAGCGACACTCGGTAAAGTGCTTTCCTCTGCCACGCAGATCAGTTTACGTTATATTTCCCACTGATAGGCTGAATCTGCATCCGGACCATACCCAAAATATAATCAGCTTGTTCCGGTCACCTAACAAACTCATCCACCAAGTTAGGAGATATTGTGCTGTATATCGGTTTTAGCCCTTATACCTCAATGGTGAACAATGAGTTGAAAAATTAAAAATTTCACTTCTCTGGATCCGTTTCCGAATCTTCATCAAGATTGAACCAATTAATTCTTGTCACACACCCAACCTGTCCACCAAGTTTCATCCAAATCCGTCCACAACTTTTGAGATGTCCTTCTCACAGACAGACAGACAGACAAACACAGGCAACAGGGGTGAAAACATAACCTCCGTCCACCTTGAGTGTGGCTTTCGATGGAATGTAATAGTGTAAAACAGATGAATAAAACCACAACAGACAGTGAAGAAGAAGAAAAAAAAAAGTAACGAAGCACAGATGATATCAAATGACGGGATGTGAAGAGGAAGCAAATGTGATTCCCAAAGTGACCTTTTCCTGAAGTCGAGTTTCCAGCGAGATGATAACTTTAGATTTGCTCTCAACTGCTCTCTCAACTTTTTCACGGCATTCTCGAAGTTCATCTTCCACCTGGTTGTGAAGTGATAGGAAAGACAAAGAAAAAGGAAAAAGAGATACCTTCTATAGTTCCTGATCTATTACATAATGAGATGGCATGACAGTCACATCACGGCAATATGCCCGCTTCCGATCGGCTTTCCGATTCTGGATTCAACTGCATATTCTAATGTATTCGAGTAAGAAAGTGAGACGTGATGAAATCTCAAGTGGTTCACATTGGATTTTTAATTTACCGTTAATTCATCCACTCCGTCGGGACAATAAATATGGGCAAAAACAAAGCCAAACTGTTTTCAACTCCATATAATGAGAGGAGTTTGGCCCGTCACTGTATCGTGCCCGTAAAACGTCTGCAGACGCTGTCGTGAGACAGAGGGAAATGCGATTCTGATGTGATGCAAATGTAATGAGGCAGAAAATTTCACCCGATGGCTAAGTTTCCGAGCAAACGAGATAGTCAAAAACGTCGTCATGAAAGAAAGGCGAGATGAGTGCACGAAGTTATCTTTTATTCAACAGTCGAATCACACTTTCCATCGAGACACCAAATCTGATTTGTCTGTCAATGCATATGTTGTTGAGAAATGTAATTATTCCAAAGAATCCACGATGCATCGACACCGAGCGTCTCAGAGAATCGTCATCAACCAATCTGGTCCCTCAGAGGTAAACAAAAGGGATCCTTACCTACCTAGCCCCAAGTCAACACCTGTTCCTGCATAGAATATCATATTTTTGTAACTTAGAGCAATTCTCTCTCTCTCTCTCTCTCTCTCTCTCTCTCTCTCTCTCTCTCTCTCTCTCTCTCTCTCTCTCTCTCTCTCTCTCTCTCTCTCTCTCTCTGATGGAGTTGAGGGGTTGCGTTCGCAAGTACTTCTGTGAATTTTGGCACTTTAGTAAAGTGAAAGAAGCCGGAGGGAAAATAAGTAACCTTGAAAGCAAAACAATTAGGAAGTTAATTTAAATTAGCAACCTAATGGTCATTTTCAGGAAGAAATGCCACCATACGTCGACAAAATAAATAGTGTAACCCTGAGTGACGTCTAATCGAAGCGTGATAGCAACCTCATGTTTGTGGCTACAAGGACGAGTCGAAAACCCTACGTGGCAGGAAGACAAACTTCTCACCTGATTTTGACGTTTTTGTGCGGCTCTGAGAGCAACGATCTCTGCTTGGCAGGTTTCCAGCTCAAAACGGGTCTTCTCTGCATTGTGTGTCACCTGTTCACATTGGTATCGATTCATCACCAACCCAGCAAATAAACACCGGCATCAAATCATCAGGAAACTCACACATGAACACTTTAGTCTCGAGTCATCACAAAACTCACAAATAAACACTTGTGCATCGATTCATCACAAACCTAAATTAGAGGGGGAGCACTCGGTAGAGTGCAAAACCTCCGCCGCCAATACTGCTGGGTTACTTAAGTGAACCTGATATCCTATTCATTGTAGGTCAAAACGGATCAGACTCTACTGAACCACGATTGAATAAACTAAACTAGATCGACGTGCATGGAGAAATGCCCCAAAAAAAAAAAAAATCGAAATTTTTTTGAAAAAAAAGTTGCAAAATTTGTGTTTTTTTCTCTAACAATATTTTTGGGGTTGGAAATCACTTAAAACATGTAAAATGCAAAAAAAAAAATTCAAATATTTTTCAAATAAAATCGAATTTTTTTTGAAAAAAAGTTGCAAAAATTTTTTTTCTCCAACAAATTAATTTTTTTGGGGTTGGAAATCACTTAAAGCATGAAGAAATGCAAAAACAAATTCAAATATTTTTTTCAAAATGGCCGTCATAGCGGCCATATTGGACTTTGGACTAAGACCAAAATCGAATGGCATGATCCTTGGACCATACCTAATCCCCCCATTAAGTTTCGTCAAAATCCGTCAAGGAGTTTTTCCGTAATACTGTTCACAAACAAACAAACAAACAAACAAATAAACCAATGTCACCCGCAGGGTGACCCGTATCTTGCCAAAAGGTGACCACGTGTGACTTCTTTAAGGTCACACTGAGGTGAACAGAGCTGCTATCCACCAGGAGCGAATCCTTGAGGAATATCTGCAGAACGATTCTCATCGGAATCTCTCGTAGGCAGAGTAACCATGAAAAATATGCTTTTGCCTCATAACGTCACCAAATGACGTCATAATGTCTCAAGCTTGACATATCTTGAAAGCACTCATCGAGGTGTTCAATTTGAGGTACCACACGATATGGTTCCTAAAACTTGAAAATTTGACCTTGGGGTCAAATATGTTTGACCTGAGGCGCTAACCATGAAGGTCAAGGCCAATCGCCACCATAAATTAATCAGCTGAGCGCCAGACCATGGACTATATTCCCGTGAAGTTTGAAGACGATCCTATCAAAATTACTCAAAAAATAAGGGTTTCGTCGACTCCCCTGATTTGCGACAAAGTGACCTTGACCTTTGACCTTGACCTTCAAAATGTTATGCGCTGAAAGGGACCTCTATAGGCCTCTGATATGCGAAGTTACAAAAATTTCCAATGATAACTGTGCTCTGCAGAGTGATTTATACGTGATTACAGACCAAAAAAACAAAAACAAAAAACATATGAGGGTCAAGGCCAATCGCCACCAAAAATTAATCAGCTGAGCGCCAGACCATGAACTATATTCCCATGAAGTTTGAAGACGATCCAATCAAAATTACTCAAAAAATAAAGGTTTCATCGACTCCCCTGATTTGCGATAAAGTGACCTTGACCTTGACCTTCAAAATTTTGTGCACTGAAAGGGACCTCTATAGGCCTCTGATATGTGAAGTTACAAAAATTTCCAATGATAACTGTGCTCTGCAGAATTTTTTATCAGTGATTACAGACAAACAAAAAAACAAAAAACATACAAGCTGAATAACATATCTTGCAAAAACTTCG
Source organism: Eptatretus burgeri (assembly GCF_056783735.1). NCBI lineage: Eukaryota > Metazoa > Chordata > Myxini > Myxiniformes > Myxinidae > Eptatretus > Eptatretus burgeri. Next base: position 48,723,028 of record NC_140976.1, read on the forward strand.
TTTTGGCAAGATAACAAGCCGGTAGGCGACGAGGGATTCACTAGGATCGAAGCGCTGGATACTATGCCTTTCATTCTGACCGATCCACCGACGAAGATTCATTGCCAATACGTATTGGTTCACATACAATTGTTCCTCTGCCTGGCAAGATTTTTCCTATTGCGTATTTTGCCAACTGGCACTCCTCATAAAAAATGACGGTAAATCGACACCCTATTTTTGAAGGACTACCATTTGAAAAATAATCGGTTGGCTGGTTTGTGCTGTGGAGCCTCACATTGCAGACACACACACACACACACACACACACACACACACACACACACACACACACACACACACACACACACACACACACACACACACACACACACACACACACACACACACACACACACGGAAAACCTGATAAACTTCTCTCAATGCTCTTGTTTGACCACACCTCCTGAGCCACACAATATTTTTCATAAGCCACGCCCACTTTCCTACGCCACTCCCACTTTCCTATGCCACGCCCACTTTTTTACGCCACTCCCACTTTTCATCAACCACATCCACTTTCCCTAAGCTCCGCCCACTTTCCTAAGCCCCTCATAAAAAATGACGGTAAATACACACCCTATTTTTGAAGGACTACCATTTGAAAAATAAAACCTTAATCAAAAATCGGCTTGAGTAAAATTTTCTAAATATCTCGAAGTGTTTAATTCCGAATTCTCGTTTTTCCACATTCAAAACTGAAGGACAAGTATTGAAAATACTGAACGCGGTTTTTCGGCCGCTGCACAGCAACGGTTGGTTGCTAGGCAACGAAATTCAAACGCGCACATTCCCAGACCATATGGCAACTGTTGGCAAAGTTTCATTGAAATTGGTTCGCTGGTTCGTGCTGTGGAGCCTCGCGTTGCAGACACACACACACACACACACACACACACACACACACACACACACACACACACACACACACACACACACACACACACACACACACACACACACCCGGAAAACCCGACAATAAGGGATATCTCATATATAGCGAATCCAACAGACAGGGGTGAAAAAAGTAACCTCCGTCCATCTTCGATGGCGGAGGTGAACAATTCGCTATCGATGCATCAGTGACCTCAGACAAACACGATGATATAGATGAATCACCAACCTCACACACAAGCACTTGATTCTGATTTCCTGAATTTCGAGCTTCTTCATGAGCCTTGACATTGTATGCAAAAAAAATAATAAACCTCCCTTTCTGCTATCGACCTCACCTCCAAACTTTACGTCACGTGCAAAGTTGGAAAGCTGACTAATAACCTCACTATCCAAATAATTGATGTAAATAATTATTTATTTACATCAATTATAATGATAATTATAATTGATGTAAATTATAATGAATAGTAAATTATAATGAATCATTATAATGAATAGTGATGCTCCCAGTACTGACCCCTGATGTACAATTTACATCCTCCCAGCAAGACATACTCCCACTCACAGCCACTCTTTTCTTCCTATCATAAAGCCAGTTTCCAATTCAGTTAGTCCTCACCTTAGTTCACATCCTTCTCTTATATAATATGTTGTGTATTTTTAATTAATTTTCTGAAATTTGTATAATTTGTTTTTCACTTAAAAAGTGGATAAAGTCTAATTTAATGCCATTTAATTCAAGGCTATAAAGGTAACAGACAGAAGTTGCAAATTTTGAAAGGTTGTGTAGACGTTCTATCGGTACCGCATGTCCAACTCCAGTCCTGCTATTACATTTTATACTACATTTGGCACATCGGCATGAATTCATCACTCACTGCACACATAAACAATTCGGCATCGATGCATCATTGACCTGAGACGTAGATACTTTGGTTTACTATTCATCGCTAACCTAACGGATATACACTTTGTTATAGATTCATCGAGAACCTCTCGAACAGATATGTTGGCAATGATTCCTCACCAACATCGCACATAGACACTTCAGTATCCAATCATCTACAATTGCAAACATAAACACTTCGGCATCATATCCTCATGAACCTCACAAAGACACGTCAGCATCGATTCATCACTCACGTCACACGTACACGCTTTGATATCACTTCATCACCAAAACACACACATACAAACACCTCTTTTTGTGTGAGTGTACCAGAATTGTGGGCTCAGTTATCGACTAAATGTACATGATCAAACAAAACACACTCGCAGGTAGTGTTGTGACACAAGATTGAACGTTTGTGGACCAGGTGACCAATTCTTGCTCCACAATGCGGTTTCTCATCACAAACTTTGATAGGCACAAAGGCATCCACGTAGGGCACACGGAGAGGGAACAGATTTCAAAAAATACCATTTTGTGATGCATGATGCACCGCTCTTGGAAAAACACTGGCACAAAGGACAGCTCTTCGAACATTCGGGGTAAACATTTTAGTTCCTATCAAAACTGTCAATGTGTAACCGCGTGAAACAGACCAGAAGCAAAAATGGATTGAAAGATGTTTGCACAAGTGAACGCGTTTTGAAAGACAACGTCGGAGCAAAGTATGCGTTCAAACAGATGTGCTGGTTTTTCACATGAGGGTAAACATGGACCGCTCCAGGGTTGAATTAACTTGCATGGTGCACGAAACATCATATTATATCATCGCAAGAATTGCAAAAAGTGCCGCTAACTGTCGCACAGGTCGCACATGGACAACCGGCTCTGTGTACTCTGTAGAAAGTTCATATCAAAGATGTAAACGGCGTGGTTGATTCTCCGTGCCCACCCCATCAAGCGCTCCGAACGCCATTTTGGACCCTATCATGCACAAGTAATTTCAAACCGGTCAACCTGGAAGTCATCCTTCTTGAGTTAATTACAGCAAAAGAAACGTCGCATTGCGTGTAACTCGTGGGCGCACAAGAGTTGTGGACACTTGCACTACCAGAGCACAGTGGAAATGAAATTGTTTCATGTTTTGACGTACAACCACTCATGCCTTGTGGCAGTGCTGTCGTGGTACTATTTCAAGGCAATTTTCTAAGCTCTGCGCAATGTCTGTAAGAGTAACGCTCATTGTCCCAAACAAAAATGAGGGTTTGAGCAGCAAAACAAATCCTTCTTGACTTCCTGACAAGTAAAGCTATAACCTGTAACACTGCTCTTGTTTGACGAAGAGCTCAGCACATTGTGCTCTTATCAACAGTAAAGAAGAAGCAGAAGGGGAGTGATCAATCAAAAGGTCAGCAGATCGTCCCTCTTTGTACTGTCGAGGTTATTTTGACACAGTCAGAGTAACTCCTCTCATGTTTTCACCCCTCTCTCTCTCTGTTGGGATTCACCAGATATCCGTTATTGTCGGGTTTTCCGTGTGTGTGTGTGTGTGTGTGTGTGTGTGTGCGCGCGTGCTTTGAGCAGACGCAATCCATTACTTGATATGTATGTTCTTTCATTCTCACCATATTATTTATTCTATACATTGATGCTGGGTTATCAATATCTTAATCAGTTACGTAATTGGGGAATTCCAAAAAAGGAAAATAATAAATTCAACATGTGCAGACTATTTTAATTATTTTTTTAAAAATCACAACATCAATAAATAATAATAATAATAATAATAGTAATAACAAAAAACAAACTAAAGAGTTCATGGAACACATTACCCCCACAGTCTTGAGAAATGAGGACATGGGCGGGATGTGCGAGTGGCAAATTTGATTGGTCGCGATGACGTAAAATGCCACAATATTTTGTTAAAGTCCTGCTGAATGGAAGTTTTGAAAGGGCCAAAAAGTCAATTAGGATTCTACAGTGTTAAATTTCTAAATCAGTTGAAATAAAACATAGATATTAAAGGTTGTTGAAATTTTTTTCGGAAGTTTATCCACGTTGATGCAGCGTCTTGCCGCCACCTTATTGAACACATTGTTTGTGCTGTCGTTTGTGTCCTTTATTCAAAGCAGTAATTTTCCTGTTTGAAATTATTTTCAATTTTGCTCGACTGCCACACAGGCAGACAGAGTAAAAAAATCCTCTCTGAACAAATGCGATCATGTTCCAATTAGTGTTCAAAATATAACACTCAATTTAAATTAACTTGTTCCTCGATCATAAACTGAATTTTGTAGACAACAGACAGAGAGACAAAGTGAACCAATTGCTTAACTCCTCTTTTCGCTTCCCATGTGCACGGTAATAAATTTGGCAAAATGGTGGAACTGTGCTGTTGAACAATTGTTTTTAATTTCTTACATCATGTGGCAAGATTGGTGCAGAGCTACACCAGCTAGCAATGAACAGCCATTTCCAATGCTACTCATGGATCTCTTACCTTATCAAACCACCTGCTACAATCTTCTCATGAAAAGTTGAGAAAATCAGGTCATTAAACGCTCTCATGCCTGAGTTATATAAATGGCATTTAAGTGCCATCACCTTTTCAAAGATGTAGGCTTTCTCAATCACACCACAGCAAGTTAAACCTTGCACTTAACGCCATCATTCAGCAACATTAGTGCTCCATGCTGAGTGCTGCAACATGTAATAATTTCATCAGTGGCAATGCAGTCTCACTTTGGGAAAATAATCAGTGGCAGCTGTCATCTTCCTTTGGGGAACGGCATGATTAGGGACCAGATTTTCGATGCGCATTTCCATCCCTAAAACTTCCACATGTACTCTCCACACGTGGGAAATCCTGTTCCGTGCGGGAAATGTGCCAAGTTGAAACTTTTTTTTTTTTCAATGACATTGGCTGAACGGTACCGGTTTTCTTATGAAGGGGGTCACACAGAACGACATTCTCATGGTCATATCGGTGGGATATCATTTCGATAGGATCGCCCATACAGCTTGTTTGTTGATAAATCGCCCAGGAGCCAATTATTTAAAGGGCCATATAAATACGGTTTCAGACAACACAGACCACATAAAAGGTTTGATTGATTATTCTGTTCGATCAAATCTTCTGGAACATTTCCAGGGTGGTGTCACTCAAAATTATGGTGTAACTTTTTGTTTTTTTTTAAACAGGTCCTTCATTGTGAGAGTGGTTCGTATTTGAGTGATAACCTGAATGGGAGATTAGTCTGGGAGTTTGGTTCTATAGATTACTGTGCTATATCTTTACAACTGACATTGGTTCATGCCAACCAACCGATTTGTTGTATTTTGGTGTATTAACCCTATCAGGTGGTGTGTGGAAAGGGAGGGGGGGTTGAGGGGGTGGGATCGTTCTCTTATCAGATAAGAGAAAGAGTCACTCTTATCTGATACCACTGAACAATGCATCATAATGTACCATACTTTATATCATATCGAGTTTCACTGTATTATTCTGTGTTGCAGGTATAACAGAAAAGTATGGTGAGTACAAGGATTACAAGGAAATTATGCACAGGAGGAGACCATTCGGCCCATCCTGCCTGCACCACACCAATTGCAGAATTTTAACAAATCCGTCAATACCCCTTCCGTTCGTGTGCAGCCTTTTTGGCTGCTACACTGGTACTCATTTCGCTGACTTCAGAAGGATGACAAGCTGAATCAACCCCCCTGGTGTTAATTCAGCAGCCAACGGGTCTTGAACTCAGGACCCTACATCCTAAGCCACCACCCTCACTGCTAAGTCAACACCAGGTTAAGCCAACGAGTAAAGATTTGGAGGACGAGGACAGTGGCACTTGTTGCATACTTTCCCATTTTACCAACAACAAACCAAAAATAAAGCGCAAACTTTGACAAACACCTGCTGTGCCAGGATGATACTATAAGTAGCCGCTCAAAAGGCTGAAAAGTCATCCACAGAGAGACACTTCCTTCAGTTCTCCAGTGCAGACAGGACGATTTATTTGAGCAACTCAAGCCTGAAATGGAGACACTACAAACCTTGGATGCTCATTGGAGTCCCAATTGTTACAAGTCCTGCACAAGCAAGCACAACCTGGATCTTATCTGGAAAAGAAGTGGTCCATCTTGTCCTCCTGAAGCTTCAGGACCTTGTGCAACAGAATCTCAAATATCTGAGAAACAGTCCAGATGCCAGTTGGAAGTTTTTGACTAGTCTAGTTGTATGTTTTGTGGAAGCAAATCTTACAAGAGGGTAAGGGAAACTGATCAATGTCTGCACATTTGAAAGAGAGAGAGAGAGAGAGAGAGAGAGAGAGAGAGAGAGAGAGAGAGAGAGAGAGAGAGAGAGAGAGAGAGAGAGAGAGAGAGAGAGAGAGAGAGAGAGAGAGAGAGAGAGAGAGAGAGACAGAGACAGACACAGAGAGACAGACACGGAGAGAGACAGACACAGAGAGAGACAGACACAGAGAGGGACAGACACAGAGACAGGGTAATTAGCGACAGGAGGTTTTGGCTAGATCCGAACAGCAAGGAGTTGTCATTCGTTCCAATATTTAATCTGGTGTATTTGTTCAGATGGCTGGTGACAACACTGACTTCAATGAGGACAATTTAGATGGAAAACACACCACAAAAGTGACTACCAAAGTTCTATATCAACGAGGACAATTTGGACCTATTTCAGAACAAAAGCCTTTGGCTGACCAGTCTCAGAAGAAGTCATCACTTGAACATTTGGCGCTAGTCAAAACTATCGAGGAGTTTGACGTTTTTTGAAAAAAGACCAAAGGTCACAGACTTTGTGGGAAATATATCCAGTGATTGCTTAGATTTCATGGGGCAAATCTACCCATCAGCCAGCCTGGTGGATCTGGCTTTGGCTCTTTGTAGGATTTGCCAAGCAAAGCTATTTGATGTTCATATCTCCCCCAACAGTTGATGCAACCAAAGCAAAAAAGAACAAAGAAACATGTTCTCTCATTCAAACTCTCCACAGTTCCTTTCACCCTTAACTATGCAGATGATACAATGAGGAAGACGACGAAGAGTATGCTGCTGTTAGAGTTAAATAAAAGCTGGGGGAACAAAGTCAAAACTACCCACACCATATATGCATACAACGTTTGTGATTGATGGCATGGCAGTAGCGCAGATGGTCAAGAGTGGCATTGTGCCAACATTTGGACAAATAGCCTCCAAACTGTATGTGACATTATTACTACTCCACTGGGACAGCATGGCTGCAATAAAGTGGACATTGTCTTCAACCAATACAAAGAAGGATCTATCAAATCTGCCGAGTAAGACCTCCGAGGAACATTACCTGCATTAGAAGTAAAAATCCAAAGTTCACAGACACCAACAACAATGGGTCAATTACATCCAGAATCCACAGAACAAGGAAAATCTGTGTTCCTTCTTGTCAGAGGGATGGTGCGAGATGGTTCAAGCTAAACTACAGCATAGCCTACAAATAGTACTTGGAGGTTGGTTCCTGTGAACATCACTAAAAGCAACCGAGAGGTTCTTGAGATTCACACCACTGATCATGATGAAGCAGACCCTCGAATGCTGTTGCATGCTAAGCATCCTCTGAAAATGCCAGACTTGTAATCCAATCACCAGACACTGATATGGCCTTGATATGCGTCACCATGACAGGGAAATTGGATGCAAGGATCTATTGTTCCAAACAGTTCCAAAAAGTTCCAAAAGGGGTGCAGGAGAGCTCCTTGGACTGAGAAGGGGCAGGAGGGCCAGGACGTGGAGGGTGAAGGGGGGGGCGGAGGAGAGCTCTGCGGATTGAGAAGGGGCAGGAGAGCTGGCGAGGCGGGGGTAGTGGGGGAGGAGATCTCTGTGTACTGAGAAGGGGCAGGAGCGTCGGTCGGCGTGGTGGCGGGGGGGGGGGGGAGGGGGGACATTGTTCATGGGATATTCATCACAGCCTTTTTAAATGCTGAATTTGGAATGATATACAACAACACACGAAGAGGAAGATCACAATAAAAATGCAAAAGCACCTAAAGGGAATAGTTTTTTTTTATTGTAGAATAACAACTCACAAGATGATGAGACAAGAAAATGGACCTCAGATTGTTGGGGAGACTCATGGAAATTGAAACAGAGTTCCAATCATCCAAATAAATTAATCAATCTTTGCAATTGGCTGCAAAGTGTTACTTATTAATGTCTCTCTTCGTGCGCAACCCCAGATAAATCTGCGAGTTTATTATACAAATCAACTCCAAATTGTCATAGGACAGTTTGCATGTTCTCGTGCGATTTTGTGTTTTAAAACTTTGCCAAATTAGAGGCATTTATAATTCCCCATTAATAAATCATTCCCTCATTGAAACTTCAAATAGCCAAATAACCCCATCACAAACAATGGCCTGCAGAAAAAAAAAGTTACACGACAATCTTAGGTGAAACCCACCCAAAGAAAATGTTCCAGTGAGGTTGTTCAAACACAAAATGCATTCAAACCTTTTATGTGGTGTGGGTTGTGCGAGACCACTTTTCCCAGGGTCTGGTTCCTCGATTAAAAGGCCAGTTGAGAGATATTTATCACACAAGGGTGGAGAAAATAATGAATTCATTCCCTCACCTGTTCCTCGGCCTTGCTCCGGTTCTTTTCCAACTCCAGACGAGCTTGCTCGGCCTCTTGGTGGCCTTGCCGGGCTGTGCTCAGTTGCTTTGTTACCTCTGCATTCTGCAGACCAAGGAACACGGCCTCGACTGTTCATCACAACATCAACAACCACTATCACCACCAGCTTTCAGCACAATATGCATGTATGTATGTGAATATATATATATATATATATATATATATATATATATATATATATATATATATATATATATATATATATGTAAAACAAGAAATGAGTCAAAATGGCCTTGAATGCAATTTATTTTTGTGGTTAATCACATATCTGCTGGCCAAAGAAGAAGAAAAAGTAAAAGAAGAAGAAGAAAAAGAAGAGGAAAAAGAAGAATAAGAATTTACATATGTGCCAAAAGAAACAGGAAAGTGAAGGTGAAAGAGTTCAAGGTTTCAACACCAACAGAAAAACCTCACACAAGGTGTTTGCACAAGCAAAGGAGAACATAACCAAAGTTATTTCATTTTTCCATCAAAATGAAAACAATACATCAATATGTCAATCTGCTTATCGGATAATAGTGGGGCAAGTTAGCATAATAATTGTGCATTTTGTGAGGAAAGCACCAAATTTGGCACACTAGTAGCCTATCATATAATGAACAGATTTGGATATTGGGCCATCTCAAAATTTTTGATGGCAGTGGAAAATGGCTGCCACAGCCATCAGCGGCTGAATTTGAGATGGCCCAATATCCAAATCTGTTCATAATATGATAAGCTACTAGTATGCCAAATTTGGTGCTTTCCTCACAAAATGCACAATTGTTATGTTATATTTAGCTAAGTTTCCCCACTATAATAATGAGGTGAAATCGACAAAACAGTTCGGTACTGATAAGATTGTGCTTGAACCAGTGTGGGGAAGAACCTCCTGATGAGAGTGTAGGACTCGCCTACATGTTTTTACCAAAAGTGAATGGAAGCATTAATGACGACGTAACATCCACCAGGCACAGCGGAGGAACCAGGCCACCAAACCGATCGACAGCAACCAAAAAGGGTGTTTTGCTTTTCAAACTTGGAATTTGTAATGTATTCAATAAACAGGGATGAAGACTCTGAAGTGGGAACAATAGGTTTAATCCAGACACGGGCACAATACAGCATGGCACAGCACGGCGCCGTTGCATGGGTGGGTCACACGACTCTCCTTTACCACGCCCCAGTGCGCCCATGTCTGCAAGCATTAGCACAAACTACTGATACATCTCAGAATTACAACAAAAATCATCTTCGATTTAGTAAAAACAGTTTTATGCAATCACATAGCCCAAATGATTTGCATAAAAATGTAAAAATACTCATACTGAAGACCATAATTAATGGGCACCCTCTCCAAGTCCAGGCTGGTTCCCCACCTATTCACCCCTTAGTCTACCCATTGTGGAATCGTCTCTCTGTGTCCATAGTCTCGTCCTCCTCACCTCAGTCTTCATAATTGGCTAATGTATAATTTACATTCACCCATGCACATATGTTCCTCTCACTCAAGGCCATCGATACTCGTTTTGTGAAATTCCTCCTTGTGGATGTCCACCCACTGATCCCCCAAGCCCTTTTGTGGTTTGTAAAGCTGCGGGCAGTTTAATGCAAGAGGCAGGATATTTATATTAATTAATAATCCCATTACGAGGCTTCGGTAACCAAAAAAAAAAACGAAGAGGAAAAAGAAGAGTAAAGAGAAGAAGTTTTGGAATCCCAGGTTGCTTGCCTGGATCCCAGGGCCCAGGGGACCTTCTCCTTAGTCCTTCAAGATAATTGCAAAATGAGAACAATCACCGTTTCAATACTCTGCTGACATATGTGGAAAACAAAACGACGACGTCCAACATTAATTTGAGGCCTGAAAGACGACAATGGAAGCGGAGCATATTTTTCCTCCCATGTCGGAATTGAAAGGTGATGAACGGAAAACACACAACGGCACAATTAGCGTCCCTGTGCCAGTTTCACTGTCAGAACTCAGAACGGCAAGTCCAAGCAACTGAGAAACAAAAGATTGAAATACAATCAAAGTACTGCACATTGAAGATGTAAACACCCCAACCACCAAACCAAGCAGGTGGGGAAGAGGGAGGTGTGGAAGGGGGGGGGGGGTAAGAGGGGAGGAAGAGTAAGAAGAAGACGAATAGAAGGAGTCATTCCTTGGGGAGTCAGAGGATGAGAGGAAGTGGGAGTTGTGGAAGAAAAATAATTATATTCATGCACTCTCAATTATAATTATAATTGTTGCTGGTGCTTTATAAATCTAATTTTTATGCTATAATCGAATTGACTGTCAGTTATGTTTCCCTTTACCCAAGAGTCTTTTGACCTAAATATTGATAAAAGGAATGTCTAACTATGAAACAAGGTGACCTGGTTGATAACACTGCAACTTTTGCCATGATTATGTCATTCACTTTCACCCAGTGGACACGTATTGCAGTTTGAGTTATTTTTCCTTAAGCTTATCAGCTAACTCTGTAGTTGTCCCCTCCCATTCTTTGGAATGTCAAGTTGTGTACAAGAAGAATTGCTTCGGGCTTTTGTTTTGGTGAAGTCCATTCGAATGTTTCAGTCAAGCATTCAATGTTCTTCCTCCGTATACACGAAATTAAAGATTCTTCTTTGGTATGCTGATCCAACTTGTGGGAATTGAGTTATTTTCCACCACAGGGTGAAACTTCAAAAAAATAAAAGTAAAAATAAAATAGCTTCTGGTTTTATTATCAGAATCTTCACTTTGCAAGCCTACTCAAAGATTTAATCCCATCATTGAGGGATGACGTAAATTAGGCCTGGGTTGGTCGAGTCTGCGTTCAAGTCCCTCCGGACTCACACCCCTACCCCTTCCCATCCATCTTCCCACCCCACCCCTTCTTCCTCCCACCCTCACTCCTCTCATCCCACCTCTCGCCCTCCAACTCCATCCACCCCATCTTGACTCCCACCACTTCACCTCCCTCCTCCCACCACCTCCGAACCCACTTGCATTCCTCTCCCTCCAACCACCTTTTTTGTTTTTGTATACTATGTGGAGGCACGTGTCAGATCTAAGACACGCAGAACATATAACAAGGCAGGAGAAAAGAGGAGCAGGAGAGGGAAGCACAAAATAGTGGGGAACGGAGACAATAGGAGATCTGTGGAAGGGAGAGGGATGGATGCATGGTGTTGGCCTAATGGTTATGGTGGTGGATTGAGGATCCTCAGATCCTGAGTTCAAATCCCCCTTGGCAGTTGATTTAATACCAGGTGGGGTTGACTCTACCTGTCATCCTTTCAAGGTCGGCAAAAGGGGTGCCAGCTTGCTGGTATCCTGTGTTGGAGTAGTGACCTGTCAAGGATTGTACGCAATAGCCAAGGAGACTGCTTCGGCAGCACCAACGCTCTGCACAAAGTATGGTTCCAATCGATGGGAATGGAGAGGGATGGGGTGGGGTACATGGGGTAAACGAGTTGGTACTGCAGGGAGCTTCAGGAAGGAAAACAGGGAATTTGAAGGAGGTGAATTTGGGGTGGATTAACAGGGGTCGTAAAGATCAAGATTTTGGATGGGGTAAGATATGAGATGGTAGTAAACAGTTGTTTTGAAGACCTGGAGGAAGGAGTGGGGTTTGAAGAGGGTGTGGGAGTTTGCTCCAGAGGCAGGAAAAAAAGAGAAATGAAAGAGTGAAAGTAAGCAGTGATTCTTGATATTGGCAGTTTTACCAGAAGGGGTTTTTTAGTGGATCTTGAGTGTCCTGAGGAAATATAGGGGGGGAGAGATCACAGACAGAGTGGGGGGGGGAGGCCAGAGTGGAGATGGTGGAAGACAGAGAGAACACCAACCTGCCTCTGGTGAGAGACCCAAAGACTCAGCTTCATCGCGGGAGATATCAATGATCCTAAAAGCCTTGGTTTTCACAGTGTGAAGTTGAGCGAGGTATGAGGCAGGAGCACCACTCCAGGGGGCGGAGCAGTACTCCATCAGGGTGTAGCAGAACACTTTGTGTGAGGTTAGAAGCTCAGGTGTGCCAAGGAAGGACTTTGCACAACATAGGATGTCGAGTCGGCGACAGGCTTTGAAGGCCATCTTGGAGATGTGGCTTTCCCAAGAAAGATTGTGGCAAGTAGTGAGACCCAAAAACTTGAATGAAAGGACTTCTTCAAAGGAATTGTTGAGAAAGTAGATGGGGGGGGGGGAGGGAGGGAGGGTTCCATCTGGTTCTTTCAGAGAGACATAGTGAGGGTGTGAGATTTGTCAGGATTGAAAGACATGTTTGTTCCAAGTGTTTGACCAGCTTATGATTTTATCCAGGTCTGCAGAGAGTGAAGAGGCTGCTGCCTGCCAATCAGAGGGATGAGACATGGTACGACAGAGGGTGGAGTCATCAGTGAAAAGAGAAAAAGAGGATTTTCCAGGGAATTTGAGAGTTCATTGATGAAAACCAGAAAAAGCGCAGGGCCAAGAACACTGCCTTAATGATCTCCAGCCTGGATGGGAGGATGGGATGAGAGAATTTCATTAAGTGCCACACGTTGACCGTGACAGTAGAAGAAGTCCACGAGCCATAAGTGGAGATTACCTTGGATACCAGAAGAAGAGTTTGGTGAGCAGGGAGGGATGCCAGACCATATCGAAAGCTCGCGATATGTCTTGAGAGATGGCTCTGATCTCATATTTGGCGTCTCTACTCTTCCCCTCCCTCCTCCCACAAATGAATTTTTGCAGGCTGTATATTAAAGTGTTGGTGGAAACAATACATAAAAACTCGACTCACCAACCTCTGGGTGGGTCGAGTTTGCGAACGACTTGCTGAAAAAGGTGTAGTCTGTGTTTTGTAAGAAGATTATACAGGTTTGTGTGGTGTGCGCTTAAATGTTTTAGATGGTCTGAAGGGTACAATCCAATTGTAGTTAGCGTCAAAAGGGTTGAAACTCTCAAGTAAGTAAAAAGGGTCCAAAAAGGTCAAAGTGGTCTCAAGATGTAAATGGTCAAGGGTCCAAGCGGTCTCATCTGTCTGAAGGGTGTAAGGGGTCTCAAGGATCTTAGGAGTCCAAAGGGTATTTGGGGTCTCCAGGGTCTTAAAGAATCTTTAGGGTCTTAAGGGGTATTAGGGGTCTTCAAGGTCTTACAGGGTCTTAGGGATCTTCAGGATCTTAAGGGTCTTCAGCATCTTAAAGGTCTTTGAAGCTTTGGAGTCCAAAGGGTCTTTGGGGTCTTGCAGGGTTTTAGGGGTCAAAATGGTCTTTTGGGGTCTTAAAGAGTCTTCTCGGTCTTAAGAGTCTTTAGGGTCATCAGGGTATTGAAGGTATCAAAGGGTCTTTGAGGTTGTAAAGGGTCTTATGGGTCTTTGGTGTCTTGCGGTTCTTCAAGATATAAAGTGTCTTTGTGGTCTTAGAAGACTGAGGTGGTGGATGAAAATCCCCTTAAGACAATCCCGGGGTCGGACTTGGTCATTGTGCCAAATTTGGTGGTTGTCGTCACAGTGGTCTTTGCAAAAAACACGAAAAGACAGACAGACAGATCACAAATTTTATTTATTCCAAGTAGGGCACCGGTGGGAAACCAACGGGAATAGCAATAAATGTCTGACATTTGACATCTTGAGTTAGATGCTGCATGTCGAACCTTCAAAAATGGATACTGGCAATTTATCAGATCCAGAAAAGATGTAAAATGGACAGTTCACAATTTATTTACTTCACATAACATGTGAATACATAACATGTGAATACATGTCCATGCACATGTGAAATACAATTTGTTTATAAATCCCAGATATCTGAAATGGCTATGTTTGGAGGAAAGCCAAATTGCAACGTCGGATATTGTCTCGGAAGTTGCGGTTTTCCATCTTTAACTTGATAAAGTTGTTGCAGTCGAGCAGGTACAGCAAATAGTGGAGGAAATTGTACTTTCCTCTTGGCTTTCCCTGTTGATAAATTTGTGAAATGTTTCACAGAACAGTGCACACATGTTGACGTCATTGGACCACAATTATACTCTTCAACAATATTATCAGATACTTCATCAGATTCATTACGGACGCTGTTGTATATGTTTGCTGAGCACGCATTATAATGCATTTATATGCACGCATTTGATTATGACACAACTGATGAACTTCAACACAGACTTGCACAGGATGCTCGGCAACGAAGACTTTGGAGGGTAATAATTATTACCCTCCAAAAGGTAATATATTACCCTTTGGAGGGTAATAATAATTATTACCCTCCAAAGTCTTCGTTGCCGAGCATCCTGTGCAAGTCTGTGTTGAAGTTCATCAGTTGTGTCATTCTCCCGCCTCATTTTTTTATTTATTTCTTCTTCCCGTGCAAGTCTATGATGACGTTCATCAGCTGTTTCATTCTGTTCCCTCATTCTTGTATATATTTTGAAAATGGCAGTTCCAAACGCAACACGTTGCGTTTTCTGGTTTAATGTCCCTCCAATTGATGCCTCGCCCTGCATGCCAAACTCCAGGGTGGTAGTTTATAGCTGGGTTGGGATTCCAACCCTCGCAAGGTAGCTCAAAGCTGAATGTGCAATCCTTTGAGAGTCTAAATTATACTTTCAGGCCATAAAATAACAAATGCAATACGATTAATTACTTGAAATCATACTGTCTCCAACAACAATCATATGGAGGAATTTCTTGGTCCATGCTTGCTGGTCCATCACATGGAGGAAATCATACCACAAAAATCATATGGAGGATTTTAATTGGAAAGATAGGAATGTATAGAGTTGCTTGGTCCATGGACGTGTAGGAGACACCACAATTTAAATGAAGTAAGGAAATGGTGAGCTGAAGTGTTTGTTACGTGTCACAACACGGCGGGTGATGCTGCGTTAATTAGGTAGGGTTTAAAGATAATTTCTCCCAGTATGTGATTGCTCCTGTGACCTTATCCGACGTTTTTGCATTTCAAGACCGGCGATAAAAAAGGAATCACATCCTTAAAACAACAACAACCGAGCTGCATGTCCAAGCAGGCAAGAAACCCTGCCTCCAACAATGCCAGCTAGCAAACCACACCCCCGGAGTGGACGATTGATGGGCGTGACGTCAGGAGCAGGGTCTGGGTTGGGCGACAACAAGGCAGTTGGGACAAGATGTTCGGAGCGGGACAGAAGCGAGAGAGGCAGGATCGGCAGTTGAAAGAGAAGGGCATTATGGTTGGCTTCCCCTCTACATGGTGAAGAACACTGCATGATTCTTGTGTTCGTGCT
>NC_140976.1:48743744-48766244 GCF_056783735.1 Eptatretus burgeri
TTGGATAAGCAAGGCATTGCAATCAAATGACACCAGATTGAGTCCCACATCTTCAAATCAAATTTCCCACAAAAAGTTTGACATTCATCTGGGCGACTTGTTCCTACACGCGGCCCTTTTGACAATTCAGGAGTGGATGCACATTCTGAAGTCCAACTCCGAGGCCAAGCACTCTCATCGGTCATTTCTCGAGCATGCCAACACCATGGTGGCACCCATTATTTGTCACTAACCTTTTTATGATGATAGCATCTGGGGTCAGCTGGTGGCTTTCCTGTCCGCTCAAAAGAAATGCATCTTCAAAGCACAAAATGCGTTTTACTGCCATAACCTTGAGGCTGGTGCCCCCCCAAGGCAGTATCCTGGCATTATCCTATTCCTGGATTATGAAAATGACCTTTCTGCCTCTCTGGAAACCCAACCATATCACTTTGGTGGATGACTCCACTGTGCAACAGCATAGTCCCTCACCTGATATATCATTCGTTGTTAGTAATTAGCACAAAGTCACTTGTCTCTTCAGGATGACCACATGACTACCCTCTAAATGTACTTTTTAGATCAATCTAAAAAGTACATTTAAGGATGACCCCAAGGTTTCTGCAGGGAGCACACGGTCCACCATCAACTCTCTTCTGGTGAAACTACCTAAATCCAGAATCACTGCTCACCTAAACTCAGTCGTTCCTCTATTTTTACCCCCATCTGTGGAATCAACTTCCACATTCTCTTCAATCTCTTTCTTTCCTCCAAGTCTTCAAGACAGTTTTTATCCACAATCTCAGATCATCGCCCATCCATAACCATGATCTTTTCTGCCCCCATTGACCATCCCCACACCATTCTCTTTTGAAAGTTCCAGTTTCTCCTTCCCGCGAGTTTGCTTCTGTATCCCTCTTGTCAACCCCATGCGTCTTTCCCTACTTGTCATTATTCCCCACATCCCTTATTGTCCAAGTCCCCCTCTATTTTGTTCCTCATCCCTGCTGTTGGTGTGTTTTCCCTTCTCTTGTTCCTGTTGTTCTGTTATGTCCTGATTGATTCTTTGTTCCAGCTCCTCCATGAGCCTTGATGTTGTATCCCCCCAAAAAAGAAATCTCTCAAAGAGGTGTCATAATTAGAGCTCCTCAGACTTTCAATCTGAATTCCTTCCTGGGATGTTCAGATCCCTCATTTGGCCTCCTTGGAATTCTTCATAAAGTAAGGTCATTCCTTGGCTATTCTCAGCTCTTTCAGCTCCAAACAGTGTACAGCACATGAATCTGCATTACTATCAAGAAAAGCTCTGCTCCAAGGGCTGGCACCGCGAAATATTAACCCATACCCTGAGGGACAGTACAATCCAGTACTCTGAGGGTAATTGGTGTCAATCAACTGTAAGCTGAGTTCCAAAAAGTGCTCCTCTTCCACAGCAGACAAATTGGTGGCCTAACTGTCTGGCCACTTTCGCCCCATCAATCCTTCATCACTTTCGAGTCGCATCGTGTCCTGTGTGCTCAACCAGTCACCCATAGCTCATTGCTCTCCCCAAATATAAGCTAACAACCCCACACCTACTCCTTTGTTCCCCTCTTCCCTCCAGTGTGGAATTGTCTCTGTTGAGTCTATCCGGTTACATTATATCCACCATACATTTAGATGGTGAACCTGAGGCATCTCCTGCTGTTCCCCCTTATGACTCCATCTTATTTTTCATTTTGACTCGGTCCACGTTTACGTTATTTGTTGCCTTTTTCCACACATCACAATATGGCCTCAGGACAACTGCCCCCCTATTTAAATTGTGCTTAGTGCATGGCTAATTAATCAGTTTGTGGAAAAACTGATGAATGATGGCATTTTCTAATTAATCAATGATAAAATGATTAAAAGAATTAAATACTTCTGAAAATGGTAAGAAAGAACTTTATTGTTACTGTCGTATGAAATAAGACCAAAGAAAACAGCTTGTCAAGAATCTCATCATTCAAAGAGGTGTGCAGTTTTGTAACAAAGAAGCCAACGACACTGAAACTCCTCTCTCCCTCCACCGAAGTTGGAGGTTTCACCTTCATAGCATTGAATACCTTTAATGAGTTTCGACATTCATTGGAGCTTACCAAGATGGCCATTACTGTCTATAAACAAATTAAGATTTCTTGGGGTGAAGTTTCCAGATCCAGCACTTTTGCTTTTGCTCCTTTCTTCATTTCTGATATCAAAGCATCCAGTTCCTCTGCCTTGTTCAATTTCTTCGGTGGTTCTGTTTCACTGACTGTTTGATCCTCACCGTCTTCCTTGACCTCATTCTCATTACCATGGTTTTGGAAGCAGTGAATGTAAATGACTTTGGTTGTCTCGGCAAATTCATTCCGAGATGGACGTGGGAGCAAAGAGTCACCTTCCGAGAGTGGGCTGGACTGAAGAGGACTTGGGTCTTCCAGAGAGAATAACAAGCCAGTAAGATTTGCATTTCTTCTTTCCTCTGATCTAAATCCAGACACAAGTTGTGCCCTATCATGCTGTCCTGTTCATTTAATTTCCTCAGCAAAAACTCCGATTTTTTTCAACCTTTGTAACCATGTAAAATATGCACGCAAATTTATTACCACGTATAATACGCCCCCTAATTTTTTACCAAGTAAAATACCCACCCTAATTTGTTCAGACGTATCATACACACCCTAATTAGCTACCATGAATAATACGCACCCGAATTTGTTACCATGTTTAATACACACACTAATTTGTTACCATGTATAATACACATCCGAATTTGTTACCATGTATAATACGCATCCGAATTTGGTACCACATATAATACGCACCCTAATTTGTTAGCACGTATAATACGCACCCTAATTTGTTACCATGTATAATACGCACTCTAATTTGTTACCACGTATAATATGCACCCTAATTTGTTACCATGTATAATACACTCTAATTTGATACCACGTATAATACGCACTCTTATTTGTTACCATGTATAATACGCACCCTAATTTGTTACCATTTATAATAGGCACTCTAATTTGTTACCATGCATAATACGCACCCTAATTTGTTACCATGTATAATAGGTACTCGAATTTGTTACTTCATATAATACGCACCCTAATTTGTTACCACGAATAATACGCACACTAATTTATTACCATGTATAATAGGCACTCAAATTTGTTACCACGTATCATACGCCCCCTAATTTGGTACCATGTATAATACGCACTGTAATTTGTTACAACTTATCATACGCACCCTAATTTGTAACTACGTATAATACACACCCTAATTGGGTACCATGTATTATACACAATTTAATTTGATACCATGTATAATACGCACCCTAATTTGTTACCATGTATAACACACACTCTAATTTGTTACCACGTATCATAGGCACCCTAATTTGTTACCACGTAAAATACGCACTCTTATTTGTTACCATGTATAATACACATCCTAATTTGTTACCATGTATAATACGCACCCTAATTTGGTACCACGTATAATATGCACTCTAATTTGTTGTTACCATGTATAATACACACCCTAATTTGTTACCATGTACAATACGCACCCTAATTTGGTACCACGTATAATACGCACCCTAATTTGTTACCATGTATAATAGGCACTCTAATTTGTTACCATGTATAATACACACTCTAATTTGATACCACATATAATACGCACTCTTATTTGTTACCATGTATAATAGGCACCCTAATTTGTTCCCATGTATAATACACACCCTAATTTGTTTCCACATTTCATACGCACCCTAATTTGTTACCATGTATAATACGCACTCTAATTTGGTACCACATATAATACGCACCCGAATTTGGTACCATGTATAATACGCACCCTTGTTTGTTACCACGTATAATACGCACCCTAATTTGTTACCATGTATAATATGCACCCTAATATAATTACCATATATAATACGCCCCCTAATTTGTTACCACATATAATACGCACCCTAATTTTTTACCATGTCTAATACGCACCCTAATTTGTAAACACGTATAATACGCACCCTAATTTGTTACCATGTATAATATGCACCCTCATATAATTACCACATATAATACGCCCCCTAATTTGTTACCATGTATAATAGGCACTCTAATTTGTTACCACGTATCATACGCACGCCAATTTGTTACCACGTATAATACGCACCGAAATTTGCGACCACGTATAATACGCACAAATTTGTTACCATGTAGATACGCACCCTAATTTATTACCATGTTTAATACGCACCCGAATTTGTTTCCACATTTAATATGCACCCTAATTTATTTCCACATATAATACGCACACAAATTTTTCCCATGTATAATACACAATCTAATTTGATACCATGTATAATACGCACCCTAATTTGTTACCATGTATCATACATACTCTAATGTGTTACCACGTATCATACGCACCCTAATTTGTTACCATGTATAATAGGCACTCTCATTTGTTACCACGTATAATACGCACCCTAATTTGTTACCACGTATAATACGCACACTAATTTGTTCCCACGTATAATACGCCCCCTAATTTGTAACCACATATCATACGCCGCCTTATTTGGTACCACGTATAATAGGCACTCTAATTTGGTACCACATATAATACGCACACCAATTTGTTACCATGTATAATACACACCCAAATTTGTTACCATGTATAATACGCACCCGAATTTGGTACCACGTATAATATGCACTCTAATTTGGTACCACGTATAATACGCACCCTAATTTGTTACCATGTATAATACGCACTCTAATTTGTTCCCACGTTTAATATGCACCCTAATTTGTTACCACATATAATACACACTCTAATTTGATACCACGTATAATACGCACCGTTATTTGTTCCCATGTATAATACGCACCCTAATTTGTTACCACGTATCATACGCACCCTAATTTGTTACCATGTATAATACACAATCTAATTTGATACCATGTATAATAAGTACGCACCCTACTTTGTTACCATGTATAATACGCACTGTAATTTGTTACAACTTATCATACGCACCCTAATTTGTAACTACGTATAATACACACCCTAATTGGGTACCATGTATTATACACAATTTAATTTGATACCATGTATAATACGCACCCTAATTTGTTACCATGTATAATACACACTCTAATTTGTTAACACGTATCATACGCACCCTAATTTGTTACCATGTATAATAGGCACTCTCATTTGTTACCACATATAATACGCACCCTAATATGTTACCACGTATAATAGGCACTCTAATTTGTTACCATATATAATACGCACTCTAATTTGTTACCACATATAATACGCACCCTAATTTGTTACCACGTATTTTTTTTTTTTTTTTTGTATACCTTGGTCGAGGCTCGTATGAGAGCTAACACACAACTCACAGCAAGGAGGCATGAGACAAGAGGGGCGGGAGTGGAAGGGACAAAACAGTGGGGAACAGACACATTAGGTGAACTGAGGAAGGGAGAGGGATGGGGATGGGACGGGGAACATGGCGAAGAGAAGATGGACATTTCAGGGACTTTCAGGAAGGAAAGCAGGAGAAATGAAGGAAGTGGGCTTGGGTGGATTATCGGGGGTAGAAAAGATCGAGGATTTGGATGGGGGAAGATAAGAGGTGGTGGTGAACAGCTGTTTTGAAAGCCTGGAGGGAAGAATGGGAAAGAATAGAGTGAGGAAGTTTATTCCAAAGGCGGGAAAAAAGAGGAATGAAAGAGTGAAGATGAGCAGTGATTCGTGATTTTGGTAGTTTTACCAGAAGGGGGTTGTTGGCGGACCTTGAGTGCCCTGTGGAAATGTGGTGGGGACAAATCGCAGAGAGAGCAGCGGGGGCAAGGCTGGAGAGAAGTCGGTAGAAGACAGAAAGACCACCGACCAACCTGCGGTGATTGAGTGAGAGGCCCAAAGACTCAGCTTCATTGTGGGAGATGCCGATGATCTTAAATGCCCTGGTTTCGACATCGTGAAGCCGAGAAAGGTGGGAGGCAGGAGCACCAGCCCAGAGGGGAGAGCAGTACTCCATCAGGCTTCGGACAAAAGCTTTGTAAGTGGTCAGGAGCTCAAGAGGGCCGAGGAAGGACTTAGCACGACGGAGGATTCCCAGTCGGCGACTGGCTTTTGAGGCGAGGTTGGAAATGTGACTTTCCCAGGAAAGGTCATGGCAGATAGTGAGACCGAGAAGCTTGAAAGAAAAGACTTCTTCCAGAGGATTGTTGAGAAAGTGGATGGGGGGGTTTTGTAAACGGTCCTTTCGAAGAGACATAGTGAGAGTGTGAGATTTGTCTGGATTGAAAGACATGTTCCACGTGTTGTACCAGTTTGTGATGGACCAGTTTGTGCGTATAATACGCACCCTAATTTATTACCATGTATAAAAGGCACTCTAATTTGTTACCACGTATCATACGCCCCCTAATTTGGTACCATGTATAATAGGCACTCTAATTTGGTACCATGTATAATACGCCCCCTAATTTGGTACCATGTATAATAGGCACTCTAATTTGGTACCATGTATAATACGCACCCTAATTTGGTACCATGTATAATACGCACCCTAATTTGGTACCATGTATAATACGCACCCTAATTTGTTACCATGTATAATATGCACTCTAATTTGGTACCATGTATAATACGCCCCCTATTTTGTAACCACATATCATACACCCCCTAATTTGGTACCACGTATAATAGGCACTTTAATTTGGTACCATGTATAATACGCCCCCTAATTTGGTACCATGTATAATAGGCACTCTAATTTGGTACCATGTATAATACGCACCCTAATTTGGTACCATGTATAATATGCACCCTAATTTGGTACCATGTATAATACGCACCCTAATTTGTTACCATGTATAATATGCACCCTAATTTGGTACCATGTATAATACGCCCCCTATTTTGTAACCACATATCATACACCCCCTAATTTGGTACCACGTATAATAGGCACTTTAATTTGGTACCATGTATAATACGCACCCTAATTTGGTACCATGTATAATACGCACCCTAATTGGGTACCATGTATAATATGCAGCCCAATTTGGTTCCATGTAAAAACGCACCCTAATTTATTTCCATGTATAATACGCACCATAATTTTTACCATGTATAATACGCACCCTAATTTGTTACCACGTATAATACGCACCTTAATTTGTTGCCACGTATAATACGCACCCTAATTTGTTACCACATATAATACGCACCCAAATTTGTTACCACGTATAATACGCCCCCTAATTTGTTTCCATGTATAATACGCACCCTAATTTGTTACCACATATAAAATACACACCCTAATTTGTTACCATGTATAATACGCACTCTGATTTGTTACCACGTATAATACACACCCTAATATAATTACCATGTATAATACGCACCATAATTTGTTAACACATAGAATATGCACCCTAATTTTAACCACGTGTCATATGCACTCTGATTTCCAGATAAAATCCTTTGTGAAAAAAAATGCACATTATATTTGGAATATGACAGTAGCCAATTTATACAAGTAAAAAGGCGCCAACTTGAAATTCCACATTACAAAAGTTAACGTAAATAGATGCTGAAATTATGGGGAAATTAATAATTTTTCATCATTTTCTAAAAAGATTTTTGATTAACTCATGATTCAGCCTGGTGCTGGCTTAACAGTAAAGGTGGCTGCTTTAAGATCTTCGGGTCTTGAGTTTGAGCCCCTGTCATGCATATACATAACACCAGGTGGGTTGATTCAGCCTCTCATCCTTCCGAGGTTGACCATAAAGCTTACTGGAAACAGTGGGCACTGCATCAGTGGCACAGCTGTGCTCCCAGCAAAGATGCAACCACTAGCCGCAGGCTGCATTCAAAATAATAAAAGGTACTGTTTCAAAATCGAAACAACGATTAACTTACTGATAAATCATAAACATACCCAAATTATGCTGTCCAAGTGTCCAAATTCACTGTGCTGTCTCTCCATCCCTTGTCCACACGCACTTCTATGGTTTACTTTTGTTATGGTCACCTCTACCCCTGTCATGGAGCTTATAAATGAGCCTCGAAGCCCATATAATAATAATTTTAAAAGTCATTATTTATTGAGCTATGAAGACTCATAAAAGTAGAGAATAACAGCAAGGTACAGGTGAACAGACATAAAAAGGAGCAAAAGGAAAACAGTACGACAAGAACATATGGATGCACCACAAAATAAATCAGGAATTAGCTCAGTGAGTGTATTAAAGCTTTGCAGTGGAAATGGGAACAATCATGATTGGTGTTGGACAGCAGACTTGAAATCCTGCCGGGGAGAGGTCACGGAAACAGACTAAAGAATACAGTTGCACAGGCAAGAGAAGAGAGTGATAAAGGAGTGTAGTTGATTACTAAAGGTGGGTTTGGGATGGGGAACAAGGGAAGGGGTTTGTTGTCGATTCTCTCATTCTTAAAGTACTGCTACATGTCGGGCAGCGAATGGGAACCCCCTTATGTGCAAGTTCATGCACATGCGTTGTAAATGAAGGGAAATTCCACATCAGTACATGTTCCGTGTATATATGCACACAAGGTCGGGGATTAATTATAAGTTACAATTGCTGCATATGTTGTCCATTCCTCCTTCACCCCTCCTTCCCCTGATTTATTATTTGTTATGGGTCCAATGAAGCTCAGTTTCACTGCGCCAGGATTGATGTGGACCTATTTTTGGGCATGCGAAGACAACCGCTGTGCGGCGGCTGGGCTCTCGCAGGTTGTTTTCAATTCCTTTGTCTTTCCAGCAATCCCGGCCATCCCTTCATTTGTACAGATCTGCGGCCATAGTAGAGGCTGGAGGTATTTCACTGTAATCATTAGATGAGTGTTATGTGTCATCTTTGGTTGAGGCTTCGCCGGGATTTTATGCCTGGTGTCTTCCTTTGTAATTGATTGAATAGCATCATGTTTATTCCTGCTCCTGGTAATTTTTCAGAGTCGTCGTTTGTAATTTATTGTTAGTATCAGTGTGGGGATGTCATCTTGTCACGCCATTGGCAGGAAGAACCTGTGAGGTAACAGGGACAATTAGATCGGGTGATAAAATCCATTGATGTGAATGTCCCTCCCTTGCGGTGCCATTGGCCAATCATCGTTCGGTTGTTCAGGGGTGAAAGCCCCGTGGATATGGGCTGGTGCATGCGGAGATAACATACATGCCTGTCACATTGTTCCCCCGTAGACACGAGTACAATATTGCCTATGAATAGTCTTCTGATCTCGTTTCCATATCAAACAATTCAAACTAGAGTCAAAGCACCAGCTTGATAATAAAAACTTTTACAACCTACCTGGTGGCATGCACCGAATACAAAGGCAATGTCTGTGGATCTGTATGCGTGTTCCTTATCACATTAAAATGGCAGGACCAATCTGCACCAAATTTTGTGTGTATATTTTGGGTCCCCCTGGCCATAATAAAAATAACCTGTCCCTACACCCTGAAGGTGGGGAAGGGTTACTTTCTTCATACGCTGAGCCTATAAAGCCTGTCAGTTCAAAGTTGTGCCTGAATAAAGACGACACAATAAAAAAAAGACAACTGGAGATTAGCACATCGCCTTGGCTGTAAATGGGGTTCTCGGCCTGAGTAAACAAATACAGCTGGACTAAAGGTCTTGCGCTCACGTTGCAACACCACATGTAAATCGCCAGTTTTGCTCATTCCATGGAGGTGGATGAATAGAAGAACTGACAGTTACCTACTTGTATACTCAGATACAGTACAACTCAAACATTGCTGCTATGGGAATCACAAGGTAGAAAAAGGCAAATATTCACCTTCCAGGGGATAAACATCTTGACATTGGGCGGTAAGGAAAGGAAACACCTGATCAACAATGTCGTCAACAAAGAAATCCTAACCTAAAATGGTGAGTGCTAGAATCCATTGCTAAAAACTTTCATAAACTCGAAAAAACAAACAACAATGTCTTACTTCACACTCTTCTGTGATGTTACAGCTTCCTTGTGCGCATTACTACAAATCACACGATGATGACAATTGATGAAATGCACATTGTCAAACATTTCAACTGGAAAGAGTATCAGTCGAAACTTACGGTGCCTTCTGAAGGTCTTCACAACCCTCGATTTTTGTCACATTTTGTTGTTGCAGCCTGAATTTAAAATGGATTAAATATAAATTTTTTGTCACTGATCTGCACAAATACCCCATAATGACAAAGTGAAAACATGTTTTTCGAAAATTTTACAAATCGATTAAAAATGAAAATCTGAAATGTCGTACGTCAATAAATATTCGACCTCTTCGCTATGACTCTCCAAATTGAGCTCGGGTGCATCCAATTTCCTTTGGTCATCCTTGAGATGTCTCCACAACTTCATTGAAGTCCACCTGTGGCCAATTCATTTGATTGGACATGATTTATTAAGAAACACACCTTTCATTATAAGGTCCCACAGTTGACGGTTAATGTCTGAGCAGAACCTCTACCTTGAAGTCCAAGGAACTGTCCGTAGAACTCCGAGATCGAATTGTGAGGAGGCATAGATCTGGGGAAGGGTATAAAACAATTTGTAGTGTTGAAAAGTTCTCAAGAGCACAGTGAGCTCCATCATTAGGAAATGGGAAGAATATGGAACGATGGTACCCAGACTCTTCCTTGAGTTGGCCGTCTGACCAAACTGAGAAAGAAGGACCTTTTTCAGGCAGGTGACCAAGAACCCAATGACCACTCTGACAGAAATAGAGTTCCTTGGCTAAGATGGGAGAACCTGCCGGAAGGACACCAGCCTCTTCAACACTTCACAAATCTAGGCTTTATGGGAGAGTGGCCAGACAGAAGCCACTCCAAAGAAAAAGGCACATGACAGCATGCCTGGAGTTTGCAAAAAGGCACAACAAAGACTCTGAGAGCATGAGGAAAAATATTCTGTGGTCTGATGAGACAAAAATTGAACTCTTTGGCCTGAATGCAAAATGCTACATCTGGCAGAAACTGAGCACAGCTAATCACCCATCTAACACCTTCCCTACTGTGAAGCATGGTGGTGGCAGCATCATGCTATGAGGATGCTTTTCAGCAGCAGGGACTGGGTGACTTGTAAGGATAGAGGGAACAATGAATGGAATACAGGCAAATCCTTGATGAAACCCTGCGTCAGAGTGCAAAAGACCTTCGACTGCAGCAAAGATTTACGTTCCAACAGGACAACAACTGCAAGCATACAGCAAAAGCAACACTGGAATGGCTTTAGAACATGAACGTGTCAGTCCTTGAGTGGCCCGGGCAAAGCTCTGATTTGAATACCATTGACAATCTGTGGAAAGACTTGAAGATTTCTGTTCACCAATGCTCCCCATCCAACTTGACAGAACTTGAACAAATCTGCAAGGAATAATGGGAGAAAATTACCAAATTCAGATGTTCAAAGCTCATACAGACATACCCAAGAAGACTCGAAGCTGTAATCGCTGCCAAAGGCACTTTTACAAGGCAATGACTCAGGGGGTTGAATACTTATTGACGCAAGACATTTCATTTTTTCAATTTTTCTTAACCTGTAAAAATGTCTAAAAACATGTTTTCGCTTTGTCATTATGGGCTATTGTGTGTGGATCAGTGACAAAATATTTTATATATAACCCATTATAAATTCAGGCTGTAACACAACAAAATGTGACAAAAGTCAAGGGGTATGAATACTTTCTGAAGGCATTGTGTGTAATCCCATGTCCAGAAAATTATAATGGATGCCATCCTCCTGTTAGGAGAGTATAATGGATAAGAATTGCATCCACATACCTCCGTATTACTTCACAAACACTCCTGGATGGAGCGGGTATTGACTCGTTCCATAAAATCCCAGAAGCTTTGTTGAGTTGAGTATTGTCAGTAGTTTGATGTTCTGACAGGATGGTGCAAAGGTAGTCCCCTTAACTTAGAGCTGTCAGGTCCATGTTTTAAATGGTCAGATTTGTGCTTCACAGACAGAGCATTGATTGCATCACAAAGTGCACTGGATGGAAAGCTGAGGACTCGTCCACTTACATGAGTTGGTGGATGTTAAAGGTTTCCGAAGAATAGGCAAATTATGGCGGTACCCTGGCCATATTCCAAATAACTGCCCTAAGCTACACTGCAACGGCAGTGTTGGCGTGCCCCTCAGAAAATTATGCCAAATGTAGGCTGTACTCAATTGACTCCCAGGTAGATACACATATGATGCAAGATGATTACTTGGATGGGAGACCTCCACAAAATGTGCAAGTGTTTTAGGATGAGGGATCGCATGATAGCTCAGTTCGTGGAGTGCTTCCATCCAAGCTGTTTGATCCTGGATTTGGTCCCTTGCGAGGTGAAATCGAACCAAAGCTGCCATCCAGGTATTGTGCTGGCAAGGGGAACAACACTTCAAAGCACACCATCCTTCTATTGGGGACTTATACCCGTTATTCTGTCTGCATGTATGTTGTGGATGTTGAAGATAGTGCAGTATATTTTGAAAAGAGTAAGCCATTGTGTTCATGTACATTCACCAAATTATTTTGTCAAGAGCCAAAATGGGATCGGAAAGTTAGATATGAAAGGATGAGGATGCTACATGAGATAACGCTAATATGGTGTGTGCATTGCACAAGCAGGATCGGTCAAATAGCCCCCTTCTGTAGATAAGTGCCCTTGTATTTATCTTAGTCATTAGCTTTCTTGAACCTGACTCTAAAATCTATAACTGTCTTTCCAAAGCATCCTAAAAAATATGACTGATTTGAAATGGTGGAAGGACTTACAGCTTACTCTGTGCTCCCTTCTTCTTCCTATTCCTCTTCCTCTTCCTCTCTCTCTCTCTGACCTGGCATTTCCTGTTTGTCCATTACTTTGCTTATTGTATTCGCATGTGGTCCTACTTCTCCACTGACAGTTTGTTGTATGAGGCCATGATGAAAAGTAACGCCTTCTATTCGTTTTCTCCAAAACAGGAAAATATATTTTAATGAAACACAGCACAGTCCACACAATATTTCTTCCCACCACTGGTTGTGAAGTGTCATGAGTCTGACACTGGATGTCTTCGTGCTACAATCGTCAAAATGGCAGAGGGCAGCACAGCATCGTCAGTGCCATGAAGCATGAAGTGCTTCTAAACTCATGGGCATCTGCGTTTTCATGCTGTGACGTTGCTCTTCAATTGCAGCACTTTACCATTTTCCAATCTTAAGGCCCGGTCACACCTTGACGTTTTAGCCAACGTATGCCGATTTTTGAATTTTTTTTCTAAAACGCTGGCACACGTTGAATACGTTATGGGTAAGTTTTGATAACATTGAGAGCACGCTGAAAAACACAGCCATACGTCGTTGTACATTGGCTTTATACGTTGTACTTTTTGGTTGTCCTCAAATTTTTTCATGCTTGAAATTTCACGGCGTATGTCGGCGTATGACTCACACATTCCGCTACCCTGGCCACAAGTTGTATGCACGGTCTGCAATCGTTGACAGACGTCAACACATGCTACTTGTAAGTTAATCATAAGTTGAGACACGTCGAGGTAATGTTTAGCGTACCCGAAACTTATTTCTAACCTATGATTAACGTTTTGTTGGCACGTTACGCGATCGTTGCCACACATCGACAGACGTTACTTTTAAGTTACTCATAGGCTGAAAGACGTCGGTATAATGGATCGTCCTTGCGTCAGCGTCCACGGCCACGGCCACGGCCAGGACACTTATTTGCAGCATTCTTCAAACTTTTCTTCGGCATGACGAGGATGTTCACACTTCGATGTCTAGCTTGGCTATGATTCCAATTGTCCATCGGCAGCGTCTATTTAAAATAGTCGAGTTTGAGCGTTTTAACACGTTCAGAAGAAACGCTTCAAATTTCCAAACCCCAGCGTCAAAAAACAAAGGCGAGTGACAGCAATTTAAAATCGTTCATTGTAAACAATGAAAATAGCTGAGTGGTACCGTTTAAAAGTCGTTGAGTGTAAAAAAAATCCAATTGTTGAGCGCAAGCGTCTACTTTCAATAGTGGAGATGCAGCCATTTAAATCGTTGAGTTTATCATTTAAATCGTTAAACGCAAGGATGATCCATCATAACCCACACCCTCCCCCTCACACTCACCTACTACTGCCAACATGAACAAACTACTACTAATACTAATACTAATACTAATACTGATACTGATACTGTTACTGCTGACATGGACATCGACTCAAAAAGGACTCGAAAACACTGTTGGGTTCCCCTTTTATGAGCAGCATTTTTATATACCAATTCCCAAAACCGCTGGGAACACGTTTTTATATGGCAGTTGTAAGTTAGAAACACGTTCATTTATTTTTTTTTGTCGACCGGAAGACGTCATTGGAATACGTCTACATACGTCGACGTGTGTTGGGACTACGTAAAGAATTGGTTCAAAGCACGTCAAACATAAGTTAGAAATAAGTTTCGCGTAAAAAAGACATTACCGCGACGTGTTTCGACTTATGAGTAGCTTATAAGTAGCCTTTGTGGACGTGTGTAAGCGTCCACATATCGTGTGTAAAACTTATCCCCATCGCATGCGGAACGTGTGTCATACGCCGAGTACGTCGTAAAATTTTGAACATGTTTAAAATTTCTTGACGTACTCTACTTACTACGACGTATGATAGCGTACTTTAGCATTCTACTCACGTATACCAAACTTACTCATACCGTATTTGACGTGCCCCAACGTTTTAGACACATTTTTCTTAGGTCGGCATACGCTGGCAAGATCGCCAAGGTGTGACCGCGATGTTGACACTTCCATTTCTATGGCAGTTATGATTCGAATCGTTGTGCGTCAGCCTTTTAATAGGCTACGTCACGACATCGTCGGCGATGCGTGCAACGCGCTATGCCTAAGTTAGACTATCGTTGGGCATCGGTTGTGTAGGCCGACAACAGGTTCAGCATTCGTTGGTATAAGTTATCTATAACACAACGAAACGTTCTGTGTCCGTTACCAATGCGTTATACATAAGACCAAGTCGCTATGAATACGTCCGAATCTTTAAAAAAAAACATCAAAAGTTCAACGTAAGCCAGCGTTTTGCATACATTTTAATACGTTGCCATCGCTGGGTAAAACGTCAAGGTGTGACCGGGCCTTTAGCTTGGAATAAAGCCATATGCAATGACGAGAGATGAGACAATGATGAGAGATGAGACAATGACGAGACATGACGAGAGATAAGAATTGAGATGATTGACTGGAGATGAGATGAGTGGAGATGACTGGTGATGAGAGTTGGGTGAACCATAATGATCCTGAGAGTAAGAGACGGTAAATGGAGTACCACCACTCAGGATTGCCAGCGCGGACTTGGCTCTGTCAGATTTTCATCTCTTCCCCAAACTTAAGGAGCACCTTTGTGGAGAACATTTTTCTTCCAATGATGACATCAAGGCTGCTGTGAAGCACTGAATAAGTCAGCAACACAGAGTTCTATCATGACGGCATCACAAAACTACTTGGATGTTGATAGAAATGTGTGGACCACAGTGGTGATTACGTTGAGAAATAAATACGTACTATGGTAGAATAAAGATTGATGTTGGTATCTGTCTTTGTTTCATTCGAACATTTTTTCCTTTTTTGAAGAAGAATAGAAGGCAGTACTTTTCAACACGGTGCCAATTGACCCGTCGTTTCCTCGCTCTTCCATGCACCTCAAACTTATATACATTGAGAATGAAACTAGAAAGGCACTCGGTAGAGCGCATACCTCCGCCACACAATGCCTGATCCAGGAGAACATATCGGGTCCAATACATTTTTGAAATGTCATGCTATATATCGTTTTTGGCCCCGTCTCTCAATGGTGAAGAGTCACTTTTCAAATTAAATAATTCTCATATCCAGATCAGGATGCGGATCTTCATCAAAATCGAAACAATTTGTGCTCATCACAAACCCAACCTGTTCACCAAATTTCATCCAAATCCGTCAACAACTTTTTGAGATATCGTGTTACATATTGGTTTAGCCCGATCTCTCAATGGTGAAGAATCACTAAAAAATTCTAGTAGCCGGATCAGGATTCAGATCTTCACTAAAATCTAATCAGTTCGGCCTTGTCAGACACCCAACCTCTCCACCAAAGTTCATCAGACACAACTTTTTGAGATATCCTTCACACAAACAGACAGACAGGGTTGAAAACATAACCTCCTTCCCCCTTCAGTGGCATAGGTAAAAAGTCACCTGGTTCAATTAGCTGGTCCTCCTCTTCATCACAAAGTTTGTCCAAATGCCCTGAATACTTTAAAATATCTCCCCTCAAATCTCGTAAATTCATGTCGACATGAGTTCTGACAAACTTGCATATGGCTTTATTCCAAGCTAAGATTGGAAAATGGTAAAGTGCTGCAATTGAAGAGCAACGTCACAGCATGAAAACGCAGATGCTCATGAGTTTAGAGTGATCACGACTGCGATAGGTTTGTTGGGGAAGACTTCCGGTTTCTTGCACACAAAACCAAAAGTAGATAGATGTAAACAACCAAGTTAACTCAAAATTCCCCTGTGTTGACATGTATGTCCTGAGTCCATGATTTGTCATGCATAAATGCCATTTCATGACAACTTCCTCCACCATCCCTTTCAACGCCAATGCCCAGATTGAGCATTGAAGGCCTTGAAGCTGAATCCATGTAGGCTGTGCAATTATAACATTCAACTCTGTGTTGCATGTATCCCTCATGACCTTTTAAGCCATGGTTCTTGGTTACCCAAATCAAAGCTACTGAAATCACAATTGCAAGAAAGTAATATCAAAAGAAAGAAAGAAATTCAGTTCCTTAACACTGAATGAACTCGAGAGTTCGTAGAACACCTTACCCCATGCAGTGTTAAGTATATAATTCAATTGAAATAAAATAATGATTGCAAAGGTCATATAAAAATCTTTATTTGGGAAGTTTACCGCTGTTGACGCAGTGTCTATTGCACTGCCTCATTTAACATGTCACAATAGCTATTTGTGATTGTTGTTTGTGTCCTTTGTGATGTCTTTAAAAACAGTAAGTTTCCTGTTTGAAATGATTTTTCAATTTTGTTTGATTGCCAGACAGGCAAAAACAGACGAAAAAAAATCTCACTCCTCTGTGCATTTCTGATTGGAACAAATTCAGAGCCAAAATACTGCTGAACTGCAGGTTCGTGTCCGATTCATGTTCCGATTCATGTTGAAATCATAACATTCAATTGAAATGAAGTAAACAACCAAATTCAAAATTCCCCTGTGTTGACATGAATGTATTGAGTCCATGATTTTTTTCATGCATAAATGCCATATCGTGATAATTTCCTCCACCATCCCTTTCAACACCAATTTGTTCTTGGCCATGTTATTTTTCTGGTTTTCATCAATGATCTCTCCGACACTGGAAAATCCTCTTTATCTCTTTGCTGATGACGCCACCCTCTGCCGTACCATCTACCATCCCTCAGACCGGAAAGCAACAGCTTCTTCGCTCTCTGCAGAACTGGATAAAATCACAAACTGGTCCAATATGTGGAACATGTCTTTCAATCCTGACAAATCTCACACTCTCACTATGTCCCTCCGAAAAGACTGCCTGGAAAACTCCCCCATCTACTTTCTCAACAATCTTCTTGAAGAAGTCCTTTCATTCAAGCTTCTAGGTCTCACTATCTGCCATGATCCTTCCTGGGAAAGCCACATTTCCAAGCTGGCCTCAAAAGCCAGTCACCGACTGGGCATGCTCCATCGTG
The DNA here is from genome assembly GCF_056783735.1 of Eptatretus burgeri. Lineage (NCBI taxonomy): Eukaryota > Metazoa > Chordata > Myxini > Myxiniformes > Myxinidae > Eptatretus > Eptatretus burgeri. The sequence continues at coordinate 48,761,558 of NC_140976.1, forward strand.
CAAAGTCCTTCCTTGGCACACCTGAGCTCTTGAACACATACAAAGCTTTCGTCCACAGCCTGATGGAGTGCTGCTCCTCCTTCTGTGCTGGTGCTCCCACCTCTCACATTTCTCGACTTCACGCTGTGGAAACCAAGGCATTTAGGATCATTGGTATCTCCCGCGATGAGGCTGAGTCTTTGGGCCTCTCATTCTCTCACCGCAGGCAGGTCAGTGGTCTTTCTGTCTTCCACCGTCTAATCTCCTGCTGCGCCCCCCCCCCCCGCCCCTGCTCTGTCTGTGATAGATGTGCACCCCAAAAACTACCAAAATCAAGAATCACTGCTCACCCTTACTCTTTCATTCCTTTTTCCCATCTTTGGAACAAGCCCCCACTCTCTTTTCAACCCCACTTTTCCCTCCAAGTCTTCAAAAAAGTTCTTCACCACCATGTCTTATCTTCTCCCATCCAAAACTACAATCTTTTCTACCCCCGTTAATCCACCTCAAACCCACCTCCTTCAAATTCCCTGCTTTCCTTCCTGAAAATCCCTGTAATGTCCATCTTGTATACCCCATGTTCTCCACCACATCCCTTTCCCTTCCACAGATCTCCTTATGTCTCTGTTCCACACTTTTTTTGTTCGCTCTCCCACCCCGCTTGTCTCCTGCTCTCCTTGTACGTAATGTGTGTTAGCTCTGAAATGAGCCTGGACAGTGTATACAAAAAAAGTAGTTCCTTGATCATGAACTGACATTGACGGACAGACGGACAAACAGAAGTGAACCTATTGCTTAACCCTACTTTCGCTTCGTGTGCACAAGGTAATAAATATGAGGCTCATGTATCCAGATAATTATGTCCAAATCATCGCCATTTTTGATGAGCGAAACTGAGGAAAACGACACCATTATCTATCTCTACAATGTGCTTTGGATTGCCTACACATCATACCTTGCGGAGCAGGTCGGCATGGTTCTGCACCAGTTCTGTGTACTTCTCCTTGAGCTTGTTGTAACGCTGTTCATTTGCTTGTGCTCGCTCTGCAAGGGACAGAACCACTCTGTTCATGAAAATCTTTTGACCGAGTCTCTAATAACAGTTTCCCTTTGCACTCAGTGCAGAATCCTAAATATAATGAAAAAGGAGGAAGGAACCTCAATAATGGTCATACTTTCGATTTCGGTGAGGCTTCGGTGCGTTCGTTCCTCATCCTCTCGTTGCCTTTGTAGTTCCTCCATTTCCGCCCGTACAAACTCGGCTTCCTCGACTGCTTGACGCCGCAAATGAACCTGCTCAGCCAGATCGGCTTCCAGCTCGCCCAATCTTGCACGTAGCAAGGCCATGCCACGCTCAGCCTGCAAGCCACATCACCAACTCACAGCAAGAAACCTGGTGGGAACTGCCACCTAATCACTTGCTTTCTGCAGTAAAGCCCCTAATTCTTTTATAATAGTGCCAACAGGGTAAAGGCCACCTTCAAAGCAATGATTCTTGACTTCCCCTGAGATACTGTGATATTGAGCAAATTCACAAAGGCAAAAAGTTGACGTTAAGCATTTTTAAAAAAGGCATGAATATCGTTGTTACATTGGCAATTGAAACTATTTTACTGTTTTAGTAGAGTTGCCTTAGAATAGACTAGTTACAACAAAGCTGATCGACATTTCCTTCTCCAAAATGATCACCATTCATCATTGACAAGCAACATTTATCACTCTTCCCAGGTTACCAACAAATTGATTACAATGGATCATGAGGGAGACACAAAATCCCGACGATGTTTTGCCGTCTTGCTTCCTTACACACTGTTATCTCTCCTCTGTTATTACAACTATTTATTTCGCAAAAGAATTCACAAAAAGTAGGGTGTACATACTACCTACAATGTACACTTTTATGAGCTGGGCATGTCAGCCGATGATGATTTAGATGTCCCAGGAATCCTATCGTGAAATGTTTGGAAATGCCTAATTCCTTGACGAGTGGCAGTACCTTCGACACGCTTTCACCGAAGCAGATAGCAGCATTCATCTTTTGACGATAAACATTCAAACTCGTGAGCTCATATTTGTGAATTCGGTGGCAGTGATGCACAGTACGATGTATGTCCATATTGCCCCAAGTCATAACAAATCTTTTTAGAGGCTGGTGCAGGAAAAAAAAAATCAGATTATTCATGAGCTTTGTTTGCGTGGGAGACACTAATGAGGTTGGTCACACTCCACATCCTTTAAATCGCTCTCTTGTGCGCGATTTAAGAGAAAAAAAATTAATTGTTTCAAGCAAACGAACATTCTCTATTAGATGTTGGTTAAACTACAATGAGCTATCGCCGAACGCCTCTGATAATCATCAATGGCATTGGCACGACATTGGTCCCTCATTTTGAGCACAGTGCCTGCCCATCACCATTACAAGCATCACTATGGCCGTCGTTTGTTATGCTGGGACAATATTCTTCATCCAAAATGTTTCCATTTCCACCACTCCCTCCACGTGCAACCAAGTTAAATGGGAATTATTCAAAAATGGTAAAACTTGTGATGAGATTATAACAAAAAGATTATATTTATGAAATGACTCCATCAATACGAGTCTGCTTTTGAGAACCGTTTCAATAATAGTAATCATAATTGTTTCTCTGTCAGATGTTCGGGACAAAGGTTCATTTTAAACTTGGTGCTTAATTGAATGTAGTTACTTCTCTGACTCACCTCCAGCCGACAGGTATCAAGCTCTTCTTTCAGGCTGCCCAACTCACGAGCAAACTTCTCCCTGGGTCGTGGGTCATGTATTGCAGGAAGGGAATGCAAGCAAATAAAATGATGGCTTTGCTGAAACTCTAACAAATTAATTAATCATCAAGGACCACGAATGCTAGACAAAGCAAACTCACAGAAAAGTTGTCAAGTGGTACATCAGATTGATATCATTTTAGCTGTAAAATAATAGCTGGGGTATGAGCATTATACTCTTTCTGATAAAATATTTTGTAAAAGTAGGTACACCTGCTGACTTCACAATGGAGAGTTTCTGCTGCTGCAAAAGAAGCTGTCACTTTTCACTTTAACTGCAGATCCAATCCCAAAGCTCAAATCAACTCAAGTAAGTACAAGGCAATTCCACGGACAACGTGAGCCACACTAACAAGCCCGGGCGTCCATTGGGTTTGCAAACACAATTGTGGGTACTTGGCAAAGATGTCAAAAAAAGGAGAAGTTTAAAGTTCCGAGAGATGGTGAAATAAGAAAGGTGTACAGCCCCAGGGATACGAACTCTAAAGAGAAAGAATGGTTTCCAAATGGTGAAGAAAGCACATGGACAGAGTTATAATGGGTGGTGCTGGAGAGCTTTTTGTTTGAATAGGATTTGTGGAAATTGTGAAACAAAAATATTCTTCAAAAACCTGTAGCTCTCAGCTTTTTACCAAGATATTGGGGAAACAGGATGGCTGAGAGGTATGCACACTCGCCTCAAAGCTGTCTCATCTGGGTTTGATCCCCCACTCAGCTATAAACTGTCATTCCAGGTTGGGTGTTTCAAATGCAGGGTGAATTAACAATCCATGCGTCATCGCTCGGATGTACGTTAAACGGGTATCCCGTCGGCCTGCATTTGTTTGTGGACCTTAAAGACTCCAGGGTGTCCTTCACAAAGTGTAGGCAAGCTATTGCCGGCACCATGAGCAGATTGCAAATTCCTGCCCTAACGAGCAGATGGCACCGCATCAGTGGCACAGCTGTGCCCTCAGCCAAATTATGTGACCCCACAACCTTGTGCTGTATTCAAGAAGACAAATATATCCCAAGCTATCCATTTCCAAAAAGTACAAACTTAAAATTGGAGGACTTGCAGGCTGTTGAATTGATACCAGGTGGGGTTGAGGCAGCCTGTCAACCTTCCGAGGTCGGCAAAATGAGTACCAGTATACTGGTAATAGGGGCATTGCATTAGCAGTACCCCCACACTCGGTAGTAGTGGTGATGCACCGTTGGTCTTGGTGGGCTCCTCCTGGGTCTCCTACCATAGAACCCCCTTTCATTGAGTTGGTGACGGATGGTGTGAGTTGAAACTGTCGTACCTTGCGTCTAAAGGTCAAGTTGAATCTGTTTGGCAGATGATCGAAGTGCTTTCTCCACCATTCAAACAGTCCTTCGCTGCAATCTTCAATCAAGTTCTCTCTTGCGGCCACATCCAGGGAGGTTGGCGACAGTACCATGGGCCTAAAACTTATTTATAAGATTGCGTATGTTTGACACAGGAACATCAAGGTCTCTAGAGATGGACTTGTCGCCTTGAGATTGTCCGTGCTTGGCTACAATCTTGTGTCTGACCTCCTCAAACAATTCTTTGGTTTTCTTTCTTTTCTCCATGCTCATTGTGGTACACCAATTCACACAAAACAGCAGAATGACTCCTTTTCTCCATTCAAACTGGTTGAATGAGTGATTTTTATATCACAGGCACCTGCAACTCCCCACTTGTGAGTACAATTCCAAAGTGAAGGAGAATTACCGACTTGAAATCTAATTATTTCAAACAACTTCTGAAAGGTGCCAATAATATTGTACGGGACATTTTTAGGATTTCTGTGTGGAATAAGCTAAGATGTAGTCATTTTTTTCAGGTTTCTTTTGTTTTGTTCCACTGCAAATCAAAGAAATACACATGTGGATACCAAAGGATTTTTAAATTTCAACAATT
>NC_140976.1:48771244-48791244 GCF_056783735.1 Eptatretus burgeri
GTCCGCAGAGAAACTTCACCTCGGGGAGCATTGGATGTATCAGCAGGACAACGATCCCAAACACACCGCCAAGTCAGTCAATAAATGGTTCCGGGATAATGATGTAGACATTCTAGAGTGGCCAAGCCAAAGTCCGGATCTCAACCCAATCGAGAATCTGTGGAGGGAGCTCAAGACCGGAGTGATGGCAAGGAAGCCTACCAACTCAAAGACCTGGAAACCTTCGCGAAGGAGGAGTGGGCCAAAATCCCTGTAGAGACATGCAAAAACCTTGTGAGCAAGTATAAAAACCGTTTGGAGGCTGTAATCACAAACAGAGGCTTTTCCATTGATTACTGAATGTGACTTTATCTAAGCAAGGGTATGAATAATTCTGGACATGACATTTTTTTGTAAATCTATGAATAAAATACCCCAGAAACAATGTATTTCTTGAAATGTCTCTTGCAGTGATTCTTTCAGCTTTGTCACATTCTTATGTAACTTAAGCCAGAAGAAACTCATTCCTCAAATAACACGATTCAAAACACTCCAAATTTGGTAAGGGTATGAATAATTTTGGGCTTTACTGTATATATATATATATATATATATATATATATATATATATATATATATATATATATATATATATATATATATATATACACACATACATACATATGCAGAGCGACTGTGAGCAAGTACTTCATAAAAAGGAAAAAGATGTTTGAGACAAGGTCAAATTTTGAAAAGAATGAACAATGGAAGCATTTCCTGTTGAAGATGGGCATTCGTTCTTGCAGATGTATTTTGATATGCTGAATCCGAATCAAGTGGTTGCCAGACTCGATTTTGAGTTTTTAACCCTTTAACGGCTGACTCATAATAACGGTCATTTTTCAGCACATTCACTTGACTCAAGTACTGGAGTTTTGATGTCGTCAATAAAAATCGACAACAAAACTTTGTTAATTTGTCGTGGCAATGGGGCATTCTGTTCAGCATTGGCAAGAAATATGTGGTAAAATGTTTATTCGGAGCTAAAACATCGAGCGGGTTTACAGATGTGCTGAAATTCTGGCGATTTGACAATTGGTCTGCAATGCAACCAAACTATTTCATGATTTGTAAATTTGTTTTCCTATATCAGCCAGTCAAAAGTGTGTGTGAGGTTTGAATATTCCATCTTGTTGCAGAGAGTATCAAGAAAATTTTGTCCAGGGTCCAAAGACACCCCACTCACTCAGATTCATTATTTTGTGCTGAGGTTGCATGTCATTTTTACTAAGCAATACCAAGCAAATGTATGTATATGAGCATCCAAACTCCAGAATCAGTTGTCATTCTCTATGCCTTTGACATATCACTCTTTACTTCTCTGAGAGCATGCCCGTGGAATGACCTTTTCCAACCTTTGTTGTACACTTGCCACTCATTTTTATGTGTATACAGAGCATCCTAAATTGAGACTGCTGACAAATTTGCTCTGGTTTTCACAAATGCATCTTTGCATTTCAATGAGCAAACCAAGCAGGAAGGTCTCAATTGATGTTTACTTTCCTGCTTTATTTTGTAACCACTCTTTTTCATCATCCTTTCTGGTAGTATAGCACTGCACACACACATACACATACACATACACATACACACACACACACACACACACACACACACACACACACACACACACACACACACACACACACACACACATACACACACACACACACGTAATAAACAGGAATAAATTCCTGTGTGGGGCTAGTGTATGCGTGTACGCTGTGTACGCTGCAGCACACTGCAATTGAGTTGGCAGGATATCCTCAAAAATTTCTCACACGAAACTAATACGCCAAGCTTTATAATGACCAACGTTTTACATACCAACTCGGTAGAGTGAGTGTGTGTGTGTGTGTGTGTGTGTGTGTGTGTGTGTGTGTGTGTAGGTGTCAGTGTAGGTATATATATATATGTATATATATATATATATATATATATATATATATATATATATATATATATATATATATATATATATATATATATATATATATATATATATATATATATATATATATATATATATATATATATATATATATATATATATATTTGAAAGTGTGTCTGTCTGTGTGTGTGTTTGTCTGTGACCTATGCACGCGAAAAGTACTGGACTGATCCTCACCAAACTTCACATGCTGACAGAACATGTACCTGGGAGTGTCCCGATGTAAAAGAATTGTACTTCCGACTTCCGGTTTCCGAATTATGACGTCATCACCTGATTTCGGAACGTTAATTTTTCAAGTTCAGCCGATTAACATGGGGCCAATGCCATTTGCAACAGAATTAAAAAAATAATGCTACAGTCAATTGAAGACAATGACTTCCGACTTCCCGGTTTCCTAATTATGACGTCATCACCTGATTGCGTAACGTTAATTTTTCAAGTTCAGGCAATTGACATGGGGCCAACGCCATTTGCAATAGAATGAGAAATTAATACTACGGTCAATTGAAGACAATGACTTCCGACTTGCCGGTTTCCAAATTATGACTTATGCATTCGACACACTTGCAAAAATGACCGTATGTATATTATACCGTATAATGATATAATAATCATCTGCAAGTCATATTTTATTAACATTTTCTTTGTTACCTTCGCATTCTGCGAAAGGTTATGTTTTGGTTGCTGTGTATTTATTTATTTGTGAATATGTGTGTTTGTTTGTTATTCGCATAACTCAGAAAGTATGAAACCGAATTGCATGAAATTTGGTGGGATGATTCGTGAGTATCCAAGGACGATTTGATTAGATTTTGGGAGCGATCGGGTCAAAGGTCAAGGTCATGAAAAGGTCAAAAACACTCTTTTGAGCATAACTTCCTTCATAATACAGCTATCGACATGCAACCACCGCCATATTGTTCCATGATGAGATACCTTTCGGATATGTAGTGTCGGATTTGATGTATCGTCATCGGAAGTGCATCTAAATGACGTCACAAGATGACGTAAATTTTCAATTTTCGATCATCAGTTTTGATCATACCGTTTTGTAGGACTTACCTTAACAACGTCAAACACCAAATTTGACTTCGATCGGACTGACCGTTATGTCGTCATTGACGTTTGAAAATGACGTTTTTCAATTGTGGCTAAAATGTCCTGATATTTTACATTCAAATATCTATATAATTTAAAAAGCAAAGTCTCCCAAATCCAGGCCTTAGGATCAATACCAAAATATCTGTTTATTGATGTACAGGTTTTGCCAATTAACTCTGTAGTCAAGGTCAAGGTCACACTCAAGGTCAAAATATACTTGTAGGCATAGCTTCAGATCTAATAGAGCTATTGACATGAAACCAACGTTAAAACGTTCAGTGAACTACGAGCTTTCAGAATGGTAGTCCCCGATTGGACGTGACGTCCCCGGAAGTGCGTCAAAATGACGTCAAAAGATGACGTCATTTTTCAACTTTTTAATTTTTCAGTGTTTATCATTCCATTTTGTTGGACTGCCTTCAAGGAGGTTACACACCAAATTTGACGTCAATCGGACTGACGGTTGTGACGTCATGGACGTTTTAAAATGACGTTTTTCAAATGTGCCCGGAAAAAAGTTGCGGTGGCGAAGGTATGCGCTCTACCGAGTGCCCGTTCTAGTTCATTATTGTTATAACCATGGTTATAAAAACCATTTTTATTGTTACTGTATAACGTTTTTACGTCACTTTGGCCTGGATTCGGGATCAGCGATCAAATAATGTAAATCCCGATTAAAAATTATTTTTTGATGATGCGGGAGTTATATTTATTAAAATCAGCAGAGGAAATATACACCATGTCTGATATTTGGGTCTTTCATGTCTCCGAAGATGCCTTTATCTCCAGGGACGCATCATTCCCCATGACAAAAACTGGAAGCAGAAGGGTCATAGCCGACGTCACGGATTCCAAATTGCCAGGGTATTGTGTTGTTGTTGTTGTTGTTGTTGTTTACTATTCTCTCATGTGCACGTGTTGAGTATGAAGCTCACTACGTTTCGCAATTAAATGCTGTGTGGTGTATAAACACGATCGGGTTTGATTTCTATGTTGCGAATATTAAACGCTGTGCGGTGTATAAACACGATCGGGTTTGATTTCCATGTTGCGAATATTAAACGCTGTGCGGTGTATAAACACGATCGGGTTCGATTTCTATGTTGTGAATATTAAACGCTGTGCGGTGTATAAACACGATCAGGTTTGATTTCTATCTTGCGAATATTAAACGCTGTGCGGTGTATAAACATGATGGGGTTCGATTTCTATGTTGTGAATATTAAACGCTGTGCGGTGTATAAACACGATCGGGTTTGATTTCCATGTTGCGAATATTAAACGCTGTGCGGTGTATAAACACGATCGGGTTCGATTTCTATGTTGTGAATATTAAACGCTGTGTGGTGTATAAACACGATCAGGTTTGATTTCTATCTTGCGAATATTAAACGCTGTGCGGTGTATAAACACGATCGGGTTAGATTTATATCTTTTGAATATTAAACCATTTCTTTCTTGCGTGTGGGATCATCGGAGACTTTATACATATTGGCCCCAGAGGGGAAGACATCAAATATTGTTTATCCTCGAGCACACCACTAAAATTATTGAGCTACTTCAGTTATTTCATAAACGGGAATAGGATGTGCGATGAAGGAAATACATGTTGCTGGTGAAAAATAAAAATGGTGGTGGGAAATAAAAAAAATGGTGGTGGGGGTTTGTATCTATACATATTACAGATATAAATAGAATGGTGATGGCGTTTGGCATATGTGTATAATATTTTATAATTAAATGGTTATGGGCTATGTCGATAGTTTATAGAATGGTTATGGGCGGAGGTACGTTGTAACTTCGTATACATAATATAACAATTTTTTATCAGGATAACAGACGTAAATAAATCAAATACGCTGGGCCAGGCTGGGTTATGCCCGACATATAAATTAAGTCGCAAATGATGACATGAAACCAGCCTCACATTGTTGCGGCATTATGGTTTTTTATCTGATGCGGCAATAAATCTTTACATTTTTGAACTCGAGTCTTCTGCATATAAAACATGGCGGGGAAAATATAATATTATCGTGGTGATGAAAAAAAAATAATGGTGGCAGCTTCTACAATCTTACAATTAACTGTGACATGTACTCCTTCAGACCTGCCGTCATCCACGGGATTTCTGTGTGGAGCACGGTCAGGTCAGGTATGGGAGCATGTGCCAGAACAGTGCGTCGCTGCGTCCACTTTCCGCCGGTACTCCAGGGGCCTCCGTCTGGCCATCCCCCAGGGAGATGCCAGGCCCATCCCCATCTCCTTGAGATGATGGTCAACCTGCTGCAACCATGAGGCACGTGGTCGGCCCACTGGCCTCCTCCACTCATGAGACTCCCTCGCTGAGAGAATCTGGTGAGCAGGATCAGCGTCAGGAAAACGAGCCACTTGTCCATACAGCCGCAGCTGACGCTCACAGACTATGCAGGTAACAAATCTCATCCGAGTCTCTCTCAGCAACCGCTCGTTGGACACAAAATCCGACCAGCGATAGCCAAGGATTCTCCGAAGAGACCTGGTACCAAAGGAATTAAGTCTCCGTCTCAGATCCTTGGTCAAAGTCCAAGTCTCGCACCCATAGAGCAAGACTGGAAGTACCAAGGACCTGAAGACTCGGACTTTCGTCCTTCCGCACAGGTACCGGCAGCGCCACACCCCATGATCCAGTGAATCCATGACTCCCCAGGCCCGACCCAGACGTCTATTGACCTCCGGCTCACAACCTGCGGAGACATGAATATCACTGCCAAGGTAAGTGAATCTATCCACGACCTCAACATCCTCACCACAAACAGACACAGACAGGACAGCAGCATCCAAGATGTCACCGAAAGCCTGGATCCTAGTTTTGACCCAAGAAATCCGTAATCCCAACGGCTCCGACTCCTCATTCAGCACCTCCAGGGCCCCCAAGAGGATGTCTAAAGTCTCCGTAAAGATGACTGCATCATCTGCAAAATCAAGGTCCGAGATCTTGACATTGCCAAATGATGCACCGCAACTTGATCTCTCCGACATCCTCCCAAAAATCCAGTCCATACAAGTGCTGAAAAGTGTGGGGGCAAGTACACATCCCTGACGAACTCCAGTAGCAACTGGAAATAAGTCAGAGATGGTACCACCACACTTCGCAGCACTCTCAGTACCAGAGTAGAGTTCAGACATCAGATCGATCAGTTTCGGTGGCACCCCACGAAGACCAAGAATCCTCCAGAGGACATCCCGATTCACTGAATCGAACGCTTTTCAGAGATCAACATAGGCTGCAAGCAGCCCCTGCCGAAACTCTCGTCTGCGTTCGGTGAGGACACCAAGTGCAAGGATACGGTCAATCGTTGACCTCTTTGGTGTAAAGCCTGACTGCTCTGGACGCTGGTGCTCAAGCAGATGGTGGCGAACCCTATCAAGAATTATCCGAGCAAAGACCTTGCCCGGCACTGAGAGCAGCGTCACCCCTCGGCAGTTGTTGCAGTCTTGGCGATCACCCTTCCCTTTCCAGAGAGGAACAACAAGGCCCCTCTTCCAGTCAGTTGGGATGATGCCTGTGTTCCAGGCAGAGCACAAAACTGCATGCAACGACACGAGTGCAGCATTTCCACCAGCCTTGAGAAGTTCAGCATGGATGCCACAGATCCCTGGAGCTTTGCCCCGTTTCAACTGGTTCACCGCAGCCCGTGTTTCCACAAGCGATGGTGGACCACAGTTGATTCGAGGGTCAGCAACAGGGATTGTGACACCCTTGACGTCCAACTCGACAGCTGGGGGATCAGCCTGGTACAACCGCTCAAAGTAACCGGCCCAGCGGGCCTTCACTACAGACTCCTCTGTCAAGAGCCTACCACTCTCTGCTCGAACTGCAGTGCTCCGAGGGATGGGCTTGGATGAACGTAATGCGCGAATTCCCCTGTAAGCGGGACGAGAATCACCTGTCCACAGGTGATGCTCTACCCCCTCACAGATTCCTCGCACATAGGCCTCCTTGTCCACCATCAGTGCACGTACAGTTTTACGCCTCAGCTCCCTGAACAGCTCAGCTCTGCCATTCAGCCTGGCCCTGCGACTCTGGTCAATGGTATCCAGTGTCCCTTGAGAGACAAAATTCTTCTTTGCCCTGCGGTGAACTCCAAGGCATCCACCGGCACCATCAAGGACGGTGGTCTTGAAGGTGCTCCACAACTCTTCAGGACCCCCCAAAGCACCCAGACCCCCCAAGTGTCCACTCAGCCTGTTCGCAAACTCCTCAGCTACTCTCTCATCCCTGAGCTTGGCAACATCCAGCCTAGGCTGGGATGGTACCATTCTCCAGGATTTAAGGTGCAGCTTTAGAGTTGCTACAACAAGCCTGTGGTCAGTATTGAGGAACTGAGCACTCCGGTAGACCCTGCAGTTCTGGATCATCCTCCAACGACCGTCAATGAGGACATGGTCAATCTCCTTTGCCACACCGCCAGCGTTGGAATACCAAGTCCAGCGATGAGCTTGCGGGCGCTGAAACCATGAACCAGCCACCCTAAGTCCATGACTTCTTGCAAAGTCAAGGAACTTAGTGCCATTCTGGTTCATAGTTCCTGACCCATGGGGAGACCAGTGTTGACCATCAAGACTAGAAGTGTATCTCGTCTGGGGCACTGATCAACCACAGACTCGAGTGTGGCGTAGAATGTGTCCTTCACGGTGAGATCACTCGCCTCAGTCGGAGCATAAATAGAGACCAGGGAAATGACACCTAAGGAGTGACGAATCCTTAATCTCATAATACGCTCGTTGACCGGTGTTACCTCAATTATCATTAGGGTCAGCTTATTGGACACAGCTACAGCAACTCCTTGGGTATGTTAACCATCAGAGCGACCAGACCAATAGTAGGTGTAACCACCCACCATTATCTCGCCGCAATCCGGTCTCCGAACCTCAGAGATAGCTGCAATCCCAATGTCCAAACGCTTGAGCTCAGATGATAACAGAGACAGGTGATCATCCTCTCTTAGGGATAGGACATTCCAGGCACCCACCCGAAGGGACCGCCTCAGGTTAACCCCAAGGAGACCGCCGTCTGGTGGATGACACCTCAGCACCACTCCGACACACTCTCCCACAATCTGCCCCAGGGATGTTACCCCGTGGTTTCCCTCCTATCAAAGATTGGGGGTCCCGAAGGCTTTGCCCCAATGCTGTCATCCGGTGGAGCACGGGTTTCCCTGCATATATATATATATATATATATATATATATATATATATATATATATATATATATATATATATATATATATATATATATATATATATATATATACTGTTTCCTTAAGACATCAGTGCTTTGGCAGATATTTGGTGTCTGAATATTGTCAGTTGGGTGAAATTCAGCTCAAAAACTTTCTTGAAAACCGTCTAGGTAAAGCATGCAAGGATGATGAGTGTGTAGATTTCAAAGCACGAATAAGGCTCAAACATTTGGCTCATTGTATATCATAGTGGACCAAACAAAAAACAAGCAGAGCTCTATTAAAGTGGACAGAAATGTTCTTCCAAAGAGTTATCGGTTATCGTTAACTCAGGTTTACAAGTTGTCGTGGAACAGTTCGTTAGTAATTGAGAATTGAGTAATTCTGGTATTAACACTTTCTGGAACATTAATTCTTCCTTCGAGTTCTTAGATAGAATTAGATGCCTCAATATCAAGTCAGTTGAAGTTTTTGATTTTTCAACTTTATGTGCAAATTTGGATTTAGTACTAGTGAGGGATTCACTCTTCAGAGTAATTGAAAAAGGTTTTTTTTAAATCTTTTAATAAGTTTTTATGGGTCAGATTTGATCGAGCATTCTTTTCTCAAAAGAAATACTCAAGTTTTCATTGTTTTGATTTGTTTTGTGGGATTTGTTAGGGACAATGTTTCAACAGGTTAAGCGCATTCCCATGGGTGGTAATTGAGCCTCCTCCTCAGGGACATTTTTCTAATCTTCTGTGAATTTTCATTTAAGCAGAAACTGATGAAGGAGAAAAAAAAATTAGGATTAGCGAAAATATTATCTCATACATGTGGTTATATAGATGATATTTGTGTGATTAACTATAACTTTTTTGATAGGCAACTTCACAAAATTTATCCAGATAGCCTGATTGCAAACAGGAGTGGTAATGATTGTGTCGTTGTTCCATATCTGGATGTGTTGGTTAGAGTTGGACAGAATGGTTTTAGTACAAGTGCATATCATAAAGTTGATGATTTCAGTTTCCCTGGAGTCTTGCACACCTTTCCAGGTTGTAATGCACCAATTAAAATGGGTTACACTGTCTTTTCATCCGAGCTACTTGGATTTGCAAGAATTTATTCAGTAAAGGATGATTTTGTGGAACGTGCAAAGAAGGTTTTTTTTTTTTCCATCATGTCAAACAGAGGATATTTGGCTGATTGTTTGATCAGGTCTTGTGGGAATGTCCTGAGACTCCATCATCACCTTTTATTTAAGTTTGGTTTGTTTTCATGTAAACAAGTTCCTATTGCATTGCATTTGATATAATAATAATTCATTAATTATTTTCGTGAGGTAAATTGATGAAACATATATATCGATGGTATTAAATAATGGACGTGTTTAGATAAAAATACAATAAATAAATATTATTTTAAAAATACATAATAAATTATCATTAATATAATTTATTGGTGCTTGCTAAGATTTGCAGTGCAGCATGATAAAATCGGTTGTTAATGACAGTTTGAGTTTGGTTAGACGGAGGTGCTATGTCATGCACATGTCTGCAAAGTAAAGTGTGTGTCGCTTAATATATTGTTGTAGATTCCCACCCGCCGGAGTGCAAACGACCGCGTCTAACCAATAGCGGTCGCTTCGCCCACTGAACGGACAATCCAGTCATGACTTTCTCGAACAACGCCAGAAACCAGTCAAGGGTGGGTTTTTAATCCCACCACGGCCCAGTACGTATTCTACCCGCACGAAATAGGGTCAATCGCCGAATATCAATATACCTAAGTACCCGCGCGGGTAACCTACCGAGGGACCATACCTCGGCGAAGGCCTGCTTGGACACGAACCGCTTAAGCGGTCCGTTCCGTTCTGGGATAACCGAACGGGTATTATCGCCAGACCTCGCCGGACCCGATTCTATTTATCGGCTATTTAAAAACCAACTATATTCCGAGTGCAAGATGGGGCAGTTCAATGAGGGAATGGACGCAACGACCAGGTTTATATTCACACAAGGACATTTATTATAATAAAGCACGTATGCAATTAAACAAGGCAAAACACGTATGTAATTATACAAGCAACAAAAGCACGACAAAAGAACTACAACCGTCTCCTTATTATGTACAGTCACTTGCACTTAACAATTTCCTACTTATTAGATGGGCCCACGGACACACGTGCGCGTGCGCGCGCGCGCGCGCGCACACACACACACACACACACACACACACAATAAATGGTGGCAGAGGCCTTTAATAACAAGCTCCAGCTTGGAGGACAGGTGAGCTGAAACCCAGAACCTATCTCGAACCTCTCCACCTCGTGTGGTCTTCAAGTTGTTCAGACCCAGGCTCCAGCGAGAGCGAGCTGGATCCAATCGCCGAGCCGCGATCCTTCCCGAGCTCCCGCGAATCCCCCCGCGCTTCTCAACACGTGCTGGTGAGACGAGGCGCCGATCCTTCCCGTCGATGCGTCGCTTCCCGAGGAACCACCTCCCGCGCTTCTGAACACGAGCTGGTGAGACGAGGCGCCGATCTTTCCCGTCAATGCGTCGCTTCCCCGAGGAACCACCTCCCGCGCTTTTCAACACGTGCTGGTGAGACGAGGCACCGAACCTTCCCGTCGATGCGTCGCTTCCCCGAGGAACCACCTCCACGAAGAGGTCGATGAGTTGCACCAAGCAGGGAACCAAAATGGAGAACAAAGAGCTCCACGAACCAAGAAGAAGAAGCCACCATTCATAGCTCGAGCCGAGCGACCGGCTTAACTTCCTTCCAGGTAAAGCAGCTCAAAGCAAAAAGCTCTCCTGAGCCCAGCAGAAGCCGAAGCTCACGGAACCGTCAAAGCAAAAAGCCTCCAAAAAGCCTCCTCCCGAGCCACGCCTCAACCGAAGCTCACTGAGCCAGCTGAAGCAAAAAGCTTCCGAAGGCCTCAACCCTAACGCAAGCCAAGCAGGACCCGACGGTCTGCTGAACGACTACTCTCAACTCCCTTCTCCAACTCTGCCCTGAACAAAAGAAAAAGATCTTCTCTTATCCTTCTCCGCCCTTCCCCCGATCCTGGCGTGACTCATGCCCTCGTGCTCCATCCCCCCCCCGCCCGCTCAACCATGGGTGGGAGGGAGTTGTTGAGTCATGAGTCACGGGACGGCAGGGTTCTTCTTCCTCTTCGCAGAAGAGGGGGAGGGATGTCTCCATTGTTCTTTCCCTAACTATTAAATCGATCCGCAGCGCATCTAATCGATTTCTGAACATTTAAACAATGGAGGGTGAGCTATCTAGGGAACAAGCACTTATCGACATAGCTGACTAAAGGAACCTGTATGTTGTGTGCAATCTAATTCCCAAATTCGTAACAATATTATCATATAAAGTGATGTCTGATTAAAGTTATTCAAATGCAGTGATACTTTCAATAAAAGTAATAATTAAATAAGTTTGAATGAGGATATTGCATTGCTGTGTTGACTGACTGTCTGGACACAACTTTGAGGTTGTGGTTCCATTGATGTTGAGTAATCTACTGATGTGGACCTGCGACCGGGGTTGTGGATCTGCTGTTTGGAGAGCTTCTGGGCTGAAAGGATCAAAACCTCCATGATAAACAGTGCACAGCTGGTTATCCGGGCAGTTGGGAAATCAGTAAATTGCTTATAAGTTAAGGAGGAGGAGGAGGAGGAGGAGGAAGAGGAGGAGGAGGAGGAGGAGGAGGAGGAGGAGAGGAGATTGGGACCATACTCTGTGCAGAGCGATGGTGCTGCTTAAGCAGTCTCCTTGGCTATTGGACACAATCCTGGACGGGTCGCCACTCCGACACTATACCAGCATGCTGGCACTCATTTTGCCGACCTCAGAAGGATGACAGGCTGAGACAACCCCACCTGGTATTCAACAGCCGAGTGGGATTTTAACTCAGGACCTAAAGATACCAAGCCCCCACCACTCTAAACATTAAGCCAACACCAGGCATTATAAGTTAAGGTTATAACCTCAAATAAAATAGCTTTTGTAAGTACTTACCAGTGCATAATATATCCATGTTTGTGTCTTTATACGTGTGTTTGTATGTACTGTGTGTGTGTGTGTGTGTGTGTATATGTGTGCGTTTGTATGTATGTGTGTGTATTTTTAGGTGTGGCTTTCTTCTTGGGACTATGGTGCAGTAATTGGTCTTTATTTTGATTACAAAGATTAATAACTGCTTACAGCACAGGGCACAGTCCACCAAGACAATATCTGACAGCACAAGCTGATGCCAGTGCCACCATCCCTCACAAAAACCGATGTAAGCCTACACACTGTCAATAAATCATTACTAGCCAGAGTACAAACTACTGATGTCACTACCCCATCAAATGTGGCTTTCAGTAAGACAACCTTAGGTGACAAGCTTAGTCATTGATGGACAAGCATTGGTGATGGCTCAGGGAAAGCCAACAGACAAAGCAATATTTGTTGAATATGCAGAAACATTTGCCAAAGTGATATATACAAGATGGGAGAAGCCAATGACAGGATGGATGTAGCATTTTATAGATATTGCAAACACTCCATAAAAGTGGGACGAAGAGTGAAACGCAAACATATCTGACAGCCACGAGCTTCCTCAGCCAAACAACATTTCAACGTTGGCCTCCAAAGCCAGCTGTCAACTGGGCATCCTCCGTCAATAAATGTCCTTCCTTGGCACACCTGAGCTATCCTCCTTCAAGGCCTTTATCCACAGCTTTATGGAACACTGCTCTCCCCTCTTGGCTGGCTCCTCTGCCTCACATCTTGCTAAGCTTGATGTTGTGGAAACCAAGGCCTTCAAGATCATTGGAATTTCCCCCACTGATGTCGAGTGGGGGAAATCTTACTTCACCATCACAGACAGGTCGGTGGTCTCTCTATCTTTTACCGCCTCCATTCTGGTCTTCCACCCTCTGCCCTGGTAAAACTACCCAAATCCAGGATCACTGCTCACATCCACAGATTTGTTCCTCATTTTTCCCCCTCCTGTGGAATCAACTACCACATACTCTTCAATCTCATTCTTCCATCCAGGTCTTCAAGACAGCTGTTCACCGCCATCTCACATCACCCCTAATCCAAAGCCATGACATTTTCTTCCCTCGTTAACCTTACCCAAATCCCTCCTAATTTTCCAGTTTTTCCTCCTTGGAGTTTCCTTCTCCATGCATGCATTGTTTGAGTCCTGTTTTCGTCTGTTACGTCCTCATCCGTTGAGTGTGCTAGCTCTTCCACCAGCCTCGACTCTGTCGTCTGTATGCAAATCAACATGAGAAACACACACCAGTATCACATCACTGGCAAACTTTGGAATTGTGAAAAAGCCTCAGTTGATGTGGTGACAAGAGGACAATGCCTCATCTCTCTGTGTGAGTCCATACCATACTGAAACATCATGATCACACATACAAGTTGGTCTCTGGGACAGAGAGCTGCATTGGTATTCTCCACATATTCAAGTCATGTCTTGGCCACTCTCAGATACTAATTGTACAAAGCCATGGAATATGGATGTCGTCTGTGGGCTGGTGCTGCCAGATTGCACCCTGTGGTCATGATGCGGTGAAATTCAATATCCTGTTGTTGGGAGCTGCAATCTCTGAATAGGAGGCTGATGGAAAGGTACGGACTCTACCTTTCTCCCAACACAGACAGATCTGCGCCTTCTCAGTTTTCTATGATCTCATATCAGGTGTTGCTCAACCTGCTCTCTCAGCCATTCATCCATTACGAGCCCCCAGTTGGTCATACTCGTTCAGCCAACAACCCATACCTTATACCTTGTTACCCTCCTCAAATGTCGAAGCAAACCGGTCACATACTCTCTTTTGTCCCCGTATTCTCCAAAATATGAAATCACTCCCTTGAGTTTATCCAGTCAATCATGTTTTTCCCTGCACTCTTTGAAAATGGTGAGCCATCAACATCTTGTGACACCCCTTGTTCCTATTCCTGCACTTTTCTACCCTCACCGATTCTCCAATTCACCTGCTTCCTTTTCTACAATTAAGCTGCTCGTCAGCTTTCCTTATCTGCTTGGGTGTCCTTTGCCTACTTATCCCCTTCTATTTCGTCATCACGTACATGTCCAAACCTATCACATTGCTTGTGTGTTTACTCCTTGCCCAATTCCAATTGTCTTGTCTGCCTATACAATTCTGCTCCACTGTTGGTTTGTCACACTCTCAGCTCTGTTTAGTTGACCTCCTGCAGGAGCCTTGCTCTCTTGTAACAATGGCCATGTTGGCTAGCCATAAAATAAAAATAAAACCAGTCATATCAACTACCATTGTTCATGCTGACCACACGTAAGTGAGTTATTCATTTCAGCATGATGTGTGGTTAAGAGTACAAAAGTCATAAAATAAACTTTGTGGAATCTCCATTTCCCAGGAACAACTGATAAATGTGAATCTGGTAGCGATGACAATGGACTGGCATCCCAGAGGTTGTGTGTTCAAATCTGGTTGAAGGTGACAGACAGCATTGCAGGTTTTGATACATGCTGAACTTCTTGAAACCAAGCTTGTCCTTGAATAATTAATGTCATAATGAACGTGTAATTTTGCATGCAATGGGGAAGGTGGCGAGAGCAAATTAAAAAAAAGTTCACAAAAGGAGGATAAATTAGGATAGGTAGGAGAAGGGAAGGAGATGTGGGAGAGAAAAGGTTGGGAGGATATAAAAGTAAGGGCAGGGAAAGAAAAAGGCATGTCCAGGAAAGAAGGGAGTGGGTGGGGAAAGGGGGGAGGGGGGCTGTCAAACATTCCACCATGTTTGCGTACGTAACAAATAGATGCAGTTTGTCGTAATTTTTTCAACAAAATTAGCGATTGTAACAATCAGCTCCTTTTGGACGTATGATAGTCTTCTTCTTATTTTGTATGCAGCACAAGGCTAGCATCATTTTCTGAGGGCGTGGCTGTGCATCTGATGCAATGACCTCTACTGGTGAGAGCAGGAATTTGGCCCTGGTGCTTGCGATAGCTCGCCTCCATGTACGAGTTATGAAATAGCAGCAAACCTGGATAAAATAATGACATCTGCCTTGGACATTTTTGTCTCCTGTGTGTTAATGTGGAGCTTCCATGTAACTTACAAATCTTCCTCTTGTTTTGTAATGGCCACCGTTATCCCATCTTTCTTGTGGGGTTGGCTGGGAGAAGCTTGTCTCGAGCCTTTACGAACCGGTCGGGAAGGCCTGACATTTGACTAGTTAGGCAGGATTTTCGAATTTCGGAGCTTCGTGAAGGACGCCGTGAGATCTTTAACATCCACCAACAAATGTTGGCAGATGGAATTTCCCGTTTAACATCCATTCAAGGGACGACACACACAATGATGAGTCACCCTACCTGTGCAACACCGGACTGACAGTTTATAGCTGGGTTGGGAATCAAACCCAGGCTAGACAGCTTAGAGGCGAGTGTGTGCATTCGTCGAGGCCGTTCTGTCAGCCCTCATGCAACTTAACAGTATCTGGTGCAAATAAGTGATGGACAGTGTTGCAGAGATGAGGCATCAAGGGACATTGTGCTATATGTCAGCCCTGGAATAGTGCAGCAGGGCTCCTGCTCATGTTTGTTATGTTCATTATGTGAGCTCAGACCATACCCACTTCCGGTCACGTCCCAGGCCGTACTATGTCGGACCGACTTCCGGTCACGTGACAGGCCATGCTAAGAGCCCTAAAAGAGATGACACTATCTTTTTGTCAATCTATGACGTCTGAAATTATTGGAAAGATCACAATATTTTGAGAAAAAGTTGGAAGGGGGTAAATAAAGTGGCTAGCATCACCAAGTCAGTATTTCACGTGATCCTGAGGCGTGTATCCAGCAGGCCAGTGAGAGCAGATATTGTGCAACGTAGAGTGAATGACTAAATACTTCTTTGGGCCACATTCCATCTCCTGTCCTGCATCGGGTCACACGTAGTTCATGTCTTGTACCCACCTTTCGTTCTGCTCCATGCCATTCATGCCAACACCACGGCTGTTCAAAATGCCAAAAGGTGCACCATCCATAACTTCACCAAATGTCTCACCATAACTGCTCCTCTGTGACAAGGTGTGGGTGACAAATTGCAGGTGAGGTTAGATTAGAATAACTTACCAGCACTTAATATGAAATACATTGTCTTAATATGATGGAAAATATAATGCAGAAACAATTTATATATTCACCGAAACGTACCCACCCTGAGCCTCGACTTGAATGATAAAACATGGTTTACATACGATTTGCAATTCAGGAAGCTGTCTTGCTACCAGAACGGCATACGTTAGGTATGCCAACTGTAACTTCGATATTTCTTGATTATTATTATTTTTTCCACACGTATTGACCATTCGCCAGCAAGTGATGAAACAGGTCTTACAGCGCGAGATGAATGATTGTGGAATTTTACAGTTGCTCATATTTCTGCCACCTTTATTTGGGACATTCAAAAAGTTCAACGGATGAGATACTCACGATTGTCCAAGAAAAGACGATATATATATATATATATATATATATATATATATATATATATATATATATATATATATATATATATATATATATATATATATATATATATTCTTTTTCGAATCCAAGTGTGTGTGCATATATATTTTAATGCTGCTTTTATATTTTTGTAGCATTAGAAAATACCTTCTTCGTACCACTTAATTATGAATCGCCTCCACGTTGAAAATGTATATTTCATACACTGGTGTTTCTTGGACTATTGTGAGTATCTTATTCGTTGAACTATTTAAACACCCTGCTTAAGTGATCATGATGAAGCCAAATGGGAATTGTCGAGAAGTTAGCATGCAGCTCTTCGACACTAGTTGAACAATTATTTCCAATAAATGTGATATTATCATCAAGTCTGGGGTAATTGATGAGGAGAGACACAATTTATTGCTCTTTTCAATTGGTGGTGAGATTTATACGGTAGTTGGGCTTTTATGATTCCTGAGTAGAACAAAAAAATACAAATCAAGGAAAAGTTTTCTCAACTAAGTGGAAGCATCACTATATATGCATGCAGTCACCTTGTGTAGCTTTTATTGGTTTGCTTTATGCAGCTTTCTTCGGCTATAAGAGCATGGGAGGAGCCAATTTATATAATCCTAGCCACCTGGGTTAATTGATTAGGTGAGCGCTAATTGGTTATTCCCTCCATTCACAGGTGAGAGATGTGGGTGGGTCTTCATTTTCATTTATATGTCGACTGCTTTTGACGTTTACTGTGGTACATGCTTGGGAGCCTCAGTGGTGCGTGCTTCTGTCTGTGCTGTCGCTGATGATTTGCGAACAAGCGATGAAACCAATCCAGCGGCTGAACGGGTGTGCAGCATTGGGATTCTCATGCATTTACTATTTGTGAATGTCTTTACAGCTGTGGAGGAACTCTGGGAAGGGTTTGAAACAACAAAGGGCTTACCTTGGGTAGCCTTTCATGGTTGCTTTATGCAGCTTCTTCTTCAGATCGAAGAGCATGGGAGGAGTCAATTTATTTATATAATCTGAGCCACTTGGGTTTAATTGATTAGGTGAGACCTGGTTATTCCCTGCATTCACAGGTGAGAGATGTGAGTGGGTCTTTGTTTTTCATAGAAACATAACTAATTTTCATCCCATTGACTTGAAATTTGAAGAGGATTTGCATTTGAGGTTACTGAATTCAACCACCAATTGTTTTTGAGGTCAACAGACGCTATAAGGTCAACATCGGCCGAATTTCTAAAATTGTCAATTTTCATCTGATTGAACAGAAATTTGAAGAGGAGTTGCATATTTGGTCATTGAATTCGACCACCAATTGTTTTTGAGGTCAACATAGGCCAAAGGCCAACAACTTTGGTGAGATTGACAAATTATGGTTGGAAGAGGGAGGATGAGGACTTGGGGTTGTGAGGTGGAGTTTGAAGTTGAGGAAAGATGGGATCGATGCCTCCTCACAATTCTATCTCCGAGTTCTTTCGGACAGTTCGTTGAATTTCATGGCACCTGACATGCACTGTCAACTGTGCGACCTTATATATAAAGGTGTGTTTCTTTCTTAATCATGTCCACTGAGTTGAATTGGTCAAAGGTGGACTCCAATCAAGTTGCAGAGACATCTCATGGATGATCAAAGGAAATTGGATGCACCTGAGCACAATTTCGAGTGTCACAGCATAAGGGGTTGAATTCTTATTGTTGCAAAATATTTCAGCTTTTCATTTTTAATTAATTCGGAAAATTTTCTAAAAACATGTTTTCATTTTGTCATTATGGGGTATTTTGTGTCGACAGATCGGTGACAAAAATTTTTAATTTAATCCATTTTAAATTGAGGCTGTAACACAACTAAATGTGAAAAAGTCAAGGGGTGTGCATATTTTCTGAAGATACTGTATCAGGAATAAATGGCCTCGATCTCGCTTCGCTCGGCATCGGCCAGATAATAATTATACTTCGACTAATAAGAATAGTAAAACCGCAGCAAGAGCCAGATGTTTTCAGCCATTCTGGCTTGAAATCACACAACTGCATATGCAACGAGAATGGAAGACCCGTCACTTCGCTGATGGGAATACTAATCTTTGCGTAATTCCTAAAACCCCAAAAAAAAGGTTGTTGTTAGTGGGAAATAAAATTACCTGGTGTATGGATACCGGTCTTGCAATACACTCAGGGAGCAAGGAGGGGAGGAGTGGAAATGGGATATTCATCACAGCTTTTTTAGATGCTGAATTACGAATGATATACAACACAGCAAGAGGAAGATCAAACCAAAAAAATTCTTTCCCTCTCCCTCCCCCTCCTCCCCTCTCTCTTCCTTCTTTTGATCAAACTGTCTAGGATACGTATTCAGCACGGGCCATGCCAGGAAACAACCTCTCCTCAGGCGTGTCTGAGCAGCACGATATATGCTGTGTGCACATACAGTATATGTGCGTACGCGTGTATATGCGTGTGTTGCTATGCTGCTTGATTAGTGGTATCCCCCATAGGACAATTGTTGACGGATGGATGCAGGCAGGCATGCATGCAGGCACACCGAGACTGAGTTCCTTTTAGAAATTAGATTACCTCCACCACCGAAGGTGGGCAGAGGTTATGTTTTCCAAGACATTCGAGACAAATGAGACATTCATACAGTTGGTCGAAGAACAGTGTGAACAAAGTACGGGTTGACACTCAAAGTGATAGGCACCAATGGTCTTGTATAACTATAACAGATCATTCGGTGACGGCATCAAGGGGAGAGGATAAACATTCAGGACAGTCAGCAAACTCATTTGAGTGAGTACAACCAGGATAAATAAAGTGAGAATGGTTCCAGCAAGGTGAACCTGAAAAGGGATTCAATTCAATCATTTCGTATGCAGATTGTGGCTGCTGGGCGCATCATTGCTGGTAGCGTGGCTGTGCCACTGATGCAGTGCCCCCTGTAGGTTAGGGCAGGAATTTGTAACTTGCTCAGGGTGTCGGTGATACATTGCCTACTCTTTGCAAAGGCCATTGTGAGATCTTTAACATCCACCAACTAATACCGGCAGACGGGACTTCTGGAGGGACGGCACATGCATTGATGCGTTGCCCTGCCTGCGAGACACCAGGATGGCAGCTTGTAGCTCGGCTGAGATTCAAACCCAGACTGCACGGGTCAGAGGCAAGTGCACCACCTCCAGGCCATTCA
>NC_140976.1:48796244-48828744 GCF_056783735.1 Eptatretus burgeri
TATGGAGGTTTGAATAGCTGCTGGTAAACTGGCCGCTCGGGTATCTGGAGGTTTGAGTAGCTGCTGGTAAACTGGCTGCTCGGGAATGTGGAAGTTTGAAAAGCTGCTGGTAAACCGGCCACTCGGGTATGTAGACTTTTGAATAGTGGCTGGTAAACCGGCTGCTCGAGTATATGGAGGTTTGAATAGCTGCTGGTAAACTGGCCACTCGGGTATATGGAGGTTTGAGAAGCTGCTGGTAAACCGGCCGCTCGGGACTATGGAGGTTTGAACAGTGGCTGGTAAACCGGACACTCGGTTATGTGGAGGTTTGAGAAGCTGCTGGTAAACCGGCCGCTCGGGCATATGGAGGTTTGAATAGCTGCTGGGAAACCGGCCGCTCGGGTATATGGAGGTTTGAGTAGCTGCTGGTAAACCGGCCACTCGGTTATGTGGAGGTTTGAGAAGCTGCTGGGAAACCGGCCGCTCGGGTCTATGGAGGTTTGAATAGCTGCTGGTAAACTGGCCGCTCGGGTATATGGAGGTTTGAGTAGCTGCTGGTAAACCGGCCGCTCGGGTATCTGGAGGTTTGAGTAGCTGCTGGTAAACTGGCTGCTCGGGAATGTGGAAGTTTGAAAAGCTGCTGGTAAACCGGCCACTCGGGTATGTAGACTTTTGAATAGTGGCTGGTAAACCGGCTGCTCGAGTATATGGAGGTTTGAATAGCTGCTGGTAAACCGGCCGCTCGGGTATATGGAGGTTTGAGAAGCTGCTGGGAAACCGGCCGCTCGGGACTATGGAGGTTTGAATAGCTGCTGGTAAACCGGCCAGTCGGGTCTATGGAGGTTTGAACAGTGGCTGGTAAACCGGACACTCGGTTATGTGGAGGTTTGAGAAGCTGCTGGTAAACCGGCCGCTCGGGTATATGGAGGTTTGAGTAGCTGCTGGTAAACCGGCCGCTCGGGTCTATGGAGGTTTGAATAGCTGCTGGTAAACTGGCCGCTCGGGTATCTGGAGGTTTGAGTAGCTGCTGGTAAACTGGCTGCTCGGGAATGTGGAAGTTTGAAAAGCTGCTGGTAAACCGGCCACTCGGGTATGTAGACTTTTGAATAGTGGCTGGTAAACCGGCTGCTCGAGTATATGGAGGTTTGAATAGCTGCTGGTAAACCGGCCACTCGGGTATATGGAGGTTTGAGAAGCTGCTGGTAAACCGGCCGCTCGGGACTATGGAGGTTTGAATAGCTGCTGGGAAACCGGCCGCTCGGGTATATGGAGGTTTGAGTAGCTGCTGGTAAACCGGCCACTCGGTTATGTGGAGGTTTGAGAAGCTGCTGGGAAACCGGCCGCTCGGGTCTATGGAGGTTTGAATAGCTGCTGGTAAACTGGCCGCTCGGGTATATGGAGGTTTGAGTAGCTGCTGGTAAACTGGCTGCTCGGGAATGTGGAAGTTTGAAAAGCTGCTGGTAAACCGGCCACTTGGGTATGTAGACTTTTGAATAGTGGCTGGTAAACCGGCTGCTCGAGTATATGGAGGTTTGAATAGCTGCTGGTAAACCGGCTGCTCGAGTATATGGAGGTTTGAGAAGCTGCTGGTAAACCGGCCGCTCGGGACTATGGAGGTTTGAATAGCTGCTGGTAAACCGGCCGGTCGGGTCTATGGAGGTTTGAACAGTGGCTGGTAAACCGGACACTCGGTTATGTGGAGGTTTGAGAAGCTGCTGGTAAACCGGCCGCTCGGGCATATGGAGGTTTGAGAAGCTGCTGGGAAACCGGCCGCTCGGGTATATGGAGGTTTGAGTAGCTGCTGGTAAACTGGCTGCTCGGGAATGTGGAGGTTTGAAAAGCTGCTGGTAAACCGGCCACTCGGGTATGTAGACTTTTGAATAGTGGCTGGTAAACCGGCTGCTCGAGTATATGGAGGTTTGAATAGCTGCTGGTAAACCGGCTGCTCGAGTATATGGAGGTTTGAATCGCGGCTGGGAAACCAGCCGCTCAGGTATATGGAGGTTTGAATCGTGGCTGGTAAACCGGCCACTCGGTTATGTGGAGGTTTGAATAGTGGCTGATAAACCGGCCACTGGGTTGATTGGAGATTTGAATAGCGGCTGGTAAATCGGCCACTCCGTTATATGGAGGTTTGAATAGTGGCTGGCAAACCAACAGCTCGGGTATATGGAGGTTTGAATCGCGGCTGGTCAACCGGCCGCTCGGGTATATGGATATTTGAATAGTGGCTGGTAAACCAACAGCTCGGGTATATGAAGGTTTGAATAGCTGCTGGTAAACCGGCCACTCGGGTATCTGGAGGTTTGAATAGCGGCTCTTAATACGGCCACTCGGGTATCTGGAGGTTTGAATAGCAGCTGTAAACCGGCCGCTCGCGTATATGGAGGTTTTAATAGCAACTGGTAAACCAGCCACTCGGGTTTATGGAGGTTTTAATAGCAACTGGTAAACCAGCCGCTCGGGTATATGGAGGTTTGAATAGCGGCTGGTAAATCGGCCGCTCCGTTATATGGAGGTTTGAATAGTGGCTGGCAAACCAACAGCTCGGGTATATGGAGGTTTGAATCGCGGCTGGTCAACCGGCCGCTCGGGTATATGGATATTTGAATAGTGGCTGGTAAACCAACAGCTCTGGTATATCGAGGTTTGAATAGCTGCTGGTAAACCGGCCACTCGGGTATCTGGAGGTTTGAATAGCGGCTCTTAATACGGCCGCTTGGGTATATGGAGATTTGAATAGCTGCTGGTAAACCGGCCGCTCGGGTATCTGGAGGTTTGAATAGCGGCTGGTAAATCGGCCGCTCCGTTATATGGAGGTTTGAATAGTGGCTGGCAAACCAACAGCTCGGGTATATGGAGGTTTGAATCGCGGCTGGTCAACCGGCCGCTCGGGTATATGGATATTTGAATAGTGGCTGGTAAACCAACAGCTCTGGTATATCGAGGTTTGAATAGCTGCTGGTAAACCGGCCACTCGGGTATCTGGAGGTTTGAATAGCGGCTCTTAATACGGCCGCTTGGGTATATGGAGATTTGAATAGCTGCTGGTAAACCGGCCGCTCGGGTATCTGGAGGTTTGAATAGCGGCTCTTAATACGGCCTCTCGGGTATATGGAGGTTTGAATAGCAGCTGTAAACCGGCCGCTCGCGTATATGGAGGTTTTAATAGCAACTGGTAAACCAGCCACTCGGGTTTATGGAGGTTTTAATAGCAACTGGTAAACCAGCCACTCGAGGATATGGAGGTTTGGATAGCGGATGGTAAAACGGCCGCTCGAGTTTATGGAGGTTTGGATAGCGGCTGGTTCGCCGGCGGCTGGGGTATATGGAGGTTTGAATGGCAGCTGGTAAACAGGCCACTCGGGTATGTGGAGGTTTGAATCGCGGCTGGTAAACCGGCCGCTCGGGTATATGGAGGTTTGAATAGCGGCTGGTAAACCGGCTGCTCGGTTATATGGAGGTTTGAATCGTGGCTGGTAAACCGGCCGCTCGGGTATATGGAGGTTTGAATAATGGCTGGTAAACCGGCTGCTCGGTTATATGGAGGTTTGGATAGTGGCTGGTAAACCGGCTGCTCGGTTATATGGAGGTTTGAATAGTGGCTGGTAAACCGGCTGCTCGGGTATATGGAGGTTTGAATAGTGGCTGGTAAACCGGCTGCTCGGTTATATGGAGGTTTGAATAGTGGCTGGTAAACCGGCCGCTCGGGTATATGGAGGTTTGAATCGCGGCTGGTAAACCGGCCGCTCGGGTATATGGAGGTTTGAATCGTGGCTGGTAAACCGGCTGCTCGGTTATATGGAGGTTTGAATAGTGGCTGGTAAACCAGCCGCTCAGGTATATGGAGGTTTGAATAGTGGCTGGTAAACCGGCCACTCGGTTATGTGGAGGTTTGAATAGTGGCTGATAAACCGGCCACTCGGTTGTATGGAGATTTGAATAGCGGCTGGTAAATCGGCCACTCCGTTATATGGAGGTTTGAATAGTGGCTGGCAAACCAACAGCTCGGGTATATGGAGGTTTGAATCGCGGCTGGTCAACCGGCCGCTCAGGTATATGGATATTTGAATAGTGGCTGGTAAACCAACAGCTCGGGTATATGGAGGTTTGAATAGCTGCTGGTAAACCGGCCACTCGGTTATCTGGAGGTTTGAATAGCGGCTGTAAACCGGCCGCTCGCGTATATGGAGGTTTTAATAGCAACTGGTAAACCAGCCACTCGGGTTTATGGAGGTTTTAATAGCAACTGGTAAACCAGCCGCTCGAGGATATGGAGGTTTGGATAGCGGATGGTAAACTGGCCGTTCGGGTATATGGAGGTTTGAATTGTGGCTGGTGAAACGGCCGCTCGAGTTTATGGAGGTTTGGATAGCGGCTGGTTCGCCGGCGGCTGGGGTATATGGAGGTTTGAATGGCAGCTGGTAAACCGGCCGCTCGGGTATGTGGAGGTTTGAATCGCGGCTGGTAAACCAGCCGCTCGGGTATATGGAGATTTGAATCGCGGCTGGTAAACCAGCCGCTCGGGTATGTGGAGGTTTGAATCGCGGCTGGTAAACCAGCCGCTCGGGTATGTGGAGGTTTGAATCGCGGCTGGTAAACCGGCCGCTCGGGTATATGGAGATTTGAATAGCGGCTGGTAAACCGGCCACTCGGGTATGTGGAGGTTTGAATAGCGGCTGGTAAATCGGCCGCTTCGTTCTATGGAGGTTTGAATAGTGGCTGGCAAACCAACAGCTCGGGTATATGGAGGTTTGAATAGCGGCTGGTACTACGGCAGCTCAGGTTCAAAGGGTTAACCTATGAGTGATTGATGGCTTTTCTGACTGCCTATATCAGCTGGTCTCCACTCCTCCTCGGGGTTTTGACCCTGTTACCCCAGAATCTCCCCAAACCGTGCGTCCATGGCCACAGCTGTGTCCAGAGCCAATCAACTAAACAATGCAACCTCACGAATCAAACCTTCCACATGTCTTGTCAAAGAGTTTAATGTCTTATCATCAATTAAACATGCTAATCATAAATTATAGTAGGTTGTAATACAATAAATCATTCACATCACCTTCCAAAAAATCACAACACCTTGGAGATTACACACATTTTGCTTACCAGATATAAAAAACACACACACACACACACACACACACACACACACACACACACACACACACACACACACACACACACACACACACACACACACACACACACACGCCTGAAGGACTAGTTTGTGGCGCATGGTGATGTACCTCTGGGAGTTGTGGAATCTGAATAAGGCGCTTGAAGTATTGTAGATTGCTCGAACGATGGAAGTATTCACGGAGCCTGAAAGAGCACACATGGAGAGATAACCACGGACTAAAAAAACATGTTCATGGCTCTAAAAGGTCCATGATATGTATTCACACAACACGTGATTTTAACTCAAAGTTGAAGATCTTTTTTAAGGAAGGGCTGTATGACTTTGCCACGAGTCAAATGATCTGTCAACAGACATGCATGTAAACCATTGTTCACACATCTTTTTATTCTCCGCTCAACACCTTGTCACTAAAATGAAAAGATCCTGACACAACATTCTGCCTGAGAAGTAATTTCTGTCATAATACATCACTTGAGCAAAATCACCGATTGTCAGTCGAAGCCACTTTTGGCAACCACGGTGTGGAATGTCTCGGTGATTATGAAAAGTCTTTGGCCTTATTGTAACAAGGTTACCCTCAGTGTGCCAATTTATGGAATGGGCTGACAGCGAGGTTTGACAAGGCCAGGTCACGGCACAAGGAGAAACTGAAGTTGGATCATTAAACTTTACGTTTTCAAAACCCTTAAGTGTGACATACAACTGATACATCCAAATCTTGATGTCATTGTAAATTGCTCTGTGCAGTGCTGAGAATCCTCTCAATTATTTTTGTTTTGCTCCTCTGAAGATTGCAAATTTTTGTCACCTCAATTGCAGTGCATTGGAGTAGTTAGTTATCAATGAAAAAAAAAACACCCCTATTATAACTACATTGAAAAAGGCTGTGCCATCTCAACTCAACAGAGGAATCCACTCCATTCTCAATGAGCGATTCTCAAGGGATGGGTTGACATCGCTCAAAAAGTTAGCTGACTGACCTACGGACGCAGTGTAGCAGCTGAAAGACTGCTTATCTGCAGTGAGCTTCACATTTTTAAAAACCCTGAAGTGTCCTCAACAATCACAGTTAGGGGTGTGTGATGAATCCGTTTAAAAGCCATGAGGTTTCAAAGCCACCAAGTGGATGAAACAGCGATGTGTTGCCCTGACGAGCCCCAATTAGGGCGAAACTAATCGGTGAGCTTAGCTTTTCATGTGCTTCGTGACAGCATTGGATCTTGACATCTTTGCACTGTGAAACGCCCTTCTGGTCATGGAGCCAACATTCAGGGATGCCGTAGTAAAGCACATGATATCACATGACTTGTTTTCCGATGCTCAACATGGATTAACCCCTGCGACGTCTTGCCTAACTCAGCTCCTGTGGCAGTTGGAAGACTGGACTAGATCACTGGATGATGAACTGCCTGCGGAATTCCATCCTGGAATTATTATAACCACAAATTAATCGGTCAATTCTGTCTGAGGATAATGGCATAATAATAATAATAATATTAACACGAGGGCTGGTAAGATGGCCGGGAGATACGCACACTCACCACCAAGCTGTCAAGCCTTAGTTTGAATCTCAGCCCATCTATAAACTTTCATCCCAGTGGGATTCATTGTGAGTGCCGTTCACAGGCATCAATGTGTGTGCCGTTGCTCAGATAAACGTTACACTGGGCATCCGATCTGCTGGCATTATTTGGTGCACGTTAAAGATCCCCTGGTGTTCTTGAAGAGTAGGCGAGTGAATGGCAGCACCATGGACAAATTAAAAATTTCTGCCAGAACCTGAATCGACCGTCAGGCCTGGCCACCTTGTTCGTGAAATACTTGGGCCAAGTTTCCCCCCCGGCCAACCAAGCAAGAAGGTGGGAATGATTGTGACCATTAAAGAATAATAATAATAATAATAATATTAACACACTGCTATCCACATGGTATGTGGATAGCAGATGACCCCCTCTCTGCCCCCCCACCCCACCCCACTCCTCCGGCTGCCTGCTCTCGCAGGAAACTGGTGTTTCTGGTATTTATAGTCACATTGTATTTACATTTGTTTTCTTTCTTAAAAAAAAAATGAAGCCTCATGTTTGAGTGTTCACCTCTTGAGTCTGACTCTCCAAGCAATTCTAACATTTACTCCTGCACATGTACCTTGGCTCAGTGGAAACACAAATTAATTTCTCAATAACAATTTTTTTTAAATTATTTCCACATTTTCTGTTGAAGAGCAAATGTACCTGTATTTGGAAAAGCAAACCCATAATATGAATACTTGGACTCACTCTTACCTTTTGAACTGCTCCTTGAAACGGTCTCGATGGCCCTGCAGTGTGTCTGCTGGAAGGCCTGTGAGAGAAAGGAAGAATGATGCAGACACCTTTCACTCGCACAAACCCTTGCTTTACACATACCCTCACCACCATCACTTTCAATTCACTCATTCACACATCCCTCTTCTTTATGCACCCTTTGTGTTACCTGCACACTTCTCTTCCCCTTGTTTTTACACCATCTCAATTATATGCTCCCAGTACAAGGTGGGTTACACCTGTAATCTATTAGGCCCTTCCAAGCATCCCATTGCACACACAAGAATGAAGCTTGAAGAGCAGCTTGACGATGAAGTCATAAAGAGGGCTCGAGTCCAGCACAGCCGGGATGAGAGGGGCCAAGCGACATTGGCCTGGCGTGGTCATGGACACAGGTCGAGACATGTCCATCGATCCAAACACTAATGGGACAGAGAGGAGTTACCTCGCATGAAGACCAGGGAAATGAGGGAAATTAAAAGGTAAATGGCATGCACAAGGTTGAGACTGTCTCGTTAGACCTTATGCAAACATGATGTGCACAGCAAGTTATCGCCTGAAGCAAGTGTGGAAGCAAGGCATGAACCACATCGTACCGGCACTGAACAGACTCAGCTCACACTCCATGTAGTCAAACATTTCCACCGTCAGCTGGAAGCTGCCAGAAAGAGGCATCGGAACTGTGTGAGCGACACACCATGCCTCATTAAGGCGTTACCCTTGTACAGGCCCGTTCCTTTGTTTTTCCTTCATCAAGGGTCAATGTTATATCCTTCTCTCAAACCTGCTGTTTGTCTGTGATTACATAGTCAATGTTACATTCTTTCAGGAAAACTATTAATACTTGACTGCTCATTGTTCTTCTGTTTACTGGTGCAATTTTAATTATTCTAATGTCTCCCTTTCTTTATTTGCTGGATATAGCCCTGACATCATTCCAATTGGCACAAGGTGGTTCTGAAGGTCTGTTTACCATAGGAAATAACCTTTCACCGTGTGAGTTACATGAGACTACCGATTCCTGTTGAGTTGGACACCCTGGTGTAAGGATATCTCAGTTGGAAGTGCACTCGGTGTTCGAGTGCCAACGGCATCAGAGGAAGTTAAAAACTGCCTTTTTGGTGCAATATCAGCAGGATGTGCTCCATTGCAGAGCACACCACCCAACGGAAAGGGGCAAAAAAAAACATGGCTGCCCTGTCAACATGAGATTTACGGTGTTTAAAGATATCGTGGTGTCATTTGAAAATGATATTCCCTTGTGTCAGTGGAAGTGCTGGGATGTGGATATGGGCCCAAATGGCCTCCTCCTGTGCCGAACCTTCCTTGTAGTCCCACATGACAAGAGACCGCTTACCATGCGCTGTTTGTCTTACCCTGATGCATTGTGATCCCACTGAGTTACCGTCAGCACAGTGTGGTTTGTTTTGCCGTTCTGTACAGGAGAGTTTGAAAGCCAACAGTGATAGGATGTGGAAGCTATTAATAGTCGCCTGCATGAAGAATCATCACATTAATCACTGACCATTACCCTCTGACGTCCAAACCAAAGTACATTCTGGAGCAGAAAATTTGAAATAAAAGGAAAAAATAAAAATAAAAAAGGGTTCAGATCGTGGCTGTGAATAATTGTCCGCCATGCTCTGGTTGCACCTCCAAACAGAACCAGCAAATGTTTCAACAAACCGCTGTGGTTATTACAGGGGACACAATGGTCGCCCGCTCGTGTGAAACAAACAGCGGTGCGATTCATCAGCCGTGAAGTTATAAACACAGCCTAAATAATGGCTTTTCGCGAGCAAAGCGAACCTCTGCGGGCACGAACAATTTACATCATTTCCTGCAATTTGATTTGGCTTCCCAGCCATAGAAATCGCATAATGCTAGTTTGATGTCCTGCATGAACCTCCACAAACAAGGCTGTATGCATCTTATCAACACTGGCCCATTGGGATACATGCAATCACGGAGGAGGAAATCATTAGCAAATCTTCATTCTCAACCAGTTTTCTGCCCATCTTCAACCTTGCAGGTCTGCTTTACCTCCCTACCATATTATCATGAGCTTCCCTCCTATCTCATCTCCTGCTACATTCAATCCATGATTTATTATTTTCTGCAAAGTGATCACTTAGACCTCTGTCCCCCTTTTCTACCCTCACCAATCCACACCCAAACTTCTCCCCTTCCACCCAGTATTATCGCTCACAAGTTGTTGACGTCATTCTCTCCAGCTCTCTCCAGCTGCTCATCACTCAGCATGAGATTGCAGGGAAATGCAGGATTCTGTAAAACAGATTGCACCCTTTCAACCATCTGTACATCTGTCTGCTTCAATTAAGAGAAGCATAACCTCTTCCAGCTACATGCAGTTTGACAAACGCAGATCTGAGATAGGATCCGCGCAGCAATAGGTCATTCGGCAGACGGTTCCTGATCCCATAACAGTGAATGATCTTACATTTCATGTCCTAGTCTGTACATCTGCTTGTACTTTTGTTTACCTCTATTGTCGTCTGAACACCCATCAATAAATCTACATGCCGAGCTTAGAATAAGTGAGGGGGTGTTGTCCACCAAGCTGTTGTAGTTTGTTGATCGTTTTACTTCGGCAATGCAATTTGCCTGCTAATGGGAAGGTCACCAGTTCAAACCTTTTCAGCATTGCGAGACATCTGTCAGATTTTAAAAAGGAAACAAACTGCTGTGGCAGCCACTTTGGAACTAAGCAAGCTTCACGACCCAATGCCATCGTGTGCATTGCTTCTAAATGGAGCTATTTCCTCTCGCCACTCTCAAAAAGGTCAAACGTCAAACACTGCCCCTAGCAACTTACAGCATCATAACTCAGCAAATGGTACTTTTCAGTGCTAGAGCCAAATAACTCCACTATTGCATGCCAAATCTGATAATTTACATCGGAAAATCTAGTCTGCACAAGAGTTCGCTCTCTCAACAAGGCCTTTGGATAAAATTGCTCTATCAGTTCGCTTTTGCACCATGATCTGGAGAACTCCTCGGTCGAGCTTGTCAAATTCACAATCTTTCGAGGATGCAAAAGCAACTTGGTTATTGAACAGCTCAAAGAAAGGATAACCGCAATCGAAAATGGCAGAAATGACTTGGAAAGATCACATGCGGCCCAAAAAATATTGGGTTCACAAAATTCAATGAATATATCATGATATTAAAGTTAAGGCTCAAGGATTAGCTAAAATGATAGTAGGCAACAGATAGTAGATAGTAGGCAAAAGGCAACAGCCTGCTGTGCAATGAGGTTCCGTGAGCGAATTGCAACAATGAACACGAACACGTGGACGAAAGTTATGCCGCAAAATTTCCTTCCCCACTCGAGGGTGAGGATCTTCATCAGGGTGTTGATCGTTCAGCAATGTTAATTGAATCTAGGTCTTGAAAGTAAATCTTAGAAGCACCAAAGAAAGTGAATCTGAGGCATGGCGGCGAGAATTAACGAAGCATAAAATTGCACGATCCGTTGAGTGATGAGAACATGATGTACCTTGCAGTGAAAGTCCATCTTGAACACAAGCAGACGCAAGTAAGTGCTGACCATTTTGCCGTATCCTTCATTGAGATGACCCTGCAATGGAGGAGACGAACAAACGATCCGTGAGGTTGACATCACAAGATGACGGTTAAGGAAAACACACACACACACACACACACACACACACACACACACACACACACACACACACACACACACACACACACACACACACACACACCAAACCTGCGGTCACTGATATGAAGTAAATCCCCTATTCAGAATCACTATGAATTTTATCTATCTGCTCTTGTTCATTCACATCGGAGCACAGGACAGATTGCACTACATCTGGACAGTGCACTACTGCACTACAGACAGACAGGACAGACAGACATCTACTGCACACAAGGTAAATGAGACAGATTAGAGAATGTAACCTGAACCATGGGTGATGATATTTTTTTTACTCTCAGACCCAGCTTTCACCATGTAGACACGTGGAACATGAGCGAGGTTTAGGGAGTTGAGTGGACAGAGGCTAAAAATATTTTGTGTCATCTTGTGACCACAGTGCGGTCATTCTTTTTTTAATGATGTATTTATATGAATATCTAATAAATAATATTTTTACACTTTTTATTGGATTTTACTAATTATATTTTGTGTCATTTTATGATCTTAAAGAAAACTTGTTTTAATATGCTAACTGTCGCTCCTTGTTAACATACGTCTGACTAGCTGTTTTAATTCAGTGCTGCGTGTGGTTGCTCTCACGGTCCTAATTAATTTCACCTGCAGGGTCATCTCAATTACACGTGTGCACCTCCTTGAACAATAAAAAGCGCCAAATTTTAAAAGCTCTGGCCCGGATTAAATTCCAAACTTTTGGCTGAAATAATTAAATGCTCTGCACAATCATTTCGCTCGAGCATCCAAATGAACTTATCCAAGAGGAAAATGGAAGTGGATGAATGGCTCACAGACGGCAACATCTTCATCATAATCCCAAAATCTGAAGAAACCCAGCTATCTAACAAGTCGAGACCAATAATATGTCTGTAACAACAACATGCAAACTTTTCACCGGAATCATCACGGAAAAGATGTACCACCACCTCACACAACAAGGAGGCCGAGAACAGAAGGGGTGGAAGAGAAGGTGCTCCGGAACAATAGAACATGTACGACTAAACAAGGCGATACTCGAAAATTGTAAAACGAGAAGAACCAAATTATCCACAGCCTGAATAAACCACAAACAAGCTTGTGATGGTGGCCCACATGTATGGATGATAAAATGCGTGCGAGTGTACAAGATCAACCCACAAATAACCAAACTCATTAACCCACACGTGTGAAAAGCAAGGTTCGGAAATTGGTTTACTTCTCTCTGTCTGTCTGTCTGTCTGTCCTTCTGTCTACAAATGTCAGTTGATGATCCAACAACTTAATTTAAATTGCATGTTCTGCAGTATTTTGAACATGAATCAAAAAACTAACCTGAACTTTAGAAGTATTTTGGCTCAATTTGTCACGATCGCACATGCGCAGAGAAGAGTTGAAATATATTTTTTACGTTGTCTGTCGTTGTCTGGCAGTCAAACAAAATTGAAAATCATTCCAAACAGGAAAACTATTGTTCTTAGGATGTCATAAAGGACACAAATTACAGGCACGAATAACTAATTTAATGTGTCATTCAAGGTGACGTACTAAAAAAACAAAAACATGAAGGTGGTGTATGAAAGCAGCTGCAGCTGTTAGTTTCCAAATTTTATTTTCTACGATGTTTAAAGTTTCTATTGCATTTCAACTTCATTATACACTTGAACACTGGAGAACATAAATCATCTTCTTGCCACTTTCAAAAACCTTCCATTTATCAGTGTTTGGACATGTTCAATAAGGCACAAAACACTGGCATCTCCGGGCATTTATAAGCATTGAGGAAAGTGTGCGATGGGCTCTCGGGTCTCTTGGCCTGAGCTGGGATTCGGGGTTTGGACTGCAGGTTTGGGCTTAGTGGCGGGTCTGGCTCCTGGAGGGGTGTTCGTTTGTCCAGTTCGCGCATTCTTTGGCACTCCGGTGGTGTGTGAACCCCTTGGAGAGATCCAGTTCCAGAGCAGGCAAAAAGGGTGGCAGCTGCAGTTCGAGTCAAGGGAAGCCCATGTTATAATCTCTTTAAAAATGGTACATGCTGGTTGAAAGTGATGGGTGGTTTTGCTATCCTGTTATCCCATTTCTTTCAATCATGTAATAATGCCGGAAGATGGGCCCATTCCCCCCCCGCTTCACCTCAAGGCCCTCCCAAGATCTGCAGGTCCAACCCCCCATTCCCCTCCCTTCAAGTTCCACTCCCAAACACACGTCCAGAACAGCCCCTTCCCTTCCCCACTTCACCCTCCTTGCTTCACCATCCTTCTCACTCCCACCCCCTCCTTACACCGCCTACCTCCCGGATGTATAGTGACATGTGGTGAAGCATCGCTCTCCCCCCCTCCCCCCCCACAAGCTTCTCCTTGCTTCTCTTCTCCTCTCCTCTTCTCTTCTCTTCCTCTCTCTCTTTCTCCCCCTCCACACTCTTTGCTCTCCCCTCTTTGCCCTCCCACCTCCTCACTCTCCCCTGTTCTCCCACCTCCTCACTCTCCCCTCTTATCCTTCCTCCTCACTCTCCCCTCTTATCCTTCCTCTCTCTCCTCTTGCCCCCCCACCCCCTCGCCCCCCAATTCTCAGTATTCCCATCAATGAATTGATGGGTGGTATTTGCTAGGTAATCAAGACAATAATATCCAAAGAGACAGGAAAGGTGACACATCTACTGCACATGGATTATTTAAAGCTCTTCGCACCGAATGATGGAAAATTATCAGAACTCAAATCCGTCATACGGTACTCAAATGACATCCAAATTGAATTTAGCATAAATAAGTGCACCAAGGGCACATTCTTAAAGTTGGACTAACAAAAATTGACAACATAAATATCGACCGAGATACAACCAAACAGGAGCAAGAAAACAAAACATCAGACAAATACATTGGAGTAAAATAGGGCCACCAAATATGTCACAAACAAATGCACAAAACAATATACCAATGAATGCCTGCGTAGCGCGAGGACGATCCTGAAAACATATTTTTCTCCCAGGAACAAAATCAAAGCCATTAATCAACTCGCAATACCAGAATTCCAGTACAGCTGCGGAATAGTAAATTGGCCACAAGCGGAAATCAACAAGCTAGATATCAAAACAAGGAAAAACTTCTCACGATCCACAAAATGTTCTACAAAAATCAATGCTTCTTCAGAATATACCTGCCGAGACGAGTCAGAGGTAGCGGACAGATGGAGACCAAATGCAAAGAATTACAACTGTAGGATTGGCTGATTATGTGAAAGGTTCAACAGACCACCAAATCCAGTTTGTATATGAAAACAAAGAGACAACAAACCAGAGAAGGTAACCCTAACCCACCGAGCAAAAAATGTCCAAAGACAGGTGTGAATGGAAGATGTCACATAAAACAGAAACAGCAACGAAAATGGCCCCAATGATCGCAAAAAAAGACAAAATAAAAAATATAAAGTGAAATACCAACATCTATACACTGACAATTGGGAGAATGACAAAAGAGCAATATTTTATTTCAAAAAAGTTTGACAGATTGGGCATCGACAAAGAAGGTTCATCGGAATGGCTCAGAATAATTGGTCAGCTCACCGGGGATGGAGAACAAATCAAAATAAATGTCCAAGACCAATGATGCGACAGGAATGGCTTTAAGAAAACGGCAGGACTGAGTCAGTCATACAAGTGTATTCAACCTCAGTGATGTTAAAACGACTCTGAACATTCAACACTTTTGAGAAGTATTTATTTCTTCCATCGCTCTTGCTGAGCTTGGATTGAGGTGCATAAGGCTCCAGCTTAATCCTTAATAGTTGCATACCTTGACGGAATCAATCCCTTCCTTCAATGCTGCACGTCTCATATGCACTACCATGCCTTCTTCCCACAAATCTCCTTTTTTAACATGATCTAAGGCTCGTAGTGCAGTTTCATCATCCTTGTAAAGCTCATAAGGCACGTAGTACTCTTGCACCTCCTTGGCTTTGCTTGCCACCAGTGTTCTTTACCACTCTCACTTGCCCAACTAGTCTCCCAATGTGCCTTAGCAAACTTTATATTATCCGTTTCACACCCTGAGGAGAGCCACTTAGAGTACAAGCTGTTCTTTTACTGAAAAATGGTTCCAAGGTGGCTGCCTCATATCCTTTCCTGAAACAATAAGGCTGCCTCCTTTTCTCATAACCTAAGCTGTCATCTGCAGCTTCGGTCAACACGGATCTCATAACAGTCCATTCTCTTACGTAGTGTAAATGTTCGATGTTGGCCAATGTTCTCTCAACCTGAGACATAGTTGCTCCTGAAATCTCCTTCTTAGAGTGTTCACAGTGTTGCCGTCAGGGCCATCACATAGCATCTTCACAGCACATCTTCCTCCCATTCGCAGATCGCTTGGGTGTAGCTTCCACGTCTTTGTTAGTCACACTTCAAGACACAGCAGTTCATGATCAATATGACATTCCACACCTCTCATCAGGGATACATCCAGACACGACTTCATATTTTTCTGTCGCATCATTGCGCAGTCAATGCAGTTCCACTCTTTAGATCTCAGATGCTGTCAGAGATGCTTCTTGATCTTCCTTTTCACAAACCAGGTGCTGCAAATTGCTGTCATATTTAGGGAAAGGAATGCCAGATGCTCTTTACCGGCATCGTTGGCTTCACTAGACCCGTGGGGAAGACATACACCGGCCCACTGATCATCATTGTCTGGGACTGATTTTGACCCAATACAGTACTTGCATCGATATCACCGACGAGGAGATAAGGCGAACGAACGCACAAGTGGAAACGCTCAGAGTTCTTTCTCGAACACATGGCATTGCAACCTAACATCTTAAATACAGGATGTCATTCCAGTGCTGTATACTCATTTGTTTTTTGCATTCACATGGGAATCGACAAAAACATTATAAAACCCTCAGACAATTGAAATATCAAGTTAATTTAATCAGGAATAGAAAAAAAGGCTTACCAATTCATTTGGTTCACTCTGTACTTTTTCATGGCAAGTTTGAGGAAACTTCAAAATAAAAAATATGACAGTACCGTTATACTTTGGGAGGATGTGCAAACGATGTGTCCTGCATGAAAATGTGGGAGCTTCGTCCACACTTCAGCACCACCTCATTCGCTGAATAACCACTGAAGTACAATTGTGTAAGCTTCAACAGCATAATCACAAATAAATTTCCCTTTTGTTTCAGGCTCAAATAGGAGTGTCTTAGAACACACTCGAGTGAAATACAAACGAAGTTTGGAAGTGGGTCTTCGATGTTATTTTCCCACATTTCTATTAAAATTAAAATTAAGGCCGATAGCACAACTCAACTCTTTCGTTCCTCACTTCTCCAACATGTGGAACTACTGTATATTCCTGATGTTGTTCAAATTACACTCCTCCATATGGAGCAGCAGTTCTGAACTTGGGGTCCGTAGACCCCAAGGGGCACATGATCCCTCATCAGGGGGTACATTACGTACATTTCATTTCGAGGCATGGAAAGAGAAGCTGTTTGTACACATAGTACAGAATCGAAATGACTGAGTCAGCATTGAGAATGGGTATATGACGTCTCACACTGAGACCAAGGGTCTCACATGCTGACCGAAAAAGCTTCAGAAGCACTGCTCTCGGGCTTCAAGCAGTTGGTACATCACCATCTCGTGTCACCCCCTCCCCCCCAACTTAATACCTGCAACATTTTCTACACCCATTAACCTTACCTAATCCAACCTTCTTACTAACATGTATTTTACCTGTGTTTCCTTCCCTTCTCTTTCTGTCGCTCCTCTTTCCTGTTCCTCTTCCTGATCATTCATTCCATTGCTTATTGTGTCCAACTGCTTCCCCCACTGCACAACTGTCAATCTGTTGCCATTTACCACCACCACCACCACCCCCCAATCACCTCGCTCTTCCATCAGCCTATATCTTGCAGAGAAAAATATAAAGTAAAATAAATTACCACTTTTGTGATGCAAGTGTATTGCAAGCTCGGCATATTCAGAGGTCTGATATTTACATCTCGACATAAGAAAGATTCATATCAAGCTGAAGATCTTCCTATTCACTCTATGGCATAAGGGAAGAAATAGAAGAAAAAAAACAACAGGAAAGAACAACATTTACTTCAAACAACAGAAGTGATTTAAAAAGAATAACTTTGAATACTTGTGTGGAAGATGCAAATGATGTTGAAAGCTTTGGATTACACAGGATCCGTTGGTGTGAGGTCGGAAGCAGGAACATCAGCTCCTGCAGGGCACGTCGTACTCCATAGAGGTGTGGACAAAGGCTTTACAAGCTGTGAGAAATTGAAATTGACCGAGGGAGGAGATTATCCAGTCTGCGATGGGCTTTGGAGGCCAACTTTGACATATTGGTCTCCCCAGGAGAGGTTGTAGCTTATCGTGATACCGAGATGCTTGCCGTTCTGAACCTCCTCCAACAGCGAATCAAGGAAAATAAACAGGAGGGCTTGCTGGATGATCCTTTTGCAGACGAGATGGGAATGTGAGAATTACCTGCATTGAATGACATGTTCCATGTGTCAGACGTATATCTAATTATCTCTAGGTCTGTAGACAAGAATGAAGCAGCTGCTGGTCTGTCAATGGTCTGGAGCGAAATATATAATACAGAATGTATGCAAAGTGCTGAAGAGGGTTTTCTAAGGCATGATTGAAGTTATAGTTTTGCAGAAAAAAAACTTGGCCCAAGAGACTACCTTAGGGCACTCCAACCTCCACTGGGAGAAGAGATAAATGCACATACCATGAAGATATACTGTAGGTACCGACTGCATACGTCCAAGGAAGAGATGAAGGAGCAAAGGCGGAGGGGGGGGGGCGGGAGAACGTGTTCTTGTTTGCCATAGGCAGAAAAGTTGGCAGGCAAGGAGGGTGCCAGACAATCTCAAAGGTATGTGATATGTCCAGAGACATAGCCCAAACATCTTTCCGATTCAAGGCCTGCATGCATTATTAAGAGAAGCT
Source organism: Eptatretus burgeri (assembly GCF_056783735.1). Taxonomy (NCBI): domain Eukaryota; kingdom Metazoa; phylum Chordata; class Myxini; order Myxiniformes; family Myxinidae; genus Eptatretus; species Eptatretus burgeri. The sequence goes on from NC_140976.1 coordinate 48,814,313, forward strand.
GCAGCAAATCCAACAGTGATTGACAAAAACTATGATTAGAGATCAGGCCATTTCACAAGAGGGAAGATGATGTCATCCATGGTGTTTTACAACTTTTAGTGTACAAGCTGGAAATAACCCGACGTGTACAACATGCTAAACTCTAATTGTGTCCAAGCTGCTTGATGCTAATTGAAGGAGCTGTTTTTGCACCTGTTTGCATATGGGAGTGATATTGGCTGTTTTGCAAGCAACCAGGAGGCAACCAAAGATGAAGTGCAAGCTGAAAAAAAGCAGACAGAGGTGAGAGTAGCAGAACACGGGAACTAGTGCGACCTGCAACAACCATAAAGGCAGAGTTAGGACTGGTCTGAATATTCTCCACATTATCAGATGAAAACCGCCGTGTCCAGAAGGTGGTAATAACGACGATGATCAAAGTTGGAGTTTTGGGGTGGGGGGGGGGGTAGTATTTGAGGTGAAAAGAAGAGTACAAATATGTCCAAATCGATTGAAAATGTAATTAGGAGAAAGCTACCAAACACATATTTGATATTCTTGATCAACACCTTTGTAGTCATCGAGTTAAAATGACGATAAAGGGAAGATGATGGTGCAGTTTCAGCTTCATGGAGTACAAGGCACATTGCAACAAAGTGAAATGATCAACATTGCACTTCACACTAATAAAACACACACACACACACACACACACACACACACACACACACACACACACACACACACACACACACACACACACACACACACACACAGTGGCCTGCAAAAGTGTTCACCCCCCTCCAACGTTTTCACATTTTGATGCCATCTGATCTTGATCTTTCAAATCAAACTTAATGTGGGCTATAGAGTCTTCACAAACCACTCCAAAGTGACAAAGCTCAAGAAATGCAGATAAAATGTGAATAATTTAGATCAACAGAAAAAAAATGAGATGATTCTCAGTTGTATAAGTATTCAAAACCCTTTGCCTAATTAACCATAAATCACTTCAGGAGAAAATTGTTTATTTGAAACGTTACAAAGTAACTGTAGTAGGTTTCACCTGTATGTAATGAGTGGTTTAACGAAAAAAAATTAAGCTCTCCCACTTATCTGAGGAGTTTTAAGGTTCAACTCACTTGGTCAAACATCAAGGCTAACATGAAGACCGAGGAGCTTTCCAAATAAGTCAGACATAAAGTAGTGGAGAAGCACCGTTCAGGAGAGGGTTATAAGAAGATTTCAAATTCACTCATTATCTTTTTGAGTACGGTGAAATCCATCATTAAGAAATGGAAAATGTATCATACCACCCAGTCTCAACCCAGATCAGCTCACGCATCCAAACTCAGCAGCCAGGCAAGCAGGAAACTGGTTCAGGATGTCACTGCAAATTCAACAATGACTGAAATATCTGCAAGACTGTGTCCAGGATGGGAGTCAGTGTTCATCAATCAACAATATCGCGTTTCCATTCACAAAGCTGCCTCTCTGGACAGGTGGCAAGAGAGAAGCTATTACTGAAAAAGACACATCTAAAAGCTTGCATGGAGTTTGCGAAAAAGCATCTTAATGACACTGCAGGCATGTGGGGAACTTTTTGCGATCAGATGAGACAAAAATTGAATCAGTGGAGGATATTGAGTTTACTTTTGTCTGAAGGGTATATATATATATATATATATATATATATATATATATATATATATATATATATATATATATATATATATATATATATGTACATGTCAGAAACTTTGCAGCTCAGGATTCATATTAGAAAAATGTAGCACACTGAGCTGTAAAATAATATATTATTTATTAAAGCCTGACGTTTCAAGAACAAGCTAGTACTCTTCCTCAGGGGCATTGAGTACACCGCATTAAGTTTCATTGGGGAAGGCTTGCGTCGTGGATTGGTTCAAGTCATTGCTAATAACAAGGCTCCCTGTATTCAAATTATTCTGCCACTTTTGTTGATGTTCTAATTGATTGCGTTGTGCTTTGTATGTGGGATGCAAGTTGATGTGTTGGTTGATCGAGTTGTTTCAGGAGCATCAGGCCTCGATAATCTCGTGGTTCTATATTAATGACCCTGTGCCAAGGATAGTGGGCTAATTCCTCGACAACGTGTGTTGACTGGGAATATATCAGGGCCAAAAAGAACGTCCTTGGTTGCAACACACACACACACACACACACACACACACACACACACACACACACACACACACACACACACACACACACACACACACACACACACACACACACACACACACACACACACACACACACACACACACAAATACTGAACTGAAGTGCACAAGAACACTGGACAGACAATACAAGAGTAAAAAATGGTAATTTCCACTGATTTTAATTGCACTAGGCACCAACACATATGCAAAATTTCTTGGAGATCGGATCAGCCCTGTTCGTTTGTATTGTATGATTTTCAGATGTATGTACATACACAGTGTCAAAATAAAGTCTACACCCCCTTTCAAAAATATCAACTTTTGTTGCTGTATATCCTGGAAGTAAATTACAATAAATCGGACTTTTTCCAACTTTATTTACACATCGTCACCCACAACTTCCAAGTGAAAAACAAATTCTACAAATTTCAGAAAATTAATCAAAAATTACTCAGCGAAAATATCTTGTTGGATAAGTTTCCACCTCCCTGATAATAGCAATTGTAAATTAGCTCAGGTGTAATCAATCACCTTCAAAACCACACACCAAGTTAATTGGCCTCCACCTGTGTTAAATTGTAGCGATCTTTATTACCTCCGCCACGGAAAGTGAAGGAGGTGATGTTTCCATCCCTTTCTGTCTGTTTGTTTGTTCCTTGCAAAATGGAAGATTTTTCAAGTATATTGGTCAGTCGAATTTGTTATTCTGTTTGTCTGTCAATCGCCTACAGCTCACAATTTAAAACCGATCTTCGCAAAACTCAAGTTGAAGTGGTAGTCTCAACTGAGAAGCCTATTCATTTTCAGGTCACAGGCAAAGGTCATCTTGAGGTCGAATTTCTAAAATTGTCATTTTTCATCCGATTGACTTGAAATTTGAACAGGATTTGCATATTGCATCACTGAATTGGGAAACTTATAGTTAGTTCCCTTACCGAAAGCCATTTAGGATCATTGGTAACTCTCGCGATGTGGCTGCGTCTTTGGGTCTCTTACTCTCTCATCACAGGCAGGTCGGTCATCTTTCTGTATTCTACCGTCTCCTCTCCGGTCTCGCCCCACCCCCCTGCGCTGTCTGCCAATGTCCCCCCCACCCCCCATATTTCCGCAGGGCACTCAAGGTCTGCCAACAACCCCCTTTTGGTAAAACGACCAAAATCAAGAATCACTGCTCACCTTCACCCTTTCATTCCTCATTTTCCCACCTTTGGAAAAAACTTGCACACTCTCTTCAATCCCACTCTTCCCTCCAGGTCTTCAAAATAGCTGTTCACCACCATCTCTTATCATCCCATATCATCACGACCATCCCATCCAAAACCGAGATCTTTTCTACACCCACTAATCAACTCCTCCTTCAAATTTCCTGCTTTCTTTCCTGAAAGTCCTTGTCTGTCGTGTAAGGACCTGAACGTCCTTGTTGTGTCCATCTTGTTTACCCTGTGTCCCTCTCCCCATTCCTCTCCTTTCCACAGATCTCCTCTTGTCTCTGTTCCCCACTGTTTTTTACTTCCCTCTGCCCTCCTCTTGTCTCCTGCAACGCTTGTTATATGTTCTCTGTGTTAGCTCTTCTCCGAGCCTCGACAGTGTAAACAAAGAAATTAAAAAAAAAATTATAAACAGCCATGTCAGCCCATCACTTGGGAATCTCATGTGATGAAGGCCAGTGAACCACAAACACATCTTTGAAACAATTCCCAAGTGATGGATTTTTGTCGATGGATATCTCTCATCTGAAGTTGATGACACCTTTCATAATCTCCCAGTTATGTCAGTCGAGTTGAATGCTCACACGCTCTTGAAACTATCAATGAAACGCTGATGAACAATTTTAACTTGTAAATCCATTGACCATTAATCATTATCACCTTATTTAAATGAAACTCTGCTTGCATTGACCTCACTTCTCGTGCCAATGAGGGTATTGGGCTGGTACACCAACGGGTACTTACTCCATCTGGTTAGAAATTTTGAACCATAGCAGGGTTGTTGCACCCACATTGCTAAGAGTGGATAAGCCATCTTGAATTTTGAAACACCATTAACTGACTGTCTCATAAACATGATCTTTCCACTTTTCATCCCCAAAATGAATAATTTGACAACAAAATTGACTTCCGAAGTACAATGGCTGATATTGCTTCTGATAAATCTGCCATTTTTAAAAGTGGTGGCTGTAGCAATCAGATCACTACTTGGTGATATCTCCCCTATTTGTTTTGATGTAATGCACGCATACAATCTCTCTGAAGGGCACGTTGCCATCATCCATACAATTCATACAGGAGTCTTTGACAGAGACAGGATGAAAAGGCCAATTTATTTTCTCTTTATCGTCTTGGTTTGCGAATTGGATGCGAGGAAGTACCCGGCTGTGGTCGATTAAGGCCTGTTGCTCTTGAATCACAGACACTGACAAAAATCTCTCGAGTTGGATGCCCAGTTGCTCGAGGAAGTGTTAGATATAATCCTGATGCACAATGGTAATGTGTCATCCACATATCTGTTCTGATATCCACAGCCAATGAGCATTGGTCTCGACAGTCTTGACCAGGTTATCCACAGTTCTGTACAGCGGAGATCCCACCCCGTAGACGCACCAACGGCCGCCAATAGTGTGCTCCGTTGAATTTAAAGGCCATGCTATGGTGAGGTATTTTTAAAATAAAATGGCAAAATATGCTGTTACAATTGTTACCCTCGCGTTAGGAGAGGGTATTGCATTTGGTTCCGTTTGTTTGTTTATTTGTTTGTTTGACCGCACAGAACTTTCGTGTTTTTCTCTGCAACCGCTTATCGGATTGAGAATAAATTTTCAGCATTGTGCGATTACTCATGCAGAATGTTTTAATGATAATCATGACGTCATAGGTCACATGGTGTGGCAGCCGTATTTGAAAAAAACAGAAAAACTTTGGACCTCTGTATCTATGAAACCCCACCAAGGAAAAAAAATAAAACTTGGCACATAGCAAGTACTCCTCATTGGGGAATGTGTGATTTTCGATGAAATCATACATGCCTCTTTATGACGTCATAATTGCATATGTAGAACTCCACATCGGATCAGTATGAAAATTTTTGAGTGTCATCTCGGGATAAATGGTCCACAGAAAAAAAAATTGATGACATCGGTCACATGATATGGCAGCCATATTGTTAAAAAAAGAAACCTTCAAAAATCTTCTCTGAAGTGGCTGAACAAATCGTTGCGAAACTTTATACAAATGACTGCCTGTCCATGAGGAACAAAAGGTTCACACATATGATGTCATTGGTCACATGGTTTAGCAGCAATGTTGGATTTTCACTAAAACCTATAAAAAAATATTCTTCTCCAGATCGGCTGGACAAATCGAGGGGAAACTTCACATAAGTGTTCACCAAACCATGGGTGTACAAGTGTGTTCAGGAATAATTGATAGGTTACATGATTTGGCAGCCATATTGGATTGAAGAAAGACATTAAATAATGATTTCTCTGGAACCGCTTAAACAATCGATGTGAAACTTCATATTTATTATCTAGTAGTGATGGGAAATTCATGTTTTAAATTTCAACTTGATCGGGCACATGGTCTGACAGCCAGAATTATTTAATTTTTTGATGTGGGTTCGTTTAATTTTTGAATAAGGCTTACTTGGCTGTGCCTGGATGGGTTTGATGGTAGAGGAGTAGCAGATGAAATGTGAATCCCATCCAAGTTCATCCTGATGACTTCATCTTTGCTTTTTTCTTGTTCGGGTTCCTTCGGATTACTCCAATGCAGCACTGTACCTATTTGGTCTTCCATTTGATTTCAATTGAATAAATTTTAATGACATTCTAAATTCAATTTAATAATGAATAATAATTTTAAAAAAAGACGTCATGGGTCAGGGTTAGGTGTCCGATCAAAGCGGGGTTGTATCAAAGCGGGACGTCTTGGTTCCCAGTCATCAATGCCAGCAGTTATAAAGTGGCATTTACAGTTATGTCTCATTAATTACGTAACACACCAGTACACAAACGCCAAACAAAATATACAACACACAAGCAGTCCTGGCGAGGGTCTGCAATCACTGACTGCTCTTTTTTGTTTGTTATTTGGCAAAAAATAAATTTTTTCTTGACAAGTATGTTGATCGCCTCCGTTTGCGTGTTTGTTGTTTTTGTGTTTGTTTGTCTGTTTGTGTGTTTGTCTGTCCGCTTGCCTCCAGCCCAAACCGCTCAACCGATCTTTCTGAAATTTTTAGAGATCAATGCCACCGACCCTGCGACGGTCACACATTGAAGATTCGTAAAATTTGGTCGAACGAAATGGTCTACAAAGGCCAAAAGGCCAATTTGAGCCAAATTTTCTAAAATCCTCAAATTTCATCTGATTGACTTGAAATTTGAATCGGATTTGCACATCATGTCAGTGAATTCAACCACCTCTTACTTTTGAGGTTATCGTAGGTCATTAAAAAAACGAACCCACATCAAAAAATTAAATAATTCTGGCTGTCAGACCATGTGTCTGATCAAGTTGAAATTTAAAACATGAATTTCCCATCACTACTCGATAATAAATATGAACCATAGGCCATAAGGTCAACCCAAAATAGGCCAAAATTTTTTATTGCTCCTAAATTGTCAATTTTCATCCATTGACTTGAAATTTGAAGACCATTTGTAATATAGGTCGGTGAATTCAACCACCGATTAATTTTGAGATCAAAATCGGCCAAAAGGCCAATTTGGGCCAAATTTGCTGAAATCCTCAATTTTCATCCGATTGACTTGAAATTTGAAGACCATTTGCACATCAGGTCACCAAATTCAAGCACCTATTAATGAGGTAAACATAGGCCAAATTTCTAAAATCCTCAATTTTAATCCAATTAACTTGAAATTTTAAGAGCATTTGCATATCAGGCCGCTGAATTTAAACACATTAATTTTGAGGTAAACATAGGCCAAAAGGTCAAAATAGGCCAAAAGGCCAATTTGGGCCAAATTTTCGAAATCCTCAATTTTCATCCGATTGACTTGAAATTTGAAGAGCATTTTAATGTCACGTCTTTGAATTCAACTACCAATTAATTTTATGGTGAAAAGGTCAACACAGGCTTAATTTCTAAAATTGATAGATCGGGCCAAAAACTAAATATATCACTATATCTTCAAAAGTTGTGGATGAGTTATGACAAAACAAGGTGGATGAGTTGAATTGTTGACAAGAACAAGTGGATTGGATTTTGGTTTGGATCCAACCCATCAGTGCGATACAAAACGTAAAATCTTCCACCTGGCAGAGGTATGCGCTCTACCGAGTGCCATTCTACTTTGTGCTGTTTTGCCAAGTTGTTACTCTATGAGTGATTTTTCATTTGTTTGTTTGTCTGCACAGAACTTTCATGATTTTCTCCATATAATAACCGCTTGTCAAATTGAGACAAAATTTTCACCATCGGTGCGACAAATGATGTGGAATGTTTTAATCATAATTATGACACCAAAGGTCATGTGGCATAGCAGCCATGTTGGAAAAACGGAAACAATTTGGACTTCTTTATCTATGAAACCACACCAAGGAAAAAAAAATCGAAACTTGGCACAAAGCAAGTTCTCCTCATGGGGAATGAGTGAGATTTTTTTAATGATGTCATAGGTGCCTTTGTTATTACGTTATAATTGCACATGTATAATGCCACATCCGATCATTATTAAAAAAATTTGAGGGTCATCTAGGGATAAAATTATCCACAGAAAAAAAATGATGATATCATCAGTCGCGTGATTTGGCAGCCACATTGTTTTGTTCTTTTTAATCTTCAAAATTCTTCTTCTCTGAAGTGGCTGAACAGGTCGAGGTGACATTTTACACGTCTATGACCACCTGTCCATGAGGAACAAAAGACACATATGATGTCATAGGTCACATGGTTTGGCAGCCAAATTGGATTTAACATTAAAACCTAAATACACCACTCAAAAGAAGTACTGGTGAGGGTCTGCAATTTCTCATTGCTCTTTTTCTTGTTTGTATTGTTACACTACGTTGTTTCATATAACATGACAGTTCGCATCATCTTTGTGATATAACAGTATTTGCTCGCACATGAGCTTTCTGTTTGAACTATTTTAAAGTGACCCTCTTTTGTGCTGACGTGCTTGCTGGGCACAGAAAGCATGTGTGATGAGAACCAGAAACAAAGGAAGAGCTATATCCTTCTGGTTTGGAACAGTTTTATAAGTCAACCTTTCTATTACTTGGCTACCCTTCATCAGTATAACATTGCATTTCATTATATCACCCCATTTTCTCCCACGTCTCACTTTTCACCCCATGCCTTCCCAATTGTGTTTTGTGAACTGAGTGGTGTTTGTTTGCACCCATATACTGATAATCTATTTTAGTGATGATGACCGCTGGCTTAGTTTTGAAACCACATGGCTTGGACATGCAAGGATATGATTGCAGATAATGAGGATTGTTCAAAATAATGGTGTTGTTACGACATATTATTATTACAAGCTGTATAAAGAGGCAAGCTATTTTTGACATGTATTATTAATAGCAAATTTGAAATGTAAAGGCCCTGTCACACATTGACATTTTCGCCAGCGTATGGCAAGGTCTCAAAATGTATGTAAAACGCTGGCGTACGCTGAACTATTGATGTTTTTTTTGCAGTTTTGGACGTATTCATAACGAGTTGGACGTATGCATAACGTATTAGTAACGTACACAGAACGTTTCGATAACACAGGTAAATTATATCAACGAATGCCGAGCATGTTGTCGGCGTTCACAACCTAGGACAACGATAGTCTAACTTATGCATAGCGCGGCAGCGTATCGCCGACGATCACGTGGCGTAGGCTATTCATAGGCTGCGGCTCGACGATTCAAATCATAACCGCACTAGACATCGAAGTGTCAAGCCGCTGTCACACCTTGACATTTTAGCCAGCGTATGCCGACGTATGAAAAATTTTCCGAATACGCTGGCACATGTCGAATACGTTATGGGTAAGTTTTGTATACGTTAAGAGCACGCTGAAGCATGTTGGCATACGTCATAGTATGCCGAATACGTCGACAAATTTTCAGCATGTTGAAAATTTTTCGACGTATGCCAGCGTACGACACACGTTCCGCATACACTGGCCATAAGTTGTAGGCACGTTACGCGATCGTTGACACACGTCGACACACGTTACTTGTAAGTTACTCATCAGTCGAAACACGTCGAGGTAATGGTTCGCGTCAGTGTTCCAGACTCCCTGTTTTTTTTTTTGTTTTTTTTTTCTTCGGTATGACGGTGATGTTGACACTTCGATTTCGAGTGTGGTTATGATTTAAATCGTCGAGTGGCAGCCTATTAATTATATTATATTATAACCGCACTATAAATCGAAGTGTCAACATCACCATCATACCGAAGAAAAAAAAAGAAGAAAAAAACCAGGGAGCCTGGAACACTGACGCTAACCATTACCTCGACGTGTTTCGACTGATGAGTAACTTACAGGTAACGTGTGTCGACGTGTGTCAACGATCGCGTAACGTGCCTACAACACGTTACTCATAGGTTAGAAATAAGTTTCGGGTATGTTAAACATTACCTCGACGTGTTTCGACTTATGAGTAACTTACAAGTAACGTGTGTCGACGTGTGTCAACGATCGCATAACGTGCCTACAACTTATGGCCAGCATTATGCGGAATGTGTGAGTCATACGCTGGCATACGTCGAAAAATTTCAAGCGTGGAAAATTTGTCTAACAGCTCGGCGTACTACGACATATGCCAGGGTGCTCTTAACGTATACAAAACTTACCCATAACGTATTTGACATGTGCCAGCGTTTTAGACAAATTTTTCATACGTCGGCATACGCTGGTGAAATCATCAAGGTGTGACAGGGACTTAAGATTGGTGTTTGCTGTATAGAGCAGAGAAGGGTGGGACATCCCCAATCCAAAACCATGATCTGATCTTTTCTACCCTTGTTAATCGCACCCAAATCCCTCCTCCTTCAAATTTTCCAGTTTTTCCTCCTTCGAGTTTCCTTTTTTATCCATCTTGTCCACCCCATGCATTCTCGGTATCCAACTTGTCCATGCCATGCATGCTTATTTTGCGTCCTGTTTTTGTCTGTCCTGATCCTTTCAATGTGCCCGCTCTTCCATGAGCCTCGACTACGTGTACAAACAAAAAAGATCACTGAGGGTTTAGCTTTGAGCAAGACAATCAGCTCTTTCTCAGAGTCCAACAAACTTCCTTTCACCATGAGTTGTCTCCATTTCCACGTGACTCACCACCAATCATGGAGTTAAAGGGTGACCTAAGTTTGTGCAAAACATGTTCTCTTACTTTATGTTTGAAAGTGTTTGGCTATGAAACATGTATGAAAAGGTGTTATTTTAGTCAAAAGGTTTTGTGTTTTTTTTCATGAGTTATGAGCAATATTGTTAGTTATTTTGACATTTTTTTTCCGCCCAGAGCGAGGCTCATGGAAGAGCAAGGTTAATTTGACAGTGGAGTTGTGGGGCAACAATTGTGCATAAACAAATAGGAAGAGAGACAGAGACAGAGAGACAGAGTATATATACATAAATATATACGAGGGAATGCTGGGGTAGCAGATAGGGGGCAGGATGCTGGGGAAGCAGAGATTAAATTCAACTCAACATAATACACCAAAATAACATATTGTGCAATCAGGGACAATAAAGGATCTGTTTTGCGATAAACATCCAAACTGAGTCACTTGTCGTTCTGGATGAATTTATTCTATTTACTTATTTTTCCCCTCACGGGTGCATTTGCCCTCGCTTAATCGAAACAAAATATTCTCATCCCTGATATAGGCAGAGTGAGCAAACATCTACCATAATGTGGTTTCACCCACTCTGGTGCCAAGGGGTCAGACGATGAACAAATCTTGCGACCCAAAATTGGACATCCATAATGTTCCATCGACCTTAAGAAGTAAATCCTCCTTGTCGGGCGCATATCACAATGCATTGTTCTCAGACCAAGAGACAATCGAGGTTTTCATTTCAGAATGCAGGAAAGGAAGGAAGCAAAAGCCATCTCTGGCATTAAACATTTTGCTCCTTGATATATTCCTGGTCGGGTGAGTGTGTGTAGTAATAATCGCGTGCTCTCACAGCAGGTAGCATCATGTGTGCAGGTTGCCTCGCTGAGGGTCCTGCGAGGATTATGTTATTAAACACAAAAGAAAGGTTTTCTTGAGATTATGTTTCTCTTTAATAATCTCATTGCAGGCACTGAAAGGTTTGCTCTGTGGGGGTGATGTTATCGATCTCTAGTTAGCTTTAAAGTTCTGTATCACCTGTGACATCCAGTGATGCATTAGAAACATGTTCCTTGTTATCTTCACAGTTCTCTCCCATTGCCTTAAAGCAATGGATTACCTTCCATGCTGCGAACAGCCGTCGTCCCTATCTCACACGGAGTAATCCTATACTATATTAAATTTTTGTTTGTGACCTTATTTCATTTGAAATCATATTTTTTAGTTTTATTTTCTGTTCAAGCCCTGCCATTTTGCATGAAAAGCATGGGTAATACATACCATTGTAATTGAAATTATACAAGTTTCAGTGACACTTGTTCCCATACCCTTAATTTTCAAACAGGAACATATTTAAGACAAGGGGTCACCATACAAACTTGCCTCTAATTGGGAATCCACCCACATCCCAAGACTTCCACCAGAGATAAGTAATCTTGATGTCATGGGCTAAAGGAACATGCTGGTGAAAATTGTACGGATGTCTGAATTAAAACGAAAATGGAACACTTTAAGGGCATTGGCCTTTCACGTATCAGAGATAAGATGCATGTGAGCAATGGAATTTCATAAGTTTGAGGAAATGTTTGAAAAGATGTGAAACAAGTGCACTTGATCTGCAGGTCACAAGAACATTGACTTGAATTTGACATACATTGAGAAGTCAGTTGAATTATGTGAGATACAGAGTCGACCTGCTGGAAAAGCAAGTGATAATGATAGGATCGTATAACAAGATAATGCCATTCCTGTCCAACTTGAGAGATTTTTGTCATCTTCACAAAACAAGGAGAGGCTACAAGCAGCTGCAAGTATATTCTCCATCAACAAAGCCCAAGTTATGGAAATCAAGACCATTTTTAATGGCGATGTGAGTGATAACAATGTCATGACCGAGGCATCAGAAGTGCAAGACTACACAAAGGAACCCTGTGAAGACCGAACACCTATTTCTTGAGAACAAGTCAATTTACCTCTCATACCAAATCTTCACGAAGTAGTTGGTGTCAGTTAAAACAATTGTCGTGCTCGAGAAGGACACGTATATGCGTGAGACTCCTCATGCATTATTTATCTGTTTTGGTTGATCAATAACAGTTAAAGTAGGTCCAACTTGTGAATCGTCTGAATCGATTCCCCTGCACATGTTTGGAAAGAGGTCTGGCAGTTTTACACGCAATGTGGTGCATAATGCTCAAATTCTCATGGAATGTAACGTCATGAGCAAGGGCGGCACGACAAACAGCAGCATTGGGAGCAGAAATAGAGAGGCATCTGCAAAACAGCAGTGTCCAGTGAAAAGAGACCACTCCTTCAGGTGTGACGTTCAAAAAGGTAGAATAATATTTACCTCTGCGACCGAAGGTGGAGGGAAGTTATGTTTTCACCCCTGTCTGTCCGTTTATGACTGTGAGCAATATATCTCAAAACATTAATGATACATTCGGACTAAATTTGGTGGACAAGTTCAGTGTGTGTGACAATGACGAATTGATGAGATTTCTGTGAAGATGAGTTTTTAAAACGATTCTTCACCGTTCAGAGATGGGGTCAAAAACAATTTACTTACAGTATAACATATTTCAAAATGTTCTGAACGGATTATGGAAAAACTTTGTGGATGAGTTGGGTAGGTGAGAAAAACAAGCAGTTTGAATTTTGGTTCAGGTCCGAATGCAGATCCAGCCTATCAGTGGGACACAAAAAGTAAAGTATTCAACCTGGCGGAGGTAATATGCTCCACCATGTTCTGTTCTAGTTACCTTCGTCACCGAAGGTGTATGGAGGTGATATTTTCACCCCAGTCTATCTGCCTTTCTGTTTGTCTGCCTGTCTGTGAACACAATATCTCAAAAAGTTGTGGACAGATTCGGACATAATTTGGTGGAGAGGTTCGGAGTGTGACAAGGATGAAATGGTTTAGATTTCGGTAAAGATCTAGATCTGGATACTGGAAGTTTTAAGTGATTCTTCGCCAGAGAGATAGGGCCAAAAACGACATGTGGCATGATATCTCAAACAGTTATGGACGGATTCGGATGAAACTTAGTGGACACGTTTTCTGTGTGACAAGGACAAATCGATTCGATTTTGGTGAAGATCCTCATCTGGATCTGCATACGAGAATTTTTTTTATTTTCTTAAGTGATTCTTCACCATTGAGAGATTTGACTAAAAACGAGATCGAGCATGATATTTCAAAAAGTTATGGACAAGTTGTGACAAAACTCGGTGGATGAGTTGGGTATGTGACAAGAACAAGGTGATTATATTTTGCTTCAGGTCCAGATCCAGATCTGGCCTTTCAGTGGGATACAAAATGTAAACTGAATAGCCTGACAGAGGTATGTGCTCTACTGTGTGCTGTTCTAGTTTGTTCATGTTTTGCAACCTAACAGCTCGAAAATCGAACAAGAACACCATTCGTGATTTTCCGCCAACATCACACACACGACATTGGCATGTGAAGTGATGTTTCTTCAAGGTCAGGCAATGCACATTTGTTGAACATGTTGAGCTGTCTGATCCACACAACTTTGAGTGCCATAAAATGATGAATATGCTCACCTCAAAAAGGGTTTACTCAGTTTACCCAGCAAACTAGTTGTTGGGTGTGGCTGCCTGAAGAAAGGCATGGCAAGATGTTCATGCAGAAAAAAGTTCAACTCGCAGAGAATGATGCAAATATTGTGAAAATGTCTGTGATAATATTTGAGTGTACAACTCAGCAATGCACCTTCAGAGTTCAATATGGTATTGTGTCATCAGCTGTGTCAGTGTCGTCGTCTGTGTCGTCGTCTGTGTCGGTGTCGTCGTCTGTGTCGGTGTCGTCGTCTGTGTCGGTGTCGTCGTCTGTGTCGGTGTCGTCGTCTGTGTCGGTGTCGTCGTCTGTGTCGGTGTCGTCGTCTGTGTCGGTGTCGTCGTCTGTGTCGGTGTCGTCGTCTGTGTCGGTGT
>NC_140976.1:48836244-48891244 GCF_056783735.1 Eptatretus burgeri
TCCTGCTCACAGACAAATACGGATGAAAACATAACCTCTGTCCACCTTCGGTGGCGGAGGTAATGACTCAACTCGCCAAACTTGCGCTCCGCACAAAGTTTCTAAAGTGAGGGTTCGTTAGGACGTCAATATATCCAGTGTTCACAATGTGATTTATAGAATATCTTTAGATACAATGTTTCTTGTTCCATTTTTTTGTGTCAAATGCACCTTCTGAGGTCGTCAGCATGTGTAGAAGAGGGTTTTACATTGCAGATGCTATTTTCAAGGAGTGGCATTACTACGCCTCTCAGCGGTGACGGTCTGTTGACGACAGATGCAATGACGTCAGAGAATGACGGATGATGTCATGACGTCATTACGCCTCTCAGCGGTGACGTCACACATCGCCATGTAAATGAATGTAAAAATTAGAAAATCGCCAAAAATTCTCAAACCTGTCCGTCTGGCGCGATCTCACACAGCCCATGCTGTACATTCGATGACATAGCACCCGCATACCGAAAGTGGAGACAATCCGTCCTGCAGTTTCGGAGGAGATCCATCCACAAAATATGGCTTAGCGTATTAATATAATAATTTTTAATGAAATCTTTAAGTTGTATGGAAGTCGAATGACACAATCCTGACCTCGACCTGTGTATGAATGAGGTTATGCCCACATGGAACGTTTTTAGTGTCATTGAAATGCCAAGGATGATCGTAGGTATAAAAAAAAGAAAAAAAATTGGAAACTAGAACGGACACTCGTAGAGCGCATTCCTTCGCCGCAGCCACTAGTTTGAACATGGCATGAGAGTGAAATGAGGAACTAAAATTCCACTAAATCTGCTCGGGAATTTCGCAAATTTAAAGTCCATGATCCAGATTTTGTGAAAGGATTTTGTTATTCGAACTATTACGATTATGACAATTTTAGGTGATTCGTTGTCCCGAGTGCCGAACTCTGTAGCATGTAGGGTCGGATTCGGTCGAATGTCACTGACCACGCAGACACGACCTGGATCAAGTAGATCATGTTTTCAAATCCGAGCGAGGACAAAAACGTCATTTTAATTGGCGTCTAATTAAACAAGAAAGTAAAACTCCTTTTAAGAAACCATGAGCGAAGCTATGTGCATATCAAACTATACAAAGTCTCCTTAAGGAAAATTTGTTGTATTTTACTTAGTAACTAAGTTTGGTAGGGCCCTTATGGCCCTTGTTGCATCAACAGACACACAGTTTAGAGACAGAGATATATTCTAGTTTACACCCAAATGATCCGATCGCTCCCAAAATCTAATGGATTTGTCCTTTCATGATGCCAAACAAATCCAAAACAATTAAAGCCTCTCTGCATTTTATTTTTTTGCGTTAAGTTGTCCACAACGCTTTCCGATATAAATGTGAATTTGTGTGACCCCCTTGACCTTTGACCCCCAACCGCTGCCTTGGGTGACAAAAGTACTATACCATGTGTCATATTAGAGGATGGGGAATTTAATTTTGAACATTTTGGAGTTAATTTGCTGTAAATCAAAACAAAATTGACAATTTAATCGCGAAAAAACGATTTTGACCTTTTTGTGACCTTGACCTTAACCTTTGATCCGATCGCTCCCAAAATCTAATCGATTTGTCCTCTCGTGATGCCAAACACATCCACAAAATTTCATGACAATCTGCGAAGTGGTTTTTGTGTAATGTTGTCCACAACGCTTCCCAATCAAAAACTCCATTTTGGTGACCCCCTTGACCTTTGACTTCCACAGACTAACTAGGGTTGAAAACACAATACCATTCGCTATATCAGTGGATCGGGATTTGAATACTGAACATTTTGGACTTAATTTGATGTAAATCGGAACAAAATTGACACTTTAATCGCAAAAAAACGATTTTGACCTTTTTGTGACCTTGACCTTGACCTTTGATCCGATCGCTCCCAAAATCTAATCGATTTGTCCTCTCATGATGTCAAACAAGTCCACAAAATTTCATGACAATCTGCTAAGTGGGTTTTGCATAATGTTGTCCACGACGCTGCCCAATGAAAAATGCTTTGTGGTGACCCCCAACCGCTACCTAGGGTAATTACGCCACACTTTCATGTGGCATAGCCTAGAATGTAGAATTGAGTAATGAACAATTTGGTGTTGGTTTTATCTCCTTCGGATAAAAATTGACCGCGTTATGACGAAAAAACGATTCTGACCTTTTCATGACCGTGACCTTGACCTTTAATCCGATTGCTCCCAAAAGCTTCGCCTGGCGTCCTTGAGTAACTGCACATTATCTCTGAAAATTTCATGCAAATCGGTCCAGCAGTTTTTGTGCAATGTTGTCCGCACACATATTTACCAATAAATAAATACACAGGGGTCAATACAAAACCTTCGTCAAACGAAGTTTGCGAAGGTAAAAATACAAGAATATTTCTTGAGTGAACATGAAGCCGCTGTACTCCATCATAAGGCTAATTTAATTTAAGTACAATATTACTTTCAAAATCATGTTGCGTTGAGAGATAAAAATTGTTGGCACATGCTGATACATTTCAATAGCTAGGTTCATCGAAACATCAATGTTGCTGCTGGAGGGTGTTTGAAAGGTCATTGCCTGAGTGGTAATAAAAATTAGTAAATTCCAGGAGATCCTGTCTTGAGAGATCACCCTATTAGTGCCAATCTCAGGGCAGTCTCTCAAAAGATTATTTCATTTGAGAGACACTCAAGACAACATTTGCGTTATTGTGACAAATACTTTACCCTTTGCATGGTAACTACATTACGAGTCAATTTCAATTCTCACATTTATTCTTTTTCCTTCTTGACTACTTGTTTGGTTGGCTCTAAAGTCAGTCTGCTTTGTTATTGAAAACACTTTGTAATCATTACATCCCGACAAGCAAGGATGAAAAAGAGAATTCCAAATTTTGCTGAATCGCCGATTCCAACAGCAGATGGAAAAAAAAACAAACAACCACAACAGATGTCGTCAATGTATAACGAGTGTATGAAAACTACGGTACCCATCCCGCCTCCGAGAGCTGCTACTCGTATTAAGCTAGTAAGTCACTTAACACGCTGCACGCTTCGTATGCTTAACTTGTTAAAGCAAAGTATTAACAAGAGGCTCTCCTGTTCCTTGCAAGAGATACATCTGATGTTTGTAGCTTTGAAGTTTCGTGATTGATTACTCAACATCACTGATGATTTGCTGAGCAAGAAATTTGTTTGCTGGTTGAATGGTTGTGGAGCTTGAATTTGCTTGCATTTATGCTACGTCTTAATAAATTACTACAAAACAACTTGAGTGGCTTTGTAAATCTTGTGAACCAGACAGAGAGAGAAAACACACACATACACACACACACACACACACACACACACACACACTACATATTTTATAGAATATAGAATATATACATAGAAGAAAGCAAATACGTATTTTGGGGGGCAACCCCCATGTAGAATCCCTGAGACCCCAATTTTTTTCATGCCATGAACAAACCTAAGTACATCACGGGTGAAGGCAGTGGTCAGGTTTCATTGCAACTGTGTGTGTAGTTTCTGAGAAGAATGAAAGCAAATACCTCGTTTGGGGGCAACCCTTATGCAGAGTCCCTTATACACCTGGAGGGCCCATTTTCCCCCATCCCTTCCACCCCCCCACCGCGCCCCAAGAGGAGTACATCTTGTAACTTCCATGTTTAAAGACCAATTCTCATAAATTATACGTCATAAGATTGGTCTTCTCAAGCCCAAACTATGCTCAAAAACGCACCAAAAATTTGCCTCCCTTATACCCTTGGAGAACCCTCTTTTCCCCCTGCCCCCCCCCAAGACATTTCAGAAATGTCAATCACTGATAAAATATAAATATGTATTGAAAATGATTCTGAGTTGGAGGAAATTTCAGCGGCTCTCACTCTTATTTCCTCAAGTAAGTCGGATTTCCTTCATTGGCTGCTGGCTGAAAATCCCTTCATTTCTTCAGACACAGGGCCATCCATCTTCGACACTGTCATCATCGATGGAGGCTTGGCTCCGTATCACATTCGACCGAACACCAATTCAACATTCAAGGATCAAGCAGACAAGTTAAGCTCCTTCATCCAGGCCTAACTGTCAAACTGCATGCACTTGGATGTGATCTTCAATCACTACTTTGAGGACAGTGTGAAAGGAGTGATAAGAGACATGAGAGGAACCGGAATGAGACGATGCATAACAGAGAAGGTTGGAGTTCCACCCAACTTTGTGGGGTTCTTGAGAAACTCAAACAACAAGGAAGAGTTGAACAATCCACTTACCACAGCTGGATCCAAGATCCAAATCTCAACACCAAAAGACCTCTTCATTACTTCTTCCTCATTGGTCATCCACATTGGATCAAGTGTCCAGATGGAGGGAGACTGGAATAATGAAGAGGCAGACAGACAGATTATGGTCCTCCTCATGGATACAGTCTGAGAGGGAACAACTTCCATGAGACTCCGAACAAGGGACACTGATGTGGTACGATTGTGTGTGGTTAGTACCAATGGATCAACGAAGGGGTGACGATTTGGATCCAGTTCATCGCTGGTGGAAATGTACATGGATCAACATTGAAGAGTTCTGCAATTCTCTTGGACTGATGGTGAAAGCTATCCCTCTCTTCCATGCATTCATTGGCTGTGATGGTACGTCTTCCTTTTGAGGAAAAGGCGAGGTATTCTTTGCTAATGGCTTGAAAAGGAACCCCTGGTTCCCCAAAATGTTTCAGCAGGTGGCCCACTTCGTGGAGGTTGAGGTGGATTATGATCTCTTTAGAGAAAGCCAGAAGTTTGTCGTCATGGTGTACAACTCAAGATAAGAAGAGACACATGACATCAACATCTTCAGGAAGAAAGCATTCTGCCAAGGAAAGAGGGATATTTCTCAAATTCTTCCCACAAAACACGCCCTTCTCCAACACACCCAATGCTCCATCTTTCAGGCCAGCATTTGGATGTCCTCCCATGAAAAATTGCTCCCAGCCAAGTTTGGGTGGAAGAAGAAGTAAGGGGAGAAGGGATGGGCACCACAGTGGATAACGAAACCGACTCTCTCAAAAGCAGCAAAGGCGTTTATCCAATGCACCTGTAAGATGGGGTGTGACACAACAAGGTGTCGCTGCAACAAGGAAGAAGTGGCATGCTCGGACCTCTGCCGAAGCCGATACCATTAAATTGTGATCAAATTTCTAACACCGATTTCCCTTTTGTTGTCCAAGACTATGTTACAATATTGAAATTCATCCAAAAATTCATGAAAGCAAATTATGAGTTTTGCTAATTTCTAAATAAGTGATTTATTATCTTGTTTGGTCTTGAGAAGAGCTTTCGTATGACATATCATTTGTGAGAATCAGCCCTTAAACATGGAAGTTACAAGATACACTACCTCTCAGGGGTACCTGGGGGGAAAAAGGGCCCTTCAGGGGTATAATGGGGGCAATTTTTTGGGGGGGCTTTGAACCAATTTTTTGTAAGCATCCTCAAGAATACAATTCTGAAGAAAAATCGCTTTTGGCACATCCTGTAAATGTCCCATCGTCCTGATCCCCCACTATTGTCGATCTGTCTGTCTGCTTTTGAACAGGATATCTCAAAAGTTGTGCACGGATTCAGACGAAATTTGGTGAAGAGGTTTGTTGAGTGACAAGGACGAAATGATTAGATTTTGGTGAAGATACGAATCCTGATCCAGCTTCGATAATTTTTTTTCAGTGATCCTTCAACATTGAGAGGTAGAGTCAAAAATGACATGTCGCACAACACTTCAAAAAGTTATGGATGGATTCGAACGAAACTTGGTGGATAGGTTTGGTGTGACAAGGAAGAATTGATTAAATTTTAGTGAAGATCCAAATCCAGAAACGAATCTGAGAACTTATTTGGTGTTTTAAAGTGATTCTCCACCAGAACAAACCAATTTGATTTTGGTTCAGGGCCGGATCCAGATCTGGCCGATCAGTGGGAAACATAACGTGAATTGTTCAGCCTAGTGAAGGTATGCGGTCCAGTTAGTGCCATTCTAGTTTCACCTGCAACCATACCAGAGAATAGCTTTTCAGGAATTTTGGTCCAAGAAAGGCATTTCTACAATGTGGAATGGAAAAGCATCTCATTTACCAAACTCGAGGGGAGCACTCGGGAGAGTGCAAAACCTCCACCGCCAATACCGCTGGGTCACTCAAGTGAACCTTATATCTTATTCATTAAATATGTCAACAGTGCTGACAGAGTTATAGTTCTTTTCTCCAACATTTTTTTTTGTTTTTTTTGGGGTGGGGGGGGGGGGGGGGGTTGGAAATCACTTAAAACATGTAGAAATGCAAAAAAAGAAATCGAAATTTTGTTGAAAAAAAAGTTGCAAAATTTTTTTTTCTATAACAACTTTTTTTTTTGGGGGGGGGTGGAAATCACTTAAAAGATGTAGAAATGCAAAAAAAAAATTTTTCTCTAACAATTTTTTTTGGGGGGTTGGAAATCACTTAAAACAAGTAGAAATGCAAAAAAAAAAATTTTTTCTCTAAATTTTTTTTTTTTGGGGGGGTTGGAAATCACTTAAAACATGTAGAAATGCAAAAAAAAAATTCTCTAACAATTGTTTTGGGGGGGGAGGTAACAATTTTTTTTTGGGGGGGGGGTTGGAAATCACTTAAAACATGTAGAAATGCAAAAAAAATTCTTTTTGGGGGGGGAGGGGTAACAATTTTTTTTGGGGGGGGGGGGGTTGGAAATCACTTAAAACATGCAGAAATGCAAAAAAAATAAAATAAATTTTCTCTTAACTATTTTTTTTTTGAGGGGGGGGGGACCAAGTCCACAATTTAATGGCATGGTCCTTGGATCATACCTAACCCCCCCCCCCCACCAAGTTTCGTTGAAATCCGTCGAGGAGTTTTTCCATAATACTGTTCACAAACAAACAAACAAACAGAAAGGGGTGAAAATAGTAACCTCAATCCATCTTCGAAGATGGCGGAGGTTAATAATTTGGTGTGAAATATATTATTATTGATATCGATTTGTAATTATAAAAAAGAGACTGAAGTGTGAGTTTGGTTTTCTTTTTTTAATTTGAATTATTTTGGATAGATATCAATGCAGCTGATCAAATAAAAACCCATCATCAATTGCAAGTAAATCATCAATGAAACCAAAGATGTTTCCACATCTTCGCACAGTTGTTAGTTCATTATTTCACATGTTCTGGACCCAATCAGACATGTGCAGGAATAAATTCACAAAGAAAGGTGCCGGATCTGAACCCATGGGTATCCCCACTGTCTGTTGGAGTACTTTGTTGCCAAATGTAAAGAAACTTGTTTCGGAGAAATCTAATACTTTCTTTAAGTTAATTTTTTGAAAAACTACATGAATATTGATTTTACTTTATCGATGAGTTTTATCTTTTTTGATAGACTTCAATGTATGCATAATTATCTCCTGCAACTGCTTTATCTACCGCTCTGTCCAATGCGGTTATGAGCTTGTCATGTGGAATATTTGTGTATAATGTAGAAAAATCATAAGGTGATAAACATTTAGCATTGCCCTTGTTATTAATGTTGTGGATACTGTCGATTCCAGGTTTGGAATTATCAATGATCCAGAATTTTTTTAATACCAGAATAAAACCTCACCTTTTCATGGTAGTTTTTCAAGCATTTATAAATTAGTTTCATCTCCCTGTAATACTCCCTGACGATGGTTTCAAACAGCATTTTCCACTTGCAAGATGAACTTCATATTACAAGGGGTTTTGTTCATTTTTGGGATCCAGTAAATGAATGGTAATTTATGCTGTTTATCTGGAACTAACACGAACAGTAATGTCGATTTTGAGTGATTTACACGGAGTTGTATCAAGTCTATTTTATTATTAACCTCCGCCATCGAAGATCGGAGGTTACTGTTTTCACCCCTTTCTGTTTGTTACTTGCGAAATCTAAAGATTTCGTAAGTATATTGATGACTTCCGTTTCTGTTTGTTTGTTTGTTTGTAGGCACGATAACTCGAGAACGGAAGAAGCTACCAATGTCAAATTACACCACGTGATTCAGGAGGCTGATGGCTAGTGCTGATTAGATTTTGGTCAAAATCGGTCAAAGGTCAAGGTCACAGTGAGGTCAAGCATCCAAAAAATGATAACTTGAGAACGGAAGAAGCTACCAATGTCAAATTACACCACGTGATTCAGGAGGGTGGTGGCTAGTGCTGATTAGATTTTGGTCAAAATCGGTCAAAGGTCAAGGTCACAGTGAGGTCAAGCATCCAAAAAATGATAACTTGAGAACGAAAGAAGCTACCAATGTCAAATTACACCACGTGATTCAAGAGGGTGGTGGCTAGCGCTGATTAGATTTTGGTCAAAATCGGTCAAAGGTCAATGTCACAGCGAGGTCAAACATCCAAAACATTTGATTTTTGATGGTTTGGTACAGAATCATCGCAGAAACTTCTGGTTTGCCTCGCTACCTTCTCTCGAGACAGCTTTTATTAGACAAGGTCAGAGGTCAAGTTGACGATTTCATAAGTACCAGTCCATGACTGCTTGTTTGTTTGTTTGTTTGTTTGTGTGTTTGTTTGTTTGTTTGTATGTTTTGTTTGTTTGTTTGTAGGCACGATAACTCGAGAACGGAAGAAGCTACCAATGTCAAATTACACCACGTGATTCAGGATGGTGATGGCTAGTGCTGATTAGATTTTGGTCAAAATCGGTCAAAGGTCTAGGTCACAGCGAGGTCAAACATCCAAAACATTCGATTTTTGATGGTTTGGTACAGAATCACCGCAGAAACTTCTGGTTTGCGTTGCTACCTTCTCAAGAGACAGCTTTTATTAGACAAGGTCAAAGGTCAAGTTGACGATTTCGTAAGTACCAGTCCATGACTGCTTGTTTGTTTGTGAACAGTATAACGGAAAAAAACTCGACGGATTTCGACAAAACTTGGTGGGGGGATTAGGTATGGTCCAAGGATCATGCCATTAAATTTTGGACTTGGTACAAAATCCAATATGGCCGCTATGGCGGCCATTTAAAAAAAAAATTGTAATTTTTTTTTTTTTTGCATTTCTACATGTTTTCAATGATTTCCAACAAAAAATGTCAAAACTATAATTGTGGCTGATTTTCGAACTTCAGGTGGATATACCCACGTAAAATCAATTTCTGTCTCAAGGAATCTAGTTATGACGAATTAATTGAGTATGTAAAAGTTAAAAGTAAAAGGGAAAGCTGCAAACTATAACTCTGTGAGCACTGTTGACGTCAAATTGAATGAATAGGATATTAGGTTCACTTGAGTGACCTCGCAGTATTGGCGGCGGAGGTTTTGCACTCTACCGAGTGCTCCCGCTCTGGTTGTTTCTTATTTTGTAGGTCTTTGAGGGTCCAGTCTGTAAGCCCAATTCTTCCACAAACAAACATAAAATTATTTTTTGCTTTGTCCATTGGAACAATAATCACATATTGTGTTTGAAGCTGTTTTAAATAATTACTTGTCTCCAGATTGTTTAAAATTACTTTCGTATAATTGATTCGAACTTTTCTTTTCAAATCAACAATTCTCCTTTTTACATGTTTCTCAACCTCCTCCAACCAGAAAGCCATTTGTGTATTTGGTACTTTGTGTTTATCAATTTGTTCTCTCATCCCTTCTCAATCCTATCATTGTAAGTTCCATTGCTTTATTCCAGTAAATCCTTTGATTTTCTGTATAATTTGGTCCTTTTGTAAGTAATGCATGTAATTTTCTATCTTTCACTCTTCTAATTCACCTGTGATAATGTGTTTATGATGTGGATCTTAAATTCGGAATGTTCACAATTACAATGATGTGTGTTATTTATCCATTCCTCAAAATCTGAGGCGAGTGGTAGACCTCAGAAAAAGGCCTTATTTTAGCAGTTTCATCAATTGGATGTGCAGAAAGATACAGTGGGTCTCATTTGAAAATAGGACATCGCAGGAACACATTCATCCCTGTTATACTCAATATTTCTTGTGCAATCTATGAAATATTTACATTTGAATGATATCGCTGTCCTGATTATTTGAACATTTCCAAAAATCACATAATTTGACCTAACTTCGATGAAAAGCACCCCATTCATACATATTTGGTATCAAAATGTTCAAAATGGAGAGGAGATTAATATTGTACAATGTGATCGCTGCATCAATATGCGTACAGCTTAGTGCTTTTGACATCAACAATGACTTGATTTGCTCCAATTTCAGGATTTCCGCCTCCGAAAATAGTCGGCTACAGCATATTTTCACAGCCAATAAAGACTTAGAACATCACCATGTTCAGTATTCACCCTTCAAAAGAACAAGAAAGACATAATGACAAATAACCATCATTGTTATATCTTACAAAATGTGCAAGCACACAAATCTATCCTCAATATTCGTTCAGAAATAAACGAAAAACAACTGGAAGCTTATAGTTTGGCAATTAGTTGAAACGAATTAATCTCCATTCTCTGAATAATTTTCTTCACTTCCAGGGTTGTAGATTGTGCCTGGGGACTTTCAAAATGAAACAAATGTAACCTTCTGAATCAGAAATAGCAACATAAATGGAACACTTGTCAACCATTACCATTATATGGAGACATCATGATTGATCGATCACAAATATATTTGTGTGTGTGTGTGTGTATATATATATGTATATGTATATGTATATATATATATATATATATATATATATATATATATATATATATATATATATATATATATACACATATACACATATACACACGTTTAGCATGGTATTTCATGAATCACGATTACAACACTCACCAATTATCAGTTTCACTTTATTTCAGAACCCAAAGATGGCTGAAATTTGTCGACTAGCCAGGTCTAGTCCAAGACTAGTCGTCCAGTCCATTAAAGTTACAGTTGCCAAACAAGAAGTGAAGGTTGTCGGCAGAATGGGAGAAATGTATCATATGCCAAAAATCTTCAAAGGAAATAGTCAGCAAAGCCGGGAGCACTGGGTTGGAAGCTTTTAAGTCATCTTCACAAATATGACAGGACGAAATTGGCCAGTGTTTGGAGTCGCATCAAGAACTGACAGTTTTGTAGTTTCTTACTGCAGTTGCTATCAGACGTATATTTGTAATAAGAACTTATCCTACTGCTTGAAAATCACCCAGCAAAGCTTGGCTAATTATGCAACTGCCATACGGTCCAGGAGTGGGACCATCCAGAAAGAGAATATCGGACATGAACAAACTCGTCCAGCAAGTCTGAAACTGTGAAACATGACGAACAGCATGTACAACAGCCGATTCATCATGTGGAAGTTAACATGACACATCTGTTCAGGACCACTGATCATCCATATGAACAGCTTGTTAACATATCAAGTGGAGTCATCACATCTAAAGACATTCAGAAGTCCCTGTGATCCATCCATGACAAAGGAAAAAAAAAAAGAAGACAGATGGAAGAGTACATCAAATAATCGCTTTGAACTGGAGGGCAGAGAAGCATGTACCAGCTGATCCCAAAATCCAAACATTCTCAATTTGTCAAAAACGAAACAAAAATGACACTCGAGTCAGAAAGCAGTGGTTGTCATCAACCCAGAGGTGGTTTTCCGTCATGCTTTGCTATTGACCCAAGTCCGCCTTGAGCTGAGCATGAAACACGTGTTGAATTATCCCATTACGTCTGTTCGACATCTATCTTCCATGAAGACGGAGCTCCAAGAAAAACTCCAAAGCGGAACTAGAACATATTCTCGAGGGCTTAGTCAAAGAAGAAAACGAAAATGCTGTATGCAATAAGCGCCAATGAAAATGTGTATGTCTTGGATGGAATGGCAGAACTACATATACTTGTAGGAAATGGTGGCATGTTTGGAAACCTGGCACAGTATTAAACCAGTGGCTCCATTGCATCAAAACGCATGTCACTGTCATCAATGTCTTTGCTCAATATGATGATGACAATGCCGTGAAAACAGAGGAAAGGACAAGACGCCTTGCTGCGACTGGTGGAGATCAAAGTAACCAGGTCATTGCTGGCCATCCAGTAACACAATGGACAAATTTTATGGCTGCATTGTCAAGCAAATCCACTCAGCTGAGACACACTTCATCTGTCATCACATTACACAAAATTAACTTGAATCTGAAATGCTTTCAGAAAACCAAGCAAAGCGGCTCAACCACTTGGCTGGAGGCTTAGTGTATGGGACATTCACAGCATGTATTTCATCTGAAGATATGGAGCATGCCAGTCAGCTTGTAACAATGCAGGAGAAGGCAGATTCCAGGACATTTCTTCATGTGAAGCAAGCTGATGATCCGTTTCGAAGTCAGAATATATGCGGATCCATTGCAATAAAATCTGTAGATACTGATGTGCTTGGCATAGCAGTCCATTACTTTCCACAGCTTCAGCACAATGACAAACTATGGGTAGAGAAAAGAACATCAGCTGGAGGATGCAAGCTCATTTCAGTACATCAGATATGTAAAAGCTTGCCTTCAGAAATGTGTGCATGGCTTCCTGCATTTCATGCACTGACTGCTTGTGACAGTGTATCAGCTTTCTTTGGCGATGGGAAAAACAGAAAGCATGGAAAGCTATGAAGATGTTGCATCTTAACAACAATGGTCCACACCTCGAAACACTGCCAACTGGTGATTTGCAGGAGGCTGTTACCACTTCAAGACACTTAGTCAGTACCATGTATGATCCACAAAGAAATACGCTGAGGCTCACACCAACTTTAATGATCTTCGAGAAAAACTAGTAGCAACAAAGGATGTGCCAGTGCATAAGTTACCACCTTGGAAACCAGCATTTCTCGAACAAGTGAAGAGATCTGTACACCAAAAGCTGAGTATGGATGAATGCCTTCATCACAAATGCAGAAATTCCAACAACAGAGGGCCATGGATGGCATATAGAAGCAGATGTACTGCATCCAAAATTCTTCGAGGGACCCACAGCAGCTGAGATGTTAAATGGCCTTGTATGTTCGTGTTTAGGGAGTGAACCATGTTCAAATAGCTGCAGTTGCTCACATCACAATTTGCCTTGTGCTAACGAGACAATGTGGCAATTAACTTTCTCATGAAGAAGAAAATGAAAGTGACAGTGAGCATGATGACTAAACAGATGCAGGACGTTCAGTCACTTTGCTCTATCTGCCAACCGAACAATTCGTAATCGCAATGTTAATATTGGTTACAATGCTTGTGAATAATAATGTCTATTATTGCATTTAACTGAATTGTTCTGTTTTACTGTGTTTGCAAAATGTTCGGATTGAGATAAATGGAATATAAATGTCGTCAAGCTCGATGCATTTTCCTTTTTTTGATCATAGTGGAATGTGGATCGGTGTATCATGGAGTGGTAACATGGTTAATTGCAGTTGGAATGTGGTACAATTTCGTTTTATTATTGAACTGTAGGGATTATAGTAATTATCATGATTATAGTAAAGTTTGAAAACAGAACATACGTCGATATTGGCTGTGAGAATTTACTGATTGTTGATCATCTTCGGAGGTGGCGGTCCAGAAATTTTTGAAAATCAACCCATTTTTTGGATTTAGAAGCACTAAGCTGTACATCTATTGATTTACATGTCACAGAGCACAATTGTCCTCTCCATTCTGCATATTTTGATACCAAATATGTATGAATATGATTGATTTGCATCAAAGTAAGGTCAAATTATTTGAATGCGAAAACAGTCAAATAAATTTGGATGGGGGTATCATTCAAATGTAAATATTTCATAATAAACCACACAAGAAATATTGAGGGCAACAGGGCTAAATGTGCTCATGAGATGTCCCTTTTTCAAATGAGACCTGTTGCAGCTTTGTGTACAGCCGGTTGATTAAGTCGAAAAAAATCAGAGGCACCGCTGGCCTAAATATTGTATTGTTTCCTTATAGTTGAAGATTATTTTCCCCTCATGGCATTTTGCAAAGTGTACACAACCCTTGGTGTCTGTTTGTCTGTCTCTCTGTTGTATTATTTCTGGAAGTTTACTCCCCACTTCCTTCTGTTGTACTGTAATACAGGGTAGGGCAGAGAAACGGGAGATTTTAAAAACTCGGTAATTAAATAAAGATTTCGTATTTGCCAAATTACAAATATACAATCTTAAAGTACATAGCAAGGCATTTATTAATTGAAGATGGTATCCTCGAGGTGTCCTCTGTCTTTGCACAGGCATTCCTCTTGTCTTCCACGCATGTTTCCCATGAGGAGGCGTAGCATCTCCAAATAAATTCCGGCAATTTTGTGACTAAGTCTTTCATTCAGCTCTAAAACAATATGTGGGTGATGAGTGTGCACGATGCTTTTTAAGTGCCACCGTTAAAAAAAAGTCAGATACTGAAAGGTCTGGAACCATGTTGGCCAAGTAATGTCACCATTCCTGCAGATAATGTGGTTATGAAAAAGCAGTTCGCCTGGCAGCCATTGACACTCTGGCGGTATGAAACGTCACGCCACCTTGTTTAAATCACCTGGTCTCATTAACTTGAGGAAACATCGTAGCTAGTCGATTAGTCAAAAAAGTTGCGATCATGTGGGCATAACGGAGATTGGTTTATAAAATCTCCCATTTCTCTGCCCCACCTGTATTTTCTCTATATTGATCATTTACACCCCTTTGTTATCAAACATAATTTTGATGAGGTCATTGTCTTTCCTACAATTAACTTCTTTAGATTTCTCTTTTTGCATTATATGGTCAATCATATCTAGAATTACTTGCATGTGTTGTATTGGGAGTTCCTCTTGATCATTCTCTTCTACCTGTTAAATATTTGCTAAACTTCTTTCAGTTGTTTTTTAAAAGTAATGATCTTAATTATACTGCTAAATAATCTATAGATATTTGATTTGTTAAGATCGAACCAATCATTTACGATTTATTGTGGAGCGTCTGGAACTGGATGTTTACGTCCATAATAATGTACTCCGTGTCTCTGAGAGTCTCGTGGTAAGATGTTAAAATCAGAGGCGATTATGTTTTGGGCATTATGTCGCATGTATGTATCTTTAATTATTTAATTGAATCTGTATGGGTAAGCGGTTCTTCATTCTTTCATCCAGAAAAGTTATCGACATTGATGTAATTGTGCGATCAATTGCTTTATCTTCCATCTCATCCTTTTTTCTGCCATTACCGCTTATCTCTTGTACAACCTGAACATTGAAGCTCACATTTTTACAATATCCATAAGTATAGTGAGGAGTGAGTAGTGGACAGGCAGTAGTTTCATCTGGGTTGCTTGTACTATTCCTGTGTGCATTCATTCTTATGTTACATCTCTATATTGTTTCACCAACATATTTCATCGCACATTTGCATTCAGTAAGCAAAACTCTGTTTGAGGTTTACACGTAATTAATTATGTGGTTTACTTCAACCTGTAAGATCTCGCCATCACTGTACAATTAATTATATTACTTGTGTCAAATATAGGACAAGTTTTGCAATTGCAAATCCCACATTTACACACTTTACATTCGGATAATTGTTCCCCATTGGCGAACCAAGAATGGCCACCACCGAGAGTCAGGTTCTCGGAATTAATTACAGCATTACCTTGTCGACGAACACAAATCCTCGGCAGAGGGTTGGTCTCCAGGGAGGCGAATTCAACTGGGGGGCTGGCCTGCTTCACCTTTTCTTTTTGTTTAATATTTATTTTTTCATAGTTTTAAATGTAGAAGAACCACATAAATACATGAGAAACATGTAAATAATGTCACGTGACAGTTCCTGTTAAAAGAGGATTTCTCACACAGGATTCCTCATAGCCGGGACCTTTCGTCCCAAAAAGATGGTCCAAACAGTCTTTTATGGCACTGCTTCAAGTATTACCCCCCTCTCCCGACACCCTAATGAGCCAAAATAGATGGCACACACATACACGGGAAGCAGATGGTTTGAACATGTTTTCTTACCTTTTAAAGGATTTATTTGAAAAGCAAGGTACAGGGAAGAGAGCCGAAAAGAAGCTGTCATAAATGATGTAAACCAAGCGAGTCTAAAGAAACAAAGAGGAGAATGGGGATATGCAAACTTGTATACAAAGCGAAACAATACACACACTTGTACAACAAGACATAAATGCAGGTGGGAGTTCCCTTTGTCTACAGTGTGCACGGTGGACACAGCACTCGATGCAGTCTGCTTTAGAAACCAGGTGCATGATGAGAGCCAGTGACGGTGTCCAAAGATGAAGTACCACAGCCATGATCAGGGCCAGCGGTGAGTAGGTCTTCAAACATGCCACGTGATTGTCTTTGTCCTCTTTCCCAAGGCCTGCTGGTCGGCACTTCTTCTTCCTCCCCAAAGTGCTTCTCTGCCATCTGTGCATGTGGAGCTCTCTTGTCTGAGGTCTTTCTTCCCCTCTCGAAAGGCAGGGTGATAAAAGCTTGGGTCGATTGCCTTACTTCTGCTCAGCAAACCACAATAATTTCTGGCCTCATGAACTGCCTCACAGCTCCTCTGTGGACAACTTGCTCGACCTCCTTCCACACAAGCCTCTTTTCGTTGTCCCCTCTCATCTGCATGGGCGGAGTCTTCCTCTGGGTCCTGATCACAGGGCGGCTCCAATAAAAATAAAAGTACCATCTTTTCTTCCGGGCTCCACAACCCACCACACCACCATGGCTGGCACAAACTAGCCAGAGAGATCATAATCTGCCTTTCACACACGAGACACATGCACCTCTGTGTTTGGGAAGTGTAGACCTAGCCCTACCTACAAACAAGAGGTATTTACGCATCCATAATTAATCTTCCTAACCTGTCTATAAATTACATATGCTGCCTCCTCAGAATCAGGTGTAACAAACGACTAACTCTGACAGGTCCTTGTTATTTGGCAATCTAACCTACTCGAAACACACAGACCATGCGACACTTACCACAGTCCAGCTGTGGATCCCCCTTCCCCCTTCCACATAACAATAGATAAGAAACAGTAAAGTGGATTTTCCACCAAAAGCAGCAACACACCAACTCGCAATAGGAGTGTCGCAGCAAAGTGGGAGCCACTTCGTTCCAAAACTGACCAAAAATTATCAAAAATTAACTTCATGAAATCATCAAATCAATAAACTATTCCATGAACTGGAGCATATATGGAACACAAGGCAAAACACAGTTTATCAATTCAGACAAACACAACTCAGGAAAGGAACCAGACTGATAAACATTTAAATATCATGGACACTTACTATGACAATCCGTTCCACTTGTTAAGCCAGGATGTCGCGACACGATAGTATCAAATTTTGGCCAATTTTCATATTTCTCGATGGACATGAATATAAAATTTAATTTTATTCCCTCCAAATGGTTGTCAGATAAATATTTGAGCATTATTGCTCATAGACTTGTGAAGTCAGTCTGATTCATCTATTTTATCTATTTTAATGTCCAAGTACTTAAAACATTCACTCACCTCAATATTTCAGCAATAATTCCAGAATTCCATAATCGTCGCGTAATGGCGGACAAGAAAAAAAAATCTCCCTTTAACTGTTGAGGGAGATTGAGGCAAACCTTAACCTGTATTTTTCCTGCAAATTGGTCATGACAGAAATGTATCATTTGGGTTAAGATATTTCAAATTCAATGATTCATGTAGAATTGTATTGTGTATAATATTGATTGTCGCGTAATGGCGGACAAATTTGAAATTTTGAAACGCGTGGTCAGTGAGCGGTATTTCATCAAAATATGTCCATAATGTTTGTAAAATTAGATAATGATTATTGTTGGTAAAATGAGCCTCATCTCAGCCACTTTCAGGACACTTCACAGAATAGCACAGGCACTTTTATTTTTTCATCCCTGAATAGGCATTCAAAGTGAAACTAGGATAAATTTCACTCTATCACTCAGCCAATTTCACTCAGCCAATTTTCGATCGATTTCCAAACTGTAACATGTTCTGGAAAGGAAAGTTCACTCTTTCTGTTGAAATAAACTTTTCAAAACCAAGTTCCAATGACAAATATCAGATAAATTAAACAACATCTGAAAATCTAAAAATGAAACTGGAAATATGACTGCTTTTTCAGCTGATAGCATTTAATGTACATGAATCTTTGGATCCTGACATCTGACGGTCATTAAAGTATACATTTATTAAAGTAGATTTTTTCAATGCTCTAACTGACTGTGAGGGTTTCAAGAAGGCTAGTTTACTCATACTTGTGTTTATTTACTGTTATTTAAATACAAGCATTTGAACAGCGTGGCTCCCACTTAGCTGCGACAGACCAATACCAGTATTCCAGTACAACTGCAGAATAATAAACTGGTCACAATCGGAAATCCATAAACTGGACATCAAAACAAGGAAACTCCTCACTATCCACAAAATGTTTGACAAAAATCAATGCATTCCAAGAATACACATACCAAGACGAGAAGGAGGTAGCGGCCTTAAAGGCCCTGTCACACCTTGACGTTTTAGCCAGTGTATGCAGACGTATGAAAAATTTATCTAAAACGCTGGCACACGTCGAATACGTTATGGGTAAGTTTTGTATACGTTAAGTGCACGCTGATGCACACTGAAGCACACTGGCATACGTCGTAGTACGCCGAGCTCTTCGACAAATTTTAAGCATGCTCCAAATTTTCCGACGTGCTCGGCGTATGACTCACACGCTCCGCATACACTGGCCATAAGTTGTAGGCACGTTATGCGATCGTTGGCACACGTCGACACACGTCACTTGTAAGTTACTCATAAGTCGAAACACGTCGAGGTAATGTTTAGCGTACCCGAAACTTATTTATAACCTATGAGTAACGTGCTTTGAACCTATGTGTAACGTATCTCCAACGCATATTGACGTATGTAGACGTATTTGACGTCTTCCGGACGACCACAGGACTTACTGGACGTGTTTCTAACTTACAGCTACCATATAATGGCGTATTGGCAGCGTTTAGGGGAATTGGTAGATAAAAATGGGCTTCACAGGAGGAACCTGTCAGTGTTCCAGACTCCATGTTTTTTTATTCGGCATGACGGTGATGTTGACACTTCGATTTCTAGTGCGGTTATGATTTAAATAGTTGAGCGGCAGCCTTTTAATAGGCTACGCCACGTGATCGTCGGCGATACATGCAGCGCGCTATGCATAAGTTAGACTATCATTTGGCATAGGTTGTGAACGCCGACAACACGCTAAGCATTCATTGGTACAAGTTATCTATAAGTTATCGAAACATTCTGTGTACGTTACTCATACATTATGCATACGTCCAACTCATTATGAATATGCCCAAAACTGAAAAAAAAACATCAATAGTTCAGCGTACGCCAGCGTTTTACATACATTTTGATACGTTGCCATACGCTGGCTAAAACATCAAGGTGTGACAGGGCCCTAAGGAGCTCAACCAAGTGCACAGAATGACAACTGTAGGATTGGCTGAATACGTGAAAAGTGCAACAGACTACGAATCCAATTTGTTAGCAAACATGAAGACAACAAACCAGAGAAGGCATCCATAATCCATCCAGCAAAAAATTTCCAAAGACAGGTGCGAATGGAAGATGTCACACAAGAAACCGAAACAACAACGAATCCAGCCCCAATGATTACAAAAAAGACAAAAGAAAAATATAAAACGAAATATCAACAGATATACATGGAAACAATAAAAGAGCAGGAAGGTATGAAAAAACAAAGAGTTGGACAGATTGGTAATAGACAAAGAAGGCTCATTGAAATGGCTTAGAAGAGGTCAGCTCAACTGGGATGGAGAACGAATAATAATAAATACCCAAAACCAGGCACACGACACAAATGGCTTTAAGAAAATGGCAGGACTGAGTCAATTGGACAAGTGTGGGTTCTGCAAGGTGGAAACAGAAAGTACGAGCCACCTCCTATTGGGATGTAAAAAAAAAAAACTTATGGCAGAGCAGCTGTACACACAAAGGCAAAACAAGGTATGTCGACTAATCCACCGACACATCTGCAAAAGTCTCAATCTCCCAGTTCCAGAAAACTTATGGAAACATGAACCAAAAGGCTTCCGGAAACAGAAGGCTTCCGGTTCCGGTTTTGAGCAGCGAGAGGTCTCCTTTGGGGCTCCCTGCTGACGTTCTCAAAGCTAAGTTTCCGGCTGTTATTTGTCCCGTTTTAACTGTTTAATTTTCTCACCTACATGTTACTGTGTGTTGCTAGTTCGGTTTTGTTTCAAAAATCGTGCTATTTTGTGAGTATTTTTGTCGACGTTCTTACCTGTGCTTGAGGCCTAGGCGTAGGCTTGAGGCCTACCGGTTCCACTCGGTGTTCGATCGTTTTTTTTTTTGTTGTTGTTTGTTTTTTCTCCCCATTACCTTCATTTTCTATCCTCCCCATTACCTTCAATTTTGATCCTCCCTACTTTCCAAACATCCCCCATTCTACCAACTAATCTCTTTCTTATCTCAAAAAAAAAATATAAAAAAAAAAAAAAAAAAAAAACCTACAACAACAACACGCTCACCTTCTCCCGATTCTGCTTCTTCTTCTTCCTCTTAACTTCCTCCTTGTCTTCCTCGATTTTTATTTTTTTTTTACACTTCCTTGACCTAATCTGTTGAACTCTCTCATATATTAATATTAAAAACAAAAAAATATATATTTATTTATTTATATATATATATATATATATATATATATATATATATATATATATATATATATATATATATATATATATATATATATATATATATATATATATATATATATATATATATATATATATATATATATATATATATATATATATATATATATACACCCAACAACAACAACAACACGCTCACCTTCTCCCCTTCTCCCGATTCTGCTTCTTCTTCTTCCTCTTAACTTCCTCCTCGTCTTCTTCCTCGATTTTTTTTTTTTTTTTTACACTTCCATGACCTAATCTGTTGAACTCTCTCATTATTTTTAACAACAAAAACGATCTTATAATGCTTCATCTTCCTCTCTCACACATGTGGTACTCTTTACTGTTTCACAATGCACGACTCTTCTGCTATTTTTACAGACTGCTCTTATTTCGACCTCTCCTTCATTCCTTGCCTAAAAAATCCAACTATTACAGCGCTTCTTCTCTCCATGCTCTGAATTCGCCTTCATTGCACCCATCAAGAATTGTGTTAAATCGCATCTCTGACCTAAAACTTTTAAAAACCACAGTTTGCCATGGATGCTCGCTTTCCATCAAACATTCTTTTTTTCCAAATTCAGTGCCAACTCACCCCCCTCACCCCTCACTCTCACTCTCAAAGCAACCATCCCACTCTTCTCCCTCCAAGCCTCCCTCTCACCTCTCTCAAAAATCCCCCTCACCTTTCTCCCACCTTTCATCCCCCTCACTCTTCCTTCTCAAAGTTGCCCCCCTCTCATCCACCAACCTGCCTCCCTCCACTGCCCTCTTACCTCCATCTCTTCACTCCACCTCCTCAAATCCTCAACTGCCTTCTTCCTTGTCTCTTGTCCCCCCTCTCCCCCAGCACCACAGAGCCTTTTCTCCTCATTCGGCCCCCTCCCCTCGCTGTTCTGCAATACCCCACACTCCTTCAGCAACCCTCCTTACCTGCCCCCCCCGTCCCTTGTCCTACCCTCCCCCTCCCCCTCCACCTCCTGCACCCAAAGCCTCCTCCCCTTCCTCTTCATTAAAAGTGTGGACCTCAAATATCCGGGGCCTTCGCTCAAACCTTTCAGATCTTACCATACAGGTTGCCACTGACAAACCAGACATTATCTGCCTAACAGAAACTTTCCTCTCCCAAGACGTGTCTGACTCCCAAGTATCTCTCCCTGGCTACTCCCTCTTACGGTATGACAGACCTGAGCCTCGTCCTGGTGGAGGTGTTGCTCTTTTCATCAAAGACTCTATTCCTCACTCTCCATGCACTGCTCTCACTCCCCCACACCCCCAGGAATACCTCTGGCTTCGGCTTCCTCTCCACTCCCACCTCATGTTTATATGTGTACTGTACCGTCCACCGAACAGTGATGACTCCATCTACACCTCACTATCTGAAAACATGGACCATCTTCTATCTTCTCATCCAAACTCTCTCTTCCTCTTATGTGGTGACTTCAATTGTCATCACGCCAGTTGGCTAGGTGTGGGTACCTCTCTCACCTGCCATGGAACCTCAGCAAAAGCTTTCTGCGACTCATTGGGACTGACTCAATTGGTCAACTTCCCGACCCGGATCTCAACCAATGGTACTCCATCTCTTCTGGATCTGATTTTGACAAATTTCCCTGACAATATCTGCTGCTCTTCCTTCGCTCCAATTGGTTCTTCTGACCACGTCCTTGTTAAAGTGGACATCTCTCTGGCTGTTATCAGAGAACCACCTCACCGCCGTCGAGTCTGGCATTTTACTCAAGCCGACTGACAGGGTCTCCGAGCAGCCATCAAACTTACAGACTGGTCTCCTATCACTACTTTCTCAAACATCAACTCATCCTGGGAATTCTTTCAAAGAAACTTGCTCTCCCTCATGCACAGATTTATCCCCTCTCGTGTTCAGTTGTCTTACCCTTCCTCCCGCCCTTGGTTTACTGAAGCTTGTGGCGAGGCAGTTGTCCTGAAACAACTTGCCTTTGCCTCATGGAAAGCAAACCCAACTGAGGGCAATCTCAGTTCTTTCCACAAAGCTCGGAACAAGTGTGTATCTACCCTCAGGAGAGCCAGAAAACAACATCTTTCTCATCTCAAGTCTGAACTCTCAAACCTCTCTCCCTCCTCAAAATCCTGGTGGCGTTTAATCAAATCTGTTTCTGGTGTATGTTCCCCCTCCATCCCCTCCCTTACCTCAAATGGCCGCACTGCTGATTCCACACGTGATAAAGCTGAATGTCTAAACTCGGTGTTTGCAGCTAAATCTTGTGTCCTAAACCCATCACTATCTCTACCCACTTTACCCAGTCGCACCCAACTGTCCCTGGACTCTGTATCCTTTTCTCCTGACAAGGTGGAGAGCTTGCTTTCAAACCTCGAGTCAGATTCTGCAACCGGTCCAGACGGCATCAGCCCACGTGTCCTCAAAGCCTGCTCTTCTGCTCTTGCTCACCCTCTCTCTGTTCTATTCACCCTCTCATTTGCCCAAGGTCATCTGCCATCTGCTTGGAAATCTGCTAACATCACTGCCCTGCATAAAAAAGGTGCAAAAACAGATCCTTATAACTACAGACCAATCAGCCTTCTCCCAATCATCAGCAAGGTGATGGAATCCATCATCGCCTCAGATATGAAATCCTTCCTCTTCTCCAATGGCTTGATTTCCAATCATCAATTTGGTTTCAGACCAGGTCACTCTACCCTGGATATGCTGCTTCTGCTCTCCCATCAATGGATGGAGGTCCTCAATGCCAGACAGGAAATCCGAGCCGTATCCCTGGACATATCACGTGCTTTTGACACAGTCTGGCACCTGCCCTACTCACCAAACTCTCTTCCCATGGTATTCAAGGCCATCTCCACTCATGGCTCGCAGACTTCCTCTCCTGTCGCAGTCAACGTGTGGCCCTAAATGGAGTTCTTTCATCCCCTCTTCCTGTGCAGGCTGGAGTTCCTCAAGGTAGCGTTCTGGGCCCTGTTCTTTTTCTGGTTTTCATCAATGATCTCTCGGACTCTCTGGAAAATCCTCTATTTCTCTTTGCCGACGACTCCACCCTCTGCCGTACCATCTGTCATCCCTCAGACCGGCAAGCAGCAGCTTCTTCGCTCACTGCAGATCTGGATAAAATCACAAACTGGTCCAACACGTGGAACATGTCTTTCAATCCAGACAAATCTCACACTCTCACTATGTCTCTTCGAAAGGACCGCTTACAAAACCCCCCCATCCACTTTCTCAACAATCCTCTGGAAGAAGTCTTTTCTTTCAAGCTTCTAGGTCTCACTATCTGCCATGACCTTTCCTGGGAAAGTCACATTTCCAACCTCGCCTCAAAAGCCAGTCGCCGACTGGGAATCCTCCGTCGTGCTAAGTCCTTCCTCGGCCCTCTTGAGCTCCTGACCACTTACAAAGCTTTTGTCTGTAGCCTGATGGAGTACTGCTCTCCCCTCTGGGCTGGTGCTCCTGCCTCCCACCTTTCTCGGCTTCACGCTGTCGAAACCAGGGCATTTAAGATCATCGGCATCTCCCGCAATGAAGCTGAGTCTTTGGGCCTCTCACTCAATCACCGCAGGTTGGTCGGTGGTCTTTCTGTCTTCTACCGACTCCTCTCCAGCCTTGCCCCCCCTGCTCTCTTTGCGATTTGTCCCCACCACATTTCCACAGGGCGCTCAAGGTCCGCCAACAACCCCCTTCTGGTACAACTACCAAAATCACGAATCACTGCTCATCTTCACTCTTTCATTCCTCTTTTTTCCCGCCTTTGGAATAAACTTCCTCACTCTATTCTTTCCCATTCTTCCCTCCAGGCTTTCAAAACAGCTGTTCACCACCACCTCTTATCTTCCCCCATCCAAATCCTCGATCTTTTCTACCCCCGATAATCCACCCAAGCCCACTTCCTTCAATTCTCCTAATTTCCTTCCTGAAAGTCCCTGAAAGGTCCATCTTCTCTTCGCCATGTTCCTGTCCCATCCCCATCCCTCTCCCTTCCACAGTTCACCTAATGTGTCTGTTCCCCACTGTTTTGTCCCTTCCACTCCCGCCCCTCTTGTCTCATGCCTCCTTGCTGTGAGTTGTGTGTTAGCTCTCATACGAGCCTCGACCAAGGTATACAAAAAAAAAAGAAAAAAGCAATCACTGAAAACAAGGAAGTTAACGCTCAAACATGACCTGATGATCCCAGCGAGCGTAATCTTATAAAACAATTAAACAGAAGACCAAGAAGGAACTTGAACAAGTCAAGGGCAAAGATGGAGTCCTCAGGAGGAACCTGGATAGAATTCCGGTTTCAGCCACTACTCCACAACCCTCAAACCCATACAGGCGCAGCCAAGTGAGACCGACAGAAATCTTTCTGCAAGAATTCACTTCTCCTTCGACAGATAGATAAAGAAAGAGAGGAATATCGAGTTAAAGAGATGAAATCATTACGACCAGATATAGGACTGAGGCACAAAAAAAGAAAATAAGACATTGCTAATTGAGGTATCCGTTCCCAGTGATTTTGGCCCAAACAAGACAGAAATCAAGAAAATAACAAAATACATCTCAAAAATGAAGTGAAAAGATCCTGGAAGTTGAAGAGTGCCAAAATTGTACCACTGATCATTGGAACACCAGGAATGATAAAAAAAAATGTTACATATAGCTTAAAAAACTATCCCTGGGAATATTAATACAAACAAACTGCAGTTGGAAGCTGTCGGAGGCTCGGTGACAATCCTGAAAAGAGCCCTCGGAATAAAGCTTTGAGAACAAGAAAACTTCACAAATTGGTTCATGAATCATGCCCCCTGACTGAGATGGAGGTGGATACTTCGGGATCTGGAAGGACTCGGTTCCACCTTATGAATCCCGCATATGGAGATAGCAACCAACAACATATATATATATATATATATATATATATATATATACACACACACACACACACACACACACACACACACACACACACACACACACACACACACACACACACACACACACACACACACACACACACACACACACGTAAAACATTCAATCAATTTCATATCCTGAATGTTGACAGTCCTTTATGACGTTTAAATACAGATGCATTGAGAAGTTATGGACTTACCCACATCCGCCCCACATCATTGAGCTCTTTCTTGTACCGAACGGAGTCTTGTAACACCTGTAGGTCAAACAAAACCTCGATGTCAGATGCACATTGAAAACAAAAATGAAAGTTCTTTGGAAAAAAAAGAAAAGTAACTGGTTAAAATAAGTGTTCATTTCAATTCACAATGATACAGACTTTTGGAGGAGCTTCCACACTTTCATTAAAGGAACACGGTAAAAGTTTAAGTGAATTCAAAGCTTTATCATGAGCTTCATCATTTGTATTTTGGAGGAACAAGAAAATAAAGGCATTTGATGGGACAAGTTTCTAGTAAAAAAAAGGGGGAAAAGTGAATGGGGGGACTCCAATACTGAATCCAAAGAACCTTCTCTCTGTATCTCTGACCATATCCTGTTCATATAGAGAGACTGACAGAAAGCAGGGTGACCAACTTGAAGGACAAGCATCCTCTGCATGCAGAACGATTCTGGGAAGAAGTTGCTTTGAGTTTACTGGTAGGCCAAGTCCTTCCTGACTGACTCAAACTTTATGCCAGGGGAGCTGGTCAAGACAATTTATTGCATGCTGTCTGTTCCTAAAACAAATAAACAAACCTAAGGCAGCGAGAATAGACGCCACATTGCTCAGACTTTTATCAACACCTTCTATACAACTCTGATTTTATCACAAATTTGGTGTTGTTGGCATTTTCTTTTGTTTACTTGCTTTAAGATCCTGTCATGCCTGTTGGTGCAAAGAGTCTTGAGGAACTAGCGCCACTTTCGTCTGTCTTGGGGCCACTGACTTGATCACTGTCCAGGTGGTTTCTTGCTCCCTCTTCTCATTTTCCACCATATGCCGCCAGGTTTCTGCCGGTTCTCCAACTCTCCTACGACCTTCAGGCTTCCAGCGTATTGTTCGTTTTGTGATATTGTTGTTTTCCACGCACAGTCCACGTGGAATCCATCTCCATTTTAATTTTTTCTGTGATGTTTTTCATTCCAGTCCTTCGTCCTCACTGTATCTGGCCAGAAAATTCACAATATATTTTTGTGAGAGGTGTAAATGAAGGATTGTAGCTTCTTTGCAATGGTTTTGGTGGCTTTCCATGCTTCCCAACCAAATAATAAGACAAACATTCAATTTAACTTCTTTGTAACCTCCCAATCTGCATCGGTTAGGTGAATTTTATCAAAGCAGCTCCACCACAACGCTACGGGGAAATCTCACAGAATGCTGTCAAATAGCAAAGGCCTTACAAAGCTCCACCATGATCATCACATGCACAAATTCCAGAAGTACCAATCCTGCCAGCACTGTTGAGAACAAGACCTAAATTATTTGGCCAATTTAAAAACAAGCCTCTCATTGACTGAAACACATCAACCTACTGCTCATTTGATTATCATTGGAGTGTGCTGACAGCATGGTTACCTTTAGCACCATAATTTTAGTTACATTGACATGGTGCCTCACCATTACAAGCATGTTTCAAAATGACACTGACTTGGCCATCATACTCTCAGTCCTTTGCCAGCTTTGTGAGCTGTAAGGTTGGAATTTGAACAGAGTACAGAGCCAAAAGTCTACTTTTTGTGAGATTATACCATAGAATGTCTGTCATTGCCACCATGAAAGTGGCAGCAAAGGGGAAAGCAACCTTTAAAAGAACAGTGTATTCGCCGAAACCAGCACAGCAGAGCTTGTGGTCAGATCATGTTTATTTGTCAACAAGCCCAAAATTGTCAGGTGTGACACTCGGTGCATTTAATAAGTCCTGTTCGCCACCAAATAGCGACAAAATTTAAAGGTTGGTTGAGAGAGAGAGAGAGAGAGAGAGAGAGAGAGAGAGAGAGAGAGAGAGAGAGAGAGAGAGAGAGAGAGAGAGAGAGAGAGAGAGAGAGAGAGAGAGAGAGAGAGAGAGAGAGAGAGAGAGAGAGAGAGAGAGAGAGAGAGAGAGAGAGAGAGAGAGAGAGAGAGAGAGAGAGAGAGAGAGAGAGAGAGAGAGAGAGAGAGAGAGAGAGAGAGAGAGAGAGAGAGAGAGAGAGAGAGAGAGAGAGAGAGAGAGAGAGAGAGAGAGAGAGAGAGAGAGAGAGAGAGAGAGAGAGAGAGAGAGAGAGAGAGAGAGAGAGAGAGAGAGAGAGAGAGAGAGCGCTCTGTGGCTGGAAATGGAGAGTTGCTTTGTACATCCTTTCAACACAAGCTTTGATATCCCATCCATTAGGGGAGAGTTGCTTGACCTTCCATGGCTTGAGGGGTTAGTGTGATATGCTCATCATTGAGCTACCAGGTTGAGCTTCAAAGCAAATGTAAAGAATGAGAGCACATATACAAAACCACCTAAAAAAAAAAAGGAGCTGATACTGTCAGTTCCCTGCCTTTTGAGTGATATGAGGAATCGATCCATGTAATATGAAAGCTAAATCTTGAAAGGTTTTTGAAATATCATGCACACAAGTCAACTTACTGAGATGGTTGTCACGGCAACACAATTCACCTCCAATCAGGTTGAGATAATATCTTAAAGAATAGATATATGCAATACAAAAGCTAAATGTTCAACGGTTTTTGAAATATCGCGCAAACAAAAGGACAAAGGCTTATTTTTGGAAGACAAAGAAGAAGGCTTCTTTGG
Organism: Eptatretus burgeri; assembly: GCF_056783735.1. Lineage (NCBI taxonomy): Eukaryota > Metazoa > Chordata > Myxini > Myxiniformes > Myxinidae > Eptatretus > Eptatretus burgeri. Next base: position 48,864,665 of record NC_140976.1, read on the forward strand.
CCAAAAGCTTGTCTCCATAAATATCATCCAGAAGCTTCGTCTGTGACTCATTTCATTATGTATGTATGTATATATATATATATATATATATATATATATATATATATATATATATATATATATATATATATATATATATATATATATATATATATATATATATATATATATATATATATATATATATATACACACACATCTGTGCACGCACACGCGCACACACACACGCACGCACGCACGCACGCACACACACACACACACACACACACACACACACACACACACACACACACACACACACACACACCAGATCCTCCCTCCCACCTCCTCCTCTTTTTCCTCTTAAAGGTACAAATGCAAGTTATGATAAATTTGTGATCCAAAAATTAAACGTCATTTTCTGTCCATCAGTCTTTTGTGTGTCTGTGTGTATATCTGTCTGTCTGAACAACCAATCGTGCCAAAACTATTGGGCCAATTGCCACCAAACTTGGCACTTGGACCAAGTTCAACCTAGTGATGAACATGGGTTACTTGGTTTCATCTGTAGTTGCGGGAGTTCGTCGGGGAATGTCGACAAAAATTCTCTATGTAAATGTGCATCATGTAGCGCCACCCAGTGGTGGTAGCAGAGGGTATTACAAGTCAGCCGTGGAGATAATTTGCACTTTTGCACTGTACACGTCCCCAAAGAGTGGGAAGCCCCAAAGCCAACGTCCACTCATAAGGGGAGGCAGGGGAAAGGGATGGGAGTCCAGAGGGAGGGGGTGGGTGGGAGGAGGCAGTGAGAGGGGCGGAATGAGAGAGGGGAAAGGATTGGAGGAAGGAGGGGAAGAAAGTGGGGGGTAGAGACCGGCATTGCTCGGCAACGCCAGCCACCCTGCTAGAAAGTTATAAAGAACTTGTCAACATTTTAAAACCGGGTGACATTCATAATCACAGTTATCCTTTTCTTTGGGTACATCTTTGTAAACACTTCAAAAAGGTGTAAGACATCATCCAGAAGGTGTATCTATTAAGGGATAATGTAGTCACACATTGTCAAACTCGACCAAAATCGATGATCTTTTTAAAGCCAAGAACTGAACCAAATACATAGCATTTATGGAAGGTGAAAATAATTTTACTTGAATTCCATTTCCATAATGTGTATTTAGAAATCTATAAATGGAGAAATATAAAACATAAAAAGCTTTCTCAAAATTATTTTATGACCAGCACCAGGAAATTATATTAAAAGCAAATGAAAGAAAAAGAAAAAAAGAAAAATGAAAAGAGCACCATGATTGAGTTCCTCTCCATGAGGAAACCTGGAGTCGGTTACATGATGGTGATTGGGGGCAGAAAACCGGAAAACTCATCCAGTTTGTCATCACACACAGCAGTATCACTATCCTCACAAAATGAAACGCGAGTGGAGGTTAAGTTAACCTCACCAATGTGTGTCACCGGTTGTGACAGGAAAGGGAATTGTAGAATCTCAAAACACCGATCCCAACAGAGTACCTTGAATTGGTGTGTCCAATGTTCGGTGATGGTGTAGGTTTGTGTGGAAGAACAAGCTCAGTGAAACATTCCGACTTCAAAAATAAATAAAAAATAAAGTATAATGCTATCGACATTCTTCACTTCCCTCTTCAACTTGAAATATTGCCAATAAAATGAAAAAGAAAACCTTCTACCCTTGCGGAAAATGCTCCAGGAGCCACCGTAATGCCAATACCCACATCTCCCAATAGACGTTTTGGGATGTTACAGTATTTGGCAGGACAATACCGATATCAATGAAGATAATGAGACATTGCATTTAGCGAGACCAATTACAATGATCAGGTGTCATAATAAACATCTGGGGCTGGCAGGATATCCAAGAGGTACGCACACTCAGGGCCGGCGCCACCATAAGGCCAACTTGGCAGCCACCAAGGGCGCAGACCTCAGAAGGGCGCATTACTGACGTTTAAGGGTCACAGTTTTATGGAAATTATTGTTTTAAGAAAACACATAATAAAATAAACAATATTATATTTCATTGTTCAGAATAGTTTATAGTTCATTGTTATTTCAAAACCAGTTTATTGTTTTCAACATTAACAATACTGTTTCTTTTTTATCTATATATTCTTCTTTCTTTATTCTATTCTTTCATTCACAGCTTGGTGACAAAATTTGCAAAGGAAAAGGCATGCAAAGTGAGATTTTGATGTGTCTGAAATTGAAACTTTTATGAGACGTTTTTAACTCTGTTTGTCTGTTTTTTGTTTGTTTCTCTGTCTGACTGTAAGGAAAATATTGTGGTAAAATAAATTTAGCTGTTATTTTTTTTTACATTTTTTTTTACTATAAAATTTTTTTTTTGGGGGGGGGATGCAAGTAACTGGCCTTGCCTAGGGCGCAAAATAGTCTGGCGCCGGCCGACCCTGCGCACACTCGCCTCTAAACTGTCCACCCAGGTTCGAATCCCGACCAAGCTATAAACTGTCGTCCCAGTATTTCACAGGCAGGGTGATTCATTATTGTGTGTGCCCGTCCCTTGTATGGACTTTAAACTGGGTGCACTATCTGCTGGCATTATTTGTGGATGATAAAGATCCCATGGTGTTCTTTGCAAAGAGTAGGCAAGCTATTGCCGGCACCCAAAACAAATTACAAATTTGTGCTGCTCCCTCTGTAACTAATGGTTCTACCACGCAGCTTTGTGCTGCAAACAAAAGAAGAAGATAAACATCCTTACTCCCATCCCTTTCACAAGTATGGAATGACAACTACTTGTGAGATGTCAGATTGAGTGTATTTGATGCATACATGCATACATACATCTTGCATTTTTTTAACCATAAAGATGTTCTTCGTGACAATTATCGTCATTCAAACAGTATCGGCCACTCCGAATGTTTATAATTTCAAACATTTAAAGGACGTTGCAAATGACAACACCAGTCAATTTACTTAGATGGTCATTGTAAACCTCAAAATAGTTGATTGCCCAAAATGCTTTGTTAATAAGAGAGTGACCAATTTTCACAAAGTCTGGACCATGAGATGGGCTCCTTTCTTCATAATGGTTTCAACAATTTCAGAAAAGAACCTCTGCGAACAGTGAGTCCACAACGGAGACTGTGGCTCCAAATGAGTAAATGCACGACCTCAGCTGCATCCAATAAAGTCAACAAGGAAATCCAACACAGGCGGAGGCCATTCAGCCCATCATGCCTGCGCGAACACCACACCAACCCAAGATCCAAGAAAGAAAATGCAAAAGGAAAATGTTTTTTAATTAATGGAAGAAAAAATAAAATTTGTATTTTGTGTTTGTTTGTTTTTGTATTTAATTTTTTTTTGTATACTTTTTTGTTGCAATTTATTTTTTCTATTTTTTTTCTTCCCCACGGGGAGGGGGCATGGGCTTGGTTAAAAACACACATCAATCACACAAGCCCCCTTAACAAGACCCCCACCAACGGCACTCCATACACAATCACTCATCAATACTCAAACTACCTAAAAGTCTAATCAACATCCCCATACCCCTCTATCTCCACAACTTCCAGGTACCTATCTAATTCTAATTTAAACTTGTCTACTTTTTGTGCTGCCACGACCTTTCTAGGGAGACCATTCCATGCATTAACTACTCTCTGAAGGAAAGTCCCCTGTGTTACTACGGTCTTAACTTTCCTCCTCTTTACTCTCAGGCTATGACCCCTGATTCTGCTGCTGTCTACTCAGTTGAATAATTCATCTGCACTTATTTTATCTATACCTTTCATTATCATGTTGATAATCTCTGTCATATCTCCTCGCAACCGCCTCCTTTCCAGTGAATAAAGCCCTGTCACCTTCAACCGCTCCTCATCGCTGAGTCGAGCTAGGCCCGGAATCAATCTAGTAGCCCTACGCTGAACCCTCTCTGTGGAATCTACGTCCTTCCGGAACTGTGGTGACCAAAACTGCACACAATATTATCGATGTGGCCTCACTAAATTCCTGTACAATGTTAACACCACCTCTTTTGATTTATAAATGATCCCCCTCAGAACACAACCTAAAACCCGATTTGCTTTACCTATAACTGCCTGGCACTGTGCTGCCTGCTTACCTCCCGTATCTATTACCACCCCCAGATCCTTCTCCTGTGTAATGTGCTCCAAAATTACCCCTTGCATCCTGTAATCTCTATTTTCATCGTTCTTCCCCATCCCCAACACCTTACACTTGCTCAGGTTAAATTACATCTGCCAATATTTTGCCCAATCCATACAAGTATCAATACTCTCTTGTATCTGTTAGCAAAGAGTGGTTCATGGTTAATATCTGTGTGGTTAGTATCTTGCAATTATCCTGACTGTTCTTGTGTAAAAGTTGAAGAAAAATACCTGTTTTATAAGCCTGCTATCTCACTTTCATCACTAACCACTCTCCCGATGCGATAGTGGTTAGTATCCAACACCTAAAAAGCCGCCTCTGATATCCACCTCACCTCCAAGCTTTGTGTCATCCGCAAATTTGGAAAGCTTACTCTTTACCCCATTATCCAAATCGTTGATGTAAACATTGAATAGTAATGGTCTGAGTACCGATCCCTGAGGTATCCCACTACTTACATCCTCCCAGCAAGACATCCTCCCACTCACAGCCACTCTTTGCTTCCCATCACTAAGCCAGTTTGTAATCCAATTAGCTACTTGACCAGCCACTCCACAAGCCCTCACTTTGGCTAACAACCTCCGATGTGGTACCTTATCAAATGCCCTCTTAAAGTCTAGATATACTACGTCCACTACCTTTCCATCATCCACCCAATCAGACACTGCTTCATAGAACTCTAAAATATTTGTTAAACAGGAACGACCTTTGGTAAACCCATGCTGACCACCTTTAATTAGTTTGTATTTGTTTAAATGGTTCTTCATCTGGTTCTTAATTTCTCCAACACCTTCCCCACAACTGAAGTCAAACTAACAGGTCTATAATTTCCCAATTCTTCTCTGGATCCTTTCTTAAATAAGTGTTACATTTGCGACTCTCCAATCCTCCGGTACCTGTCCTGACGACAGTGAGCTATTGAAAATATCCGTTAACATTTCACTTACCTGCTCAGCCACCTCCATCGACAGTCTCGGGTGCATATTATCTGGACCCAGAGCCATATCTACTCTTAGATTACCTCGCTGTTCCTTTACTTCCTCCACTCCAATCTGGATCTTCTGTAAAAGCCCTTCCTCACCTCCTCGATAGATACTCTCAGCTATTGGCAATTCTCCTGACTGTTCTTGTGTAAAAGTTGAAGAAAAATACCTGTTTAATAAGCCTGCTATCTCACTTTCATCACTCACCACTCTCATGGTGGTATTCCTCAATGGGCCCTCACTGGTCCTCACCTGTTCTTTGCCCCTGATGTACTTAAAGAAAGCCTTGTTATCATGTTTAATATTCTTAACCATGTCCTTCTCGTAATCTCTTTTGGCTTACCGAGTTATTTTCTTCACTTGCCTCTGTTTACTCCAATGGTGATACAAATCTAACTCCAGTCCTGTTATGTTAAATCTAATAAATGCCTTTTGCTTCTCCTAAAAAGCGTTCCTTATCTCACTGCTCAACCACCCTGGTCTCTTTCTGTTTCTAGTTTTACACCTCATTGGAATGTACTTACTCTGCACTCTACACATTTGGTCCTTGAAGGTTTCCCATTTTTGTGATGCCGATTGTCCTGTTGTTAGAGTCTCCCAATCTCGATCACCCAATTCTCTCCTCATACCCTCAACAATTGCCTTCCTGAAATGTAATAGCCTTACCCTACTATCCTGAACTCTAACCCTCAACACAATGTTTGCACACACAATGTTATGGTGACTTGCTCCTAAATGCCCCCCAACCTCCACCTCCTCCACCATATTGGGATCGTTACTTAAAAGGTCGAACACTGCATCCCCTACCCCCCCCCCCCCTCGTGGGCTTATCTACGTACTGGGTTAAAAAGCAATCTTGGAATAAAACTAGGAAATCCTCATCCACTCTGCCCTTTACCTGTTCCTGGACCCAATCTATCCCTGGCAAATTAAAATGCCCCATAATCAAGACTCTTCCCTCACAACATGCCCTTTTGAATTATTCATGTACTCCTCCTTCCTCCTCTTCCTTCCCACCCGGAGTTGACGTCTATTGCTCTGCTCATAATTTCTTTATCGTTTCCTAATCTGGAGGGGATCCCAGAAAACATGACCTCACAACCCTTTGCTTTCAGCCACTTTAGCAAAATCCTGTATCTATTTTTCAAAACCTCTGAGTAAACTTTCCATCCATCATTCGCACCTCGGTGTACCACAACCAACTTCTTCCTGCCGTGACCCGATACAATATCGTTTACCCTTCCTTCAATGTCCCTAACTCCTGCGTCCCGCTCCTTCAAAACGACACAGAATTCTGTGTCCACAATCCTTCCTGCAGAATGAAGAATCTACATATTTAATAATCTCATCAACCACAAAAACTGTCTCCCATAACTCATGTCTACAAATTTCTATTGCTGCACCTCCACCACTGCCTGCACCCGCTGCACCTCTGCCACTGCCCGCACCTGCTGCATCTCCGCCACTGCCCGCACCCGCTGCACCTCCGCCACTGCCCGCACCTGCTGCACCTCCGCCACTGCCGCACCGGCTGCACCTCTGCCACTGCCCGCACCCACTGCACCTCCACCACTGCACCTCCGCCACTGCCCGCACCCGCTGCACCTCCTCCATCACCCGCACCCACTGCACCTCCACCGGTCCCCGCTGCACCGTTGCCACCGCCCGCCCTCTCTTTATTTTCTCTGCTGCGTGACCCTCATCACCTCAGTCTTCTCCAGACTCATCTTCAGCCCATGTTTCTCAAATGCCTCCTTCCACTCCGCCAGTACTTCCTGCATCTACTGTGCACTCTCCATCACAACAGCGAGATCGCCCGCAGACAGCATCGTCCCCATACTTCTCCTCAAGCTCACCTTCATGCTTACCAGCTCCATCACCATGATAAACACAAGTGGGCTGAGAGCATTTCCCTGCCTCAAACTGATGTTCACATTGAATTCCTCAGATATCCCAGGACCAACCAAAACTCTTCCCTTCATTCTCTTGCATATCCCTTTCACCAACTTGACTTCTGCTTCTGGCACTCCCATCCGTCTCAGGGTTGCCATCAATGTTGTCAGCCTTCTCCAGGGTCCACAAATCCCAATGCCATCCCACCTTGCACCTCCAATCTCTTTTTCACCAGCTGTCTTCGGGTGAACATCCCATTCGTCATCCCTCTACCCTCTTTAAACCCTTGCTACTCTTCTCTGATCTCCATCTCCAGCACCTTCATTTCCTTACACCTTTATCCAAAATCAACTGAGATTACAAATAACACATGATGAAATAGACAACAACTAACAAATGGCAAAATATCGAAAAAAATGGACAAGTCGACTGTGAATAACAATAACAACTAGATTGGTACTCGAGAGCGCATACCTCCGTCAGGCTGAACAGTTTATGTCTTGTACCCCATTGATCGGCTGAATCTGCATCTGGACCTCAAACAAAATCCAATCAGCTTGTTCTTGTCAAACACCAAACCCATCCACGAAGTTTCGGCTGAATGCATACACACCTTCTTGAGATATCATGCTGTATATCCTTTTTGACCAAATCTCTCATTGGTGAAGAATCACTGTCAAAAAAATTGTAAAATTCTCATGTCCGGATCCCAATTTGGATCTTCACCAAAATCAAATCAATTGGTCCTCGTCATACACCCACCATGTCCACTTCGTTTGGTCTGAATCCGTTCACAGCGTTTTGAATTATCCTGCTCACAGACAGACAAACAGGGGTGAAAACATTACCTCCGTCCACCATCGTGGCGGAGGTAATGAACTTCAGAAGAATAAATAACAAATCAATAAGTAAGAGAATAAAGGACTGTATTCCAAATAATACGAGATCAGAATTGGTTAAAAAAAGCTTGAAAACGACCCACAGATGAATGTGCCTTCACGACTCCATCAATACCTTGACAGAGACGAGGGTCAGAGTAATGCAGTGCATCGATGGAGTATGATGTGCGTTGAAATCGGTTATCTTGTGATTTCATGAAATGAATGTGGATATCATGGGCAAACAAACAAACACACACACACACACACACACACACACACACACACACACACACACACACACACACACACACACACACACACACACACACACACACACACACATACACACACACACACACACACACACACACACACACACACACACACACACACACACACACACACACGTCCATGAATTCTGGTAAGGATTCATAATCAAACCAGACACATGTTACCTTCCATCACCAATGAATAAACATCTGCACACTTCCTTGCACATTACATGTACTTGACTAAACACATCCATATGAATTGTAATCGACCTGTTATTCGCTAAACACACGGTCTGTCATTTGTTTACATTATTGTTACTAGTACGGCCCCGTAGGTGAGTACCAGTATGTGCAGCCTCTCTCTCTCTCTCTCAAACCTCGAAAAGGCACATCCGCGGGTCCCCAGCAATATTCCTGGCAAGTTTCAATTGTGCAAAATAAATAATAAATAAATAAATAAACAAACATTAATTGTGATGTCATTCGTGACATCATAGCACCGTGTCCTGTCATTGGTCGACAGATAAATGGCCGTAGCTTGGGAACCGCTCGTCCGATCGATATCAAACCTCGAAAAGGCACATCCGTGGGTCCCCAGCAATATTCCTGGCAAGTTTCAATGAGATCGGACCGGCAGTCGTCGAGAAACGGCGGTCGCAGACAGACAGACAGACAGACAGACAGACATTGCTGGAATTATAGATAGATTATTATTATTATTTGTTATAACTTTGTTTATGGAACACAAATGCAAAAGCAAGCATTTGTTTTGGTCATGCATTTTTCGGGGAATTCTGTATATTGTGTACGCAAGATAAGTGGACAAGCCGGTAGGCGACATGGGTGGTCGCTATATAATTGCATACTAGTCATACCGTTTTTGATGGATCGGGCTGAAATTTTTTGACAAAGAGGTTGATTATACAGTGGGGAGAACAAGTATTTGACACACTGCCGATTTTGCAGGTTTTCCCACTTACAAAGCACGTAGAGGTCTGTAAATTTTTATCATAGGTACACTTCAACTGTGAAAGACGGAATCTAAAACAAAAATCTTGAAAATCACATTGTATGATATTTAAATAATTAATTTGCATTTTATTGCATGAAATAAGTATTTGATCACCCACCAACCAGTAAGAATTCCAGCTCTCACAGACCTGTTAGTTTTGTCTTTAAGAAGCCCTCCCATTCTCCACTCATTACCTGTATCAACTGCACCTGTTTGAACTCGTTATCTGCATAAAAGACAGCTGTCCACATTCAATCAATCAGACTCCAACCTCTCCACAATGGGCAAGACCAGAGAGCTGTCTAAGGACATCAGGGACAAAATTGTAGACTTGCACAAGGCTGGGATGGGCGACAGGACAATAGGAAAGCAGCTTGGTGAGAAGGCAACAACTGTTGGCGCAATTATTAGAAAATGGAAGAAGTTCAAGATAACAGTCAATCTCCCTCGGTCTGGGGCTCCATGCAAGATCTCACCTCGTGGAGCCTCAATGATCATGAGAAAGGTGAGGGATCAGCCCAGAACTACATGGCAGAACCTGGTCAATGACCTGAAGAGAGCTGGTCAATGACCTTTGATACCACAGTATCAAAGAAAACCATAAGTAACACACTATGCCGTCATGGATTAAAATCCTGCAGCGCACGCAAGGTCCCTCTGCTCAAGCCAGCGCATGTCCAGGCCCATCTGAAGTTTGCCAATGACCATCTGGATGATCCAGAGGAGGAATGGGAGAAGGTCATGTGGTCTGATAAGACCAAAATAGAGCTTTTTGGTTTAAACTCCACTCGCCGTGTTTGGAGGAAGAAGAAGGATGAGTGCAACCCCAAGAACACCATCCCAACCATGAAGCATGGAGGTGGAAACATTATTTGGGGATGCTTTTCTGCAAAGGGGACAGGACAACTGCACCATATTGAGGGGAGGATGGATGGGGCCATGTATCGCGAGATCTTGGCCAACAACCTCCTTCCCTCAACAAGAGCATTGAAGATGGGGCGAGGCTGGGTCTTCCAGCATGACAACGACCCGAAACACACGGCCAGGGCAACTAAGGAGTGGCTCCGTAAGAAGCATCTCAAGGTCCTGGAGTGGCCTAGCCGGTCTACAGAGCTGAACCCAATGGAAAATCTTTGGAGGGAGCTGAAGGTCTGTGTTGCCCAGCGACAGCCCCGAAACCTGAAGGATCTGGAGAAGATCTGTATGGAGGAGTGGGCCAAAATCCCTGCTGCAGTCTGTGCAAACCTGGTTAAGAACTACAGGAAACGTCTGATCTCTGTAATTGCAAACAAAGGTTTCTGTACCAAATATTAAGTTCTGTTTTTCTGATGTATCAAATACTTATTTCATGCAATAAAATGCAAATTAATTATTTAAAAATCATTCAATGTGATTTTAAAGATTTTTATTTTAGATTCCATCTTTCACAGTTGAAGTGTACCTATGATAAAAATTACAGACCTCTACGTGCTTTGTAAGTGGGAAAACCTGCAAAATCGGCAGTGTATCAAATACTTGTTCTCCCCACTGTATATAAGTGTGCATAAAAGACAACAAAGGCACAAGAAGCAAATTTTTGATTTTCGAAATATATATATGTAAATATTTTTCTGATTTTTTCAAAAATTTCAAAGTCCCTTTGCTAGGCAACGGTGGCGTCCATAGCAACGGTGCTCAAAAGCGTACAACTAGATCCTGGTATGAACCTAGCAGTCAAATTTCATCAAAATCGATTGACTCTTCTGGCCTCCAGAGCTGTCCATTACATACATACAGACAGATGGAAAACCTGAGAATAACGGTAGTCAAGCGACCACCCCAAAAAAAGAGATCTCGATCGAGCCACACAGCACGCCGCCCCCCCCTCCCCCCAAGATACACAGCATGCCAGCCCCCAAGACACGCAGCACGTCGGGCCCTCAATCTACACAGCCAGACCTCGAGCCACACAACAGCCAGGCCCCGAGCTGCGCAGCACGCCGATCCCTGAAACACGCAGCATGCCGGACCCCGCGCCGCATGGCACGCCCATCCCAAGACGTGCATCACATCAGTTCAATCATTCTGCACAATGTTCAAAATGTGTCTTTCTTGTTGAGACCGAGCATTGCTTAAATCACAATATAAATGATTCATAATGGCCACCGAGTTCTGCCCATGGGAGCATCATTCCCAATTGTGACTTGAATTTTAATGTGTGTACCAAACATTGCTACCTCCGCCACCGAAGGTGAAGGAGGTAATGTTTTCACCCCTTTCTGTGTGTTTGTCTGTTTGTTTGTGTGCAAGTTATCTCAACAAGTTGTGGACAGATTGGGATGAAACTTGGGGAACATGTTGCGTTTTTGACAAGGAAGAATTGATTCAATTTTGGTGAAGGTCCGAATCCCGAACTGGACACGAGAATTATTTAATTTTCAAAGTGATTCTTCACCATTGACAAATCCGGCCAAAAACGATAGAAAGCACGATATCTCAAAAAGTTGTGAGACTGATTCGGATGAATGTTGGTGGACACGTTGGGTGTGTGACAAGGAATAATTGATTCGATTTTGGTGAAAATCTGGATCTGGATCTGGATCCGGATCCAATGACAAGAATTTTTAAAGTGATTCTTCACCGTTAAGAGATGGAACCAAAAATGATATCGTTCTGCATCGCATGATATTTCAAAAACGTATTTTCGCCCGATATGTTCTCGTGGATCAGGCATTACGTGGCGGAGGTATGGGCTTTACCGAGTGCCCTTCCAGTTTTATACGTACTGATTAACTTGTCAGTACGGCAAAAACAGAAGAAGACCAACAGAGTCAGGAAATCCAGAGTACAATCCGATCACAAGATATTGTTGTGGAAATGGGCCCTTAGTGGGTTATTAAATATAGGATTAGCCCAGATCCCCCTGAAATGCATGTTTAGCCAGGTTGTTTGGTAATCGGACGTTAAATGTATGTCGGAAGGTGTAGTAGGCGGTCCAGTCTTCATACAGTGGTGGTGTACCGAGAGGCGCCTTCTTTTTCCTTCCCCCCTCCTAACCAGCCCCCACCCAGCGCCCTGACAGAGTCCAGTCAACAAGTCGTGCCAGCAACCCATTGGCGGAGAGCTGCTGCAAACTCGAACGATGGACCAATCACGTGTCCCCGGAGGTGGTCCGAAAAGCCCGCCCCGAAAGGCAAGAGAAACTGCTTTTACCGGTCTGCCATCTGCTTTATGAGGAGTGACTTGACGAGCTGTTCCTCCTTGGCCATAGATCCAGCATGCAAGTCATCCCCAGGTTCATCCTGAATCCAACCACAAAGCCTCTGACTGTCTTTACTCCCTGCACAGCTCGACCACGTCTTGTCATCCCATCGATCCACCTACAGAGTCCAACACCCAGATTTGGCCTAATCTGGTGTACAGGCCAGGCCTGGATTTGCAGACTGGATATTGCAAAAAACCAGCTGGAACACACACTGGATCTTTCTCTCCTGTGCCGTCAACCTCACAGGGGCTGGACGCACCGAGGCTGCATGCGTGAGCTGTGCTGATAGGAGTACGTCGCCGCCATCTTGCCACGCAGCATGCTCGGGCTGGGTGCTCGAATCCGGCGACATCGGCTTGTCACGAGCCGCATTCTTCGACACCTTTCCTCTCGTCCATGAGGCACCACCAAGTATTCCGTATCTTGTATGCATGTTGTCCAGGCCTAAGACATATTTTGCTCGGGCCCCCCTGCAAAACCCGTATCCGTAGCTCCTGAGGTAAGGGCGGGTTATAGATGAATTATAACGTTATCGCGAATGCTTTGCTTGTGTCGTGTTCCCCGATGTTTCCCCATTAAATCTGGCTGATTCATACGAAATTTCCTGCCCTGAATTTATTCGTGTCGCGCTGAAGAACAATCGCTCGATTTTTTTTATTTAAAACCAAACTGGCTACGGACTGCGGCAGACTTCGCTCGGTCTCTGATCAAAACCAGTCTGTAGCCGGGGTGTATCCCCAACTGGCAAGGCACAGGGGTACTTTGGTATCGTGATCTTAGGCACGTGACCCGAGACCTGTGCCGAACTTGCCGGCGATATAACCGCTGAGACGGCAGTGCTGTTAAGCGCCGCCGAATCTAGTACAATATCAGCGAGGATGGAGCAGCGTGGAAGAAGGAAGAGATAATGAAGAATATGAAGATGGGAAGGGATAGTAGTTGGAGTTGGAGCCTGGTGTGGCTTCGTGGTTAGGGTGGCTGGTTTGGGATCTTAGGGTCTGAGTTTGAGCCCTGTATGCTGCTGAATTAACACCAAGTGGGGTTGACTCAGCCTGTTATTCTTCTGAGGGTGGTGAAATGAGTGCCAGTGTAATGGTATAGGGGCACAGCATCAGCGGCAAAGTCGTGCCCCCAACAAAATGATAGCTACCTGGCAACCAGGCTGTCATACGGGAGAAGGAGATAGAGAAACAGAAGAAGAAATAAGAGTGGGTGAATGAAAAATCGATCTTCCTGTGTCAGTCTCACCATACCTGTTACTCCCAGCAACGACAGAGTATAACTGTCATATAGATGTTGAAATGGTATACCACCACCACTGCAATTATATGGAGACAAACATCCAGAAAATGAACAAACTAGAGTTGGCCAGTGGAAAAAATAAGAACAGTAAAATGTCTGAACTAAATGTTGACAGACATACGCCAACAGCCATGGGGAAAGAGGATGAAGTAACGTTTTGGGCGAGAGCTCTTCTCCAAAGCAAGCCTTCTTACTCTGATGAAGGGTTCACACCTGAAACGTCACTTCACCTTTCTTTTCACAAGGAGAGGTCTTGAGTGAGAAATAGGCACAAAAGAAAAAAATTAAAAAGGAGTAAAATGAATCACAGATTTTAAAATGGTGCAAGCAAAGGTAGAATAAAATAAATAAATAAATACATCAAGCAAGCCTCACTTCATAAGCACCGATGATTGGAGGATGCACTCACATTGAGGAAGAACTTCAACAAAATATGAGCATCAACCCAGGGAGAGATCTCAAATGACAGTAACTACAATATGAGTTCCATAACAAGGAACGTCAACGCAGGGTGACGCCATTAGGCCCATCAAGCCTGCACTATGGCTGGTTGTCCGCGGTCTATTCATTTTGAATGCTGAGCATCAAGCAAGCAGGTGCCATTTTTCAGTGTTTGGTGTGACTCGGACAGGGTTGGAATGGCCGGCGTCTGAGACTCAGTATGGATGCTCCAACGACCACTCAAAAGGAGCGGTACGTCCTTCTTTCATGGGATAAATGACTTGATTATTTTCGCGCCACACAGCAGATGACTTGCGACAATCTAAACCGATTTGTTGATCAATACATTGGAATGTAAAATGAGTAAAATCTGCTCCTTAAATTATCAATGTTTACAAAAATTCCATAAAAAAAACATCTTTCCTAAAAGAAGGAAGATCATATTGCCATTTCCCCACAGATATTCCTGCTCTCACAGAGAAAACACCAGAAGGTTCCTCCCACATACCACCCTTGCACAACATTGACAGGGTGGCGCAGCCGTAACGCAATCGCCTCTCCGCTGCTCAGCTGTCGAGCCAGGGTTTGATTCATGACCGGACAATTAGCTGTAGGATTGGTGCTATCATGGCAGGGAACTGCATTGGCGAGTACCCTGCCCGTCAGATGGACATTAAACTGGGCATCCCATCTGCTAGCATTAATTGGTGGACGTTAAAGATCCCATGGTGCCTTTTACCGAAGAGTAGGTGATTGTCTGCCCACGGCATCCTGAGTAGGAGGTATACCCTGGCTCGATCCAATACGCACTTGAAACAAGACAAGGGGTAAATGACCGTAATTTAGGCTGGATAGTTAAAGCAATGATACGAGCAGCCCTTGTTAAAACCTCGGCCCCCATTTGGTGTGATGCAGCAACTGGATAAGCAAATGCCTTGTGATCGCATCAACTTCCGACCAACTCCAAGCTGATGATCCCCGAAAGGTGAAGCATCCGTCCTTGGATGGATTCTGCTCATCTGACATGCTACGAGTACCCATCACTCATTGTGTTGTGCGAGAAGCACTTCCTGGTGGCTTGTTGGCGAAAGCAACAGGACAGTTTTTGGAGCAAAAGTGGCTGCAGAAGAGACAGTCAAGATTCTGAAAGACAGCTGTTGACATTATTTCAACACGAGTGTGTGTAGATTCGCACACTTGTGAGTTGTACAGCTGTCGCTGCCGATGCATGTACTTTTCCTTTCAATTCAATGTGATATTTCCTCCTTACTTTGTCACGGGCACGATCCACAGACGTGTGTAGAATCTTCATTTTGTTTGCGAAAGGAAGATAAAAAGGTAACGGCACACGGAAAAGCGCATACCTCCGCCAGGCTGAATAGTTTACCTTTTTATCCCACTAATCTGTACCATTTGTCCTTGTCACACACCAAACTCCAATCGGCTTGTTCTTGTCACCTACCCAATTCATCCACCTGGTTTTGTCACAACTTGTCCACAACTTCTTGAAATGTCATGCTGCTAATATATCATTTCTGGCCCCAACTCTCAATGATGAAGAATCACTCTGCATTTTAAAAAATCCTCGTCTCTGGATTCAGATCTTCACGAAAATCGAATCACTTCGTCCTCGTCACACACACCCAACCCATAAACCAAGTTTCGGCCGAATCCGTCAACAACTTTTTGAGATATCGTGCTCACAAACAAACAACAGAAAAACAGACAGACAGACGAGCGCGAAAAGCGGCGGAGCTAATAAAACAAAAGCATTTTTTGTCATAAAAGCAATTTCAAAAAAAAAATAACCAGGAAAGGCACCTGAAAGGACAAGTAAACAAAACCAGAAGTCAGTTCACTTGCATCATTAAAGTTTTTGCTTGCAACACATTTATGATGTGCAGAGAAAGCTGATATTTTAATTCAAAAACAGAACACTGTACTTGGAACGTCTGGTGCGCTGGAATTATAAACAGGAAATACAAAAATCCACAAAGAAACATTCAATGAGCAGCCTTTTGCTTTTAAAGAGCCAAAACTTGTTTTGAATAAATCGCATCGTGGTGACTCATTATACAGCACCAGCCAGAAAGAACCGGCATAAGGACAGTTAAGCAAGCGGATAATGAGCTCAGCCCTCAAAGCAAAGCTGTGTTTCAGGCGGTTTGATAAGGAGCAGTACATTATTCTCACCAAAGATAAAGAGCAAAAATAAACAGAATGAACGAGAGAAAATAAACCTCATCGCAATGACTATTGCTCCCAACACCTGGATTCATTGGCAAAGTTGATATTCCTGAATTAAATGCACGAGCCATCATCACTGTGCCATACTCGTTACAGAACGACGGTGCTGACGAAATAGTTACTGGGCAAGGGTTTTGGGTTATGCTGGGTTGTTTGGCATTGCCTTCCCAGGTGTTAGTCCAGGCAGAGATTTATAATTTGGTCATGGTGTCGGTGGTAGCTGGCCTACTCTTCGTGAAGGACACCGTGGGATCTTGAACGTCCAACGACTAATGTTGGCAGACGGAACGCCCAGTTTAATATCCATCCGAAGGACGGTTCGGGATGACATTTTATAGCTGTGTCGGGATTCAAACCCAGGCTGAACACCTCAGAGGGGAGTGAGCATTCATCTATGCTTACAATTACAGTCCGAGGAAATGCCCCTAAATGAAAGTTGGTTGCTTCTCAAAAAAAAGCTGCGATGCTGAACTCAGCAGCAAAATTGAAATGCAATTGTGATAATTAATCAAAGAAAACCCTTGCAATTAATGGACAAAAAAACCAAAAACTTCTCATGATAGCCCACCTATAATAATAAAAAATAAAAAATGGCAGTGTGTGTGTGTGTGTGTGTGTGTGTGTGTGTGTGTGTGTGTGTGTGTGTGTGTGTGTGTGTGTGTGTGTGTGTGTGTGTGTGTGTGTGTGTGTGTGTGTGTGTGTGTCCTCCATAATTCCAAACCCATGAAACCTAGTGGCCCAAATCTTTGCATGCATACTTAGAGAAAACCAAAGGCGTACATGGATGAAAACTAGTTGTTTGGGTGAATTAAAACACTCCTTTTGAAGATAATTAATGGGGGTGTTCAACTTGAAAAACAAAAAACAGGCTTATCGTTCAGCCGCTTTCTCTCGCAGGGGTCTGAAGCCTCGCTTTTGCTTCGGCCTGCTTGAAAATGTCTTGCCTTGCAACCACATTGTACTCTCATGGGCTAACTAAAGTCTATAATTGCACTCAGTCTTCAGATTTCAAGTTCGGAGCAGGTGGACTAATTAATGGTCGAAATCTCAAGTAAAATCTGAAAATTTCAGAAAATCAACAATTCTTTTACCAAGCGTATTTACATATTTACTTTAGGCAAGTAAGGTTGTGATCCCTCCTTCTCCACATTAACACAAGAGAATGTGAAATTGCCAAGCCAAAGCATTGAACTTTACTTTCCGTGCTGTTTGGAGAATTATATTGAGTGAAGAAAAGATTAAGGGATGTGCCAAAATGTAACATCATTGAGTGCAATTAAAGTGCAAAATAAATTAGAGGGATCGCTGTGAAGACTCTGGCGGTCACTCATGGGCTGGGTTCTCCGTGGGGAAATTTCCAGGGTTAGGAAGGCAAAATAAATGTTATTAAAGGTCAAATTAAAAGAACAGTGACCATAACAGAAGGATTAGAATGAGTAAATCAACGGGACACGTGAACCCCCTTCTGGTAAAACTACCAAAATCACGAATCACTGCTCATCTTCACTCTTTCATTCCTCTTTTTTCCCGCCTTTGGAATAAACTTCCTCACTCTATTCTTTCCCATTCTTCCCTCCAGGCTTTCAAAACAGCTGTTCACCACCACCTCTTATCTTCCCCCATCCAAATCCTCGATCTTTTCTACCCCCGATAATCCACCCAAGCCCTCTTCCTTCATTTCTCCTGCTTTCCTTCCTGAAAGTCCCTGAAATGTCCATCTTCTCTTCGCCATGTTCCCCGTCCCATCCCCATCCCTCTCCCTTCCACAGTTCACCTAATGTGTCTGTTCCCCACTGTTTTGTCCCTTCCACTCCCGCCCCTCTTGTCTCATGCCTCCTTGCTGTGAGTTGTGTGTTAGCTCTCATACGAGCCTCGACCAAGGTATACAAAAAAAAAAACAAAAAAAAAAAACTGAGTTCAAGAGAGAATTGGGAAAAATATTGTAATAATCTTTTAATTCATTTCCTCAAAAAAATTTCCACTCAATTTTTGAGGCGTCACTCTCCCCACTTCCCCCATTCTCCTCGCTCTCCTTGCCCACTTCCTTGCTGCCTCCTCTCTCTCTTTCTCTTGCTCCAGCCCCCCTCCCCCTTTGTCACACCCACTCCATCTCAGAGTGCATAGCAACATGTGGTGAGGCATCACTCTCCCTGCCTTCCACACTCCCCCATTTCCTCGCTCCTCCCCCTTCTCTCTCTCCCTCCTCCTCCTCTTTCACCCTCCTCCTCTTTCACCCTCCTCCTCTCCCCGCCCCTCCCTTAATATTCCTGTCAGCAAAGCAATGGATAGTATCTGTTAGTTATCAATCCTAACGCAGCAAAATGTGTGACGATTTCATCTTTGAGCATAAAATGAATAATGGTGTGAAAGTGAATGAATTGCAAACAAAATCAATGGCAAGCCAGTTCCTAAAGGACAGTGATCAAGTTCAAAACGAGTTTACCTTTTAATGATGTAGAGATATTTTGGAATGAAGCTCAAAAACACTGATAATGATTATCCCAAATCAGTCCAAAAATTACAAACCACAGTTGACACGTCCATGTTTTTCACTCGTGCGTCCATTTCCATTATCTGCTTTGCCTGTAAAAGTAAAGCTGAGCTGCCAAATGGCAAATCTATTCAATTTCTAACCTCATTAGTAACTGAAGATTGTCCTGCCATTGGTAAGACACCAATTATATTAATGCTGCCAAGGAGTAAGTGATCACAAGGACAGTAAACTCCTTGGAAAAGGCACGATTTGCCTTTGGCCTTCTCAAACAAGCTCGGTCCAAATAATTTGCATTAACGACCTTCCCAACAAAGTCATGTCTACAATAAGTCTTCAAGATGCATGAAACATGAGCTATAACATGAAATTTTTACTCCCCTCAAAAAGAAAAATCACAAAGCCAAGACACCTGGATTTACACTCTCTGCGAGAGGTTGCTGTCCTTGCATTAAAAAGCCTCCTCTTCGGGCACACACAAAACTTTTTTTCCGAAAGGTCCACGAGCCCTAACTGCAAATCTGAGTCACAGCATGTCATGGATTCAGAGCAGGCGGTGCAATAACCCGACAATCGAATGTCATTATTTGAACTGATGGAACATCACCTGTAAGAAAAAAAAACGATTTTAAAGTTTAAAAACACACACCACAATGAAGTCAAACAAGAATCCATGTTGTACTTACATTAGAGTAGCCCTGAAATAACTTTAGTGTAGGTTTTCAAACTTGGAGCACAGTCGTAGCCGTTGCGGTACTTCTAATCGTATCGTCAATAATTGCAAATCCTTGAAAACAGCAATGAACAAATCAATCTACGAATGAACGTTTGCTGTGTGAATGAGAAAATGAGTGTGAAAATAGAGGATCGTCACATGCTGAGCTGATGGTGTTGATTAGACTTGAATGGTGAAGACGGGAAATACAAGACGTGAGATTCTCCCTCGACACCATGGAAAAATTATATAAATGAAACTAGGATGATGTGACGAATGTATATACATGTAAACCTTATCACCACTTCATGACAATTCCAAACAACAATTCGATGGTAAAGGGTTTATTTGTCTGTTCATTTGCACTTTGCTGGTGTGCACTTGGTGATATTTAGGTAACTGTTTGAAACAGCATGTGATGTCACTTTCAAATGGAAATGAAAGTAAAAACACAAGCAATACTTCAAACTTTAGACATCAGAGAGCTGTTAGTTCAGCCAATACTGAGAGAGAGCATCGGTGGAGACAATGTGTTCAGGTGGCAGATGATGTTTCTTGCTAACAGGTCGTGCAGCACTTGCTGTTATGGGACTCCACCTGTGCCTTGCAGCCTCATCAAGTTAAAGGGGTTCAATATCCATTTAACCAATTTAGCATTGTCACAAATTAACCATTTAGCAGTATGCTGGCCTGATGAGACCATAACAATGACGAAATCTGGATTGGCGGCTCTGCCTTCATTTATTTGTGACCATAAATCTCGGTCTTCAAGGACATGAGTGGAGCATGGATGCCATGCTCGTTTGGAGGTGATGTGTTGGCATAACTTACGTGCATGACATCATTGTCACGTCACATGTCGGGTCAGTGTTGCTCCTACACATATTATTGTGATTCTGCATCAATGGCACTCCCCCGAGGCAATGACGCACAACATATAGTGGTATGTTGTATTCGTTTTAGACAGCCCTTCCCTGTTGCATAGTGGTTTTATGGGTTAAATGTGGTGTGTGTGCTTTTAGGAAGGTCATTAATCCTTTTTTATCCCACTAATCTGTACCATTTGTCCTTGTCACACACCAAACTCCAATCAGCTTGTTCTTGTCACCTACCCAATTCATCCACCTGGTTTTGTCACAACTTGTCCACAACTTCTTGAAATATCATGCTGCTAATATATCATTTCTGGCCCCAACTCTCAATGATGAAGAATCACTCTGCATTTTAAAAAATCCTCGTCTCTGGATTCAGATCTTCACGAAAATCGAATCACTTCGTCCTTGTCACACACACCCAACCCATAAACCAAGTTTCGGCCGAATCCGTCAACAACTTTTTGAGATATCGTGCTCACAAACAAACAACAGTCCTCTGTCTATTGTACTTACTTTACTACACCCACCCGCCTTCCCTTCATGCATGCATCCACACATAGCAACAGAGTAGCTCATTTGCATATGTGCGCCATTTCCTGTTCAGACCATGCGCCATTATCAAACGGACACTTCACTTCAACCTTCTCCAGACACGAATCACACTGCTACACCATTCCTCAGACCACCACAATGCCTTCATGATAATTCCCCCACACCATCGGATCAAAACCTTAGCTTGCTTACCATTGCCATTAACCACCACTACCACGATGACTCAACCACCGCGAAACACCACGCCATAACCAACACTACACTATACCACCACTCAACCACAATCACCACTGATACCAACACTGCCTTTTGGGACCAACGAGACAAGAGAGTGCCCCCATACCATGATACATACCCAGGTCTGGATGTTCTGGCATCGAGCTGGGAGCGCAAGATTGTGCCGAGTTCCATTTGATGTCATGTGGATAGCCCTCAAAGGGTGTCCAGCACATGTTCATGGCTGAAGAGGGTGATTGAGTACATCGCTCCGTGTTATCATTGGAACTCCATTGGATGGCAAGGTGCAGAACAACTGAAGCCATTTCCAGTTCCAAATCCACGCCTGGGTGGGGTCAAGGCAGTGGAGGTGTCTGCGCCAATGGGGGTGTGGGGAAATGCCCGTGGCTGGCCTGTTCCACCTTCCAGACTCTGCCCTCGATAGAGGATCATAAATGTACTGTGTTCCACATGATGACTCTCTCTCTCATCTGGCCCGCCCTTCCTATTCTTGTTCTTGGGGTCAGGGAGCGGTGGGATGGAGTGGAACAGAATCCACGGAGCATAGTACTGGTCGATCAAGATAACCAGGCACCAGGCTGAGTGTAGTTATTAGAGCAGTAGCAGTAACATTTAAAGACTTCTTCACACATCATTTCGTTTATCCTCTCATATGATCTTTCCTTTGTTTCCAAAACCCCCTGACCCACATCTTTATACCTTCCTCTTCGCATTTCACCAACAATCACTGCACCTCTTCATTTTGCACCTCCTCTGACCATGCACCTTGGATATCCTCAGTTTTCCTTCCCCCTTCCCCCTCCTCAGCTACTGGGTTGTGTTGGTCCATCGACCATGCAAAGTAAAAGGAGGTCACAATTACCTCAAACTTTCTCTCCTTTTTGCTCTCTAACCTTCCTGGGGAATGATTCTGATTGTGCCTGTCATGGTAATATAAGTTAAGAATGCAGCAGTATAGCAGCAATATATCTCTGCCCTGTGTCTCTTTTACTTTTCAAATATTAGCATGTCCTTTTGCTCAGTCACTTGTAATAAAACTGCCTGTTATAAGTGTACCCAGTTTGTCATGTCTTTTCACAATTGATATCGCATAGTTCGCACATTGTGTTATCCGGGAAGTTTAACCCACCAATTGGCTCTCATTATCCAGTGCATACTTGGCAGCTCCACTCGGCTGCACTTGATACGGTAAGTTACACGCAAGTACGCATCGAGGAAATGAGACACTCCTTTGTGCGGCTGTCCTCAGGTAAGGTACCACACGAAGCAGTAAAACCCTGCCAGGATTGGCAGTACCATTTGGCATTCATGGTTGCTTAACAACCTGCTGGCACGTAGAGTTATCCGTGCTCAGTGGCCTCAGAACCGGGAGTTTTGGAGGAACTCGAGGGCTTGTTGTGCCTTAAACCCCGGATCCGTAAAAAAAAAAAAAAATATATATATATATATACATATATATACATATATATACATATATATATATATACATATATATACATATATATATACATACATATATACATATATATATATACATATATATACATATATATACATACATATATATACATATATATATATATATATATATATATATATATATATATATATATATATATATATATATACATATATATATATATATATATATATATATATATATATATATATATATATATATATATATATATATATATATATATATATACATATACATATATATATATATATATATATATATATATATATATATATATATATATATATATATATATATATATATATATATATATATATATATATATATATATATATATATATATATATATATATATATATATATATATATATATACAGAGATGCCAACTTTTGGAAATCAGAATTAGGGAGGATTTGCAACCGACATCAAATAATGTGCGCGAAGCGCACATCTCGAACGCGGAGCGCTCGACCCTTGCGGCGGAGTCCAGGGCCCGCCTTAGGGCCCTGGACGCTCTCTAGTGCCCTCTGAGCCCTATTTTGGAGCATTTAACATGTTAAGAATTCCCACTTTTTGAACAAAAAAAGGGGAAAATTGTGCACTTTTTAATGTTACATGTATGTTAATATTAGTAAGTTAGGGGACAATCAAAGATTAACAAAAAGCACAAAAGAAGCAATATTTTTCTTACCTTACTGGCTGGTACTACTGCTGCTTGCTTTTTCCATGGCAGCTTTGCTGAGTGACAGCTGTGTGGCTCTTTTAGCCCTTCTGATTATGTCTTTGCTGTATTCTCTCTGGTAGCAAGGGGTGCTATGAGCTAGTTTTTCAATTAAGAGAGCTTCCAGGGTTTTGACACTCAAATTGGGACGAAATTCAGCATGATTCTTCCGTACAAGACTGAGTGCCCGCTCACATGATGCGTTCGAATGAGGAATGACCAAGATTCCCTTCATCACTTTGCTCAAATTAGGATACTTCTTGGCACCAGTGCAGGGATCTGTGAGCTGTGAAATCCGATGCCACTGCTCATCCACTCTCACTGTCTCAGTAGCGATTGTAGCTATGGAGGCGTCTGCCTGGTCGTGAGCGAATTCACTCTCAAGACTGTCTATGTCACTATCACCGCCACTGAACAGACAGGGGAATTTCTTGATGAAAAACTCCACACAGTCAAACCCCACTTCTTGGTGTAGCTTAACATCCAGCACCTGAGCATGCTTGGCTAATTCATCATCTAGCGGCCAGGTTTTGAAGATGTAATTGCAGGCTTTCACATAATATGAGCGAACTGCACTGAAGAAACCTTGGATGTCTGACTCACTCAGAGTGAAGGTGGATTTCTTGAGACTCCTTTGTTCCCTTATATACAGTTTGGCATCGTTCCCAATCATGAGGTCCTCATCATTCTTCTGATGATTTCTGTCAGAGAAGGGTACATTTACCAGAGGAACCGATGACACCGATGGTTTCAAAAACCGTACGAAGATATCTTTCAGAAGACCATTCAATTCAGAAGACCAGAAGACCAAGATCAGGAGATGAATACAGGGTTCGTCTCTTTGGAGCAGAAGATTCCCCTTCTCAAAAAGCTTGTTAGCATATCGAAGGAAGAAACAATAGAGTTTTGTTTGTGGAGACAAGAACATCCTGTTGACACGTTTTTCTCTTGATTCCTGCACAGTGTTTGAGGAAGATGCGCTTTTAGTTGTAGAACTCGTAGTACACTTAGCCGCAGGGCGATCACACTTGCGTTTACTGCCAGCAGAAGAGGTCAGACTCGTAGTACCAGATCCAATTTTACGTTTGAGGAGAGAGCTTGAGGTAGGTGCAGCCAAGGAAGAAGACCTCTGATTTGAAGGTTTTGCTGAGCTTCTATCAAGTGATTTGGCAAAAGCAGAACTTAACTTGGGTCCTTCTTTGCCTGTAGATGGGACTATCACAGTCTTTCTCGACTCTGAAGGGATCTGCTTTGTAGATGAACGTGATGAAGGGCCGGTGATGCTACCTGCTCTCAGCATTGGTTTTGGTGCTGTCCCTGCTGTCTTCTTCGCAGCAGATACTGCAGTGGTAGTGGTGAATGCTGCTCCACTAGTGCTTGATCCTGCAGTGCCAGTACTGGCAGTAGATACAGTGCCGTCCTTCTTGCTCGTTGTTAGAGTCTTGGCTACAGTTGGTTGCATTTTTCTTCGTACTTCTTCTTTGAAGAAGAGGCGAAGTGGCTCCCACTGTTCAATCAGCCTGTCTAGGCACTGACCAAGGGACAGCCACCTTGTTGCGACATGCTTCAGAATCTTGTGTGTCAGGGCATCACAGAGTTCTTGCAGTGCTTTCACTCCTTTGACGCGTTTACTACTTTTGTCCAAGTAGTAGTAAATATCGATGAGAAAGTCATCTAATTCAATGGGGAAGGCCTGAGCCGCCTTCTTGGCCGTATTGTGCATCATATGGCAAGGGCATCCCATGATGTAGCACTCTGGATTTTGTTTGTGGATATAAGCAGCGACTCCTTTGTGCTTGCCCACCATGACAGAGGCATTATCAGCACAAAAGGAAACACAATTTCCCCACGGAATTTTCCTGTCACTGAACTCATGATCAAGCAGTTTGAAAATGTTTTCTCCAGTGGAATCTTGTTTGCACGCAGGCAAACTTAGCAAACCTTGCTTCACAATCCCAGCACTGTTGTCATAGTACGAAATCAGGACAGGATATAGCTGGGCCTCACCACTGTCATTGCTACCGTCTGTAGCTTGGCTAAATGGAGCTAGTCTAGCAATATCGGCAATAGATGAAGCAGTAACATTTGACAACTCACCAATTACACTGGTCAACAACAAATTTGTTGTCTGCATTTTTTACGCTGATTTAGGACGAATCTGATGCGCTGAATCCAAAACTCACATTAGTTTTGTTCAATCAGGTCAAGTTTTTGAGATATGGCCACATGTCGTTTTTTACATTTTTGTTCACATGTACGCATGTGTGGAGCATTTTAGAAGAAGTTGGTGTGGGTAAAATGTCATGTCAAATAATTGTTTTGATTGGAAATAATTATTTTAATGACAAGAAGTATTCAGGTACGATAGTTCTGGGTGATTATGTCGAAAAGGGATCAGTTTGAAGTCATAAAACCTCAAAATCTTCCAAAAATTGGTGAGGCAAAGCATAAAGTTCGTGGATCAAAACTAAAGTTAATGGGGAAGATTTTGTAATAATGTGATACAAAAAAGTTGTATTTCTTGAAATAACGAACTCTGAAGAATGTACAATACCTACATGCGCCAATTTATGACATGCGCTTCTGCTCAAGCTTGGAGTGCCACAGTACGAACCCAAAGATTGGAGACTGTTCATTGACAGCAGCAAGCGATCACTGAAATGTGTTCTGCTACACAACGGCAACCAGTTTGCCTCTGTACCCATCGCTCACTCGACTACACTGAAGGAGAAGTATGAAGCGGTGAAGTACGTGCTGGAGAAAATTGGTTATGATCAGCATAAGTGGTTAATTTGTGTTGACCTGAAGATGGTGAACTTTTTGTTGGGACAACAGTCTGGCTTCACCAAGTACCCATGTTTTCTGTGCATGTGGGATAGTAGGGACCGTGCTCAGCATTACACGAAGAAGGACTGGCCTGTGCGGGAGGAATTGGTGCCATGCAAAGAAAGGAACGTCATCAACGACCCTCTGGTGGACAGAGACAGAATACTCTTCCCACCGCTGCACATCAAGCTCGGCTTAATCAAGCAGTTCACCAAGGCTCTGGACAAAGATGGTGACTGCTTCACTTACTTGCGCCAGGCTT
>NC_140976.1:48896244-48928744 GCF_056783735.1 Eptatretus burgeri
AAAGAATAGGCCACTGCATGCTGGCGCTGTGGTCGAATTCCATGCCTGGGTGAGTTATCGTCACATTGAGTGAGTTGTGATTTGTATTTTCAAAAGATGATGGAGAGCGAAGATGATAAATTGGTTTTCTCCATTTGTGGATAACACAATAAGCTGCTGGGGAATATAAACGGCTTCACAATAAAGAGATGGAAAAAGTTTTGAGGCAGGAGGTAAATGAAACGATGGCGTTGTATTAATTGTATGAAATAGTGTGGTTACAGAAAGACGAAGCACAGAAATACCTGGATTACTTTCTTAATCGGAAAAAGACGTTTATACAGAAACAACTGGCAATGCAATACAAATAAATTATGACACCAACCTGAGCCTTGACAGAGGTTCCCTGGAGGTGAGCAGATGATACATCTGAACCATTATTCGACTGGACCAGCAATAAGCAAGTCAGTGTAAATTATGGGACAAAGTGTAAAATTACATTTCATTCAAGCTGTGCACACGTGCAATCGAAAATTAATTAAATTGAAAAAAAAACAAAACAATTAATTTTGTTTCAGTATTTTTTAAATTGACCACTCATGAAACCACCATGATACAGTGACTGCAATGTGCCGATCCATCTCACTTCGATTTTTAATCACAATTAATGACTTCTGTGAAACGTTTGGAATTTAGTAAGCTTTTGTAAAACAATGGATCTAATGTGTATGAAAATTTGATGACATTTTAATTTACACCAACGCGTGGTAACCTATAAAGCAATGCAGGTCGTTTCACTCTTGCGACGTTCTCCACAAATCATAACGGCAAATGCGCTGCAGCGGTGGGATGATCGAAAAGGTCTCGATCGATTTAATGCTGCACATATTGGACAATAAACCACAAGGAGGAATGAAACACAATACAGTATTCCTGTTAAAAAAAAAACTTCACAACTGACGGTGGAAGTTCATGTGGAGAACAACATCAAAAGGCCATTCCGTCCGGTGTCACGAGTTTATGCTGTGAGATAACGTACACAGAACGCTTTCAATTCCGGAACAGAGTCGGTTAACTTGCTCAATTTTGACAATAATCCATGTTAGTAATGGAATATTCTCAATAACAACGAATGGGCTGGCAGGATGGTCTAGACCAGCGTTTCTCAACCAGGGGGCCATCGGCCTTCGACCGGGGGACCATGAGCGGACGCCGAAAAACTGCGATTCAGAATGCAGAAGCTTGTAATGTACAATTAAGGTGACGAGTCTCCGGTCATCGTGTCAAAGTAAAAAGGCTAGATGAGTTTAACCACGATTTTAAAAGAGAAGGCGGAGCCCACAGAGCATTCATAGTAAACCAATGTTTACAAAAACGTTAGAATTTTGTTTTTTTCAATTGTTTTCCTCAGATGTCGAAGGTTCGAAAATGGAATGACAGCTATGTCAAGTTTGGATTCACGAATGTCAGTCGAGATGGCGGGGACTGCGCGCAATGTCTGCACTTCTCGGTCGTGATGTCAAATGCATCTCTACGTCCTTCCAAACTTTCAAACCATCGCGACAAGATGCATCCCGGAAGGAAGGAAGATAATATTGACGCCCTGTCTGCGAAACGATCACGATATGACCGTGAAGCGACACTTCCCAAATTTGGATTCCGGCCAGAAGAAAAACCTGCTCTTCAATCCAGCTACGAAGTGGCATACCGAATTGTGAAGTGCAAGAAGCCGCACACTATTGCTGAGGACCTTGCCAAGCCATGCACAGAGAAAATGGTGGAATTGATGATCGGACCAGAGGCGAAAAAGAAGATCCAGCAAGTTTCGCTCTCTGATGACACGATCCTACGACGGATTGACAACATGGCCGCTGATGTGTGCGGTCAAGTTTGCTCCGAAATCAAACAAAGCACGCTCCAGGCTAGCCTTCAATTAGACGAGTCTACCGACAACGCCCTGGAGAGCCAGTTGATTGCCTTCACTCACTACGAGAGAAAGGGAAAGATGAAGGAAGAGTTCTTGTTCTGCAATACCCTACCAACCACAATGACAGCGGCAGATATCAAAGCTATTGTGGACTTTTTTTTAAGCTAATGGACTCGGTTGGCAGAATTTCAAGCACATTTGTACTGATGGTGCCCCAGCGATGGTCGGCGTCAGAGGAGGGTTCGTCACGCTTGTGAAGAACGAATAGCCCCATGTGACGTCCTCCCACTGTTCGCGACATCGAGATGCTCTTGCGTCAAAGACTCTTCCGCCTCGTTTGCTGGAAGTCATGGACGTCGCGGTCAAAGTGATCAACTTCATTCGTGCGAAGGCCAAAAATCATCGGCTCTTCCAACTCCTGGCCAACGAAATGGGAGCGGAACATGTTGGACTTCTGTTCCACACCAAAGTCCGTTGGCTATCGAGGGGGAAATGCCTCTCTCGGCTGTATGAACTCTGGGTTGAGGTGGAAATCTTCCTGCGAGACAACGAAAACAACCTCCATGTCCACTTCGACAATGAAGAGTTCGTCATGATGCTCACCTACCTGGCCGATATATTTGGCCGACTCAACGAAATGAACCAGTCCTTGCAAGGCCGTGATGTGACAGTTTGTGATGTTCAAGCAAAGCTTGCCGGACTGTCCGCTAGAATGGAAGTCTGGCAGGCACGAATCAAGGCCGGGTCCACTGCCTCGTTTCCTTTCTTGGACGAGCACCTGCAGACGCAGAGGATTGAGCTTCCTGTCGGTATCAAAGATTGCATCACGAGACATCTCGACAATCTCTCCGCTGAGTTCAAATCGTATTTTGACAATGCACCGTTGGATGTTCCGTGGCACAAAGACCCGTTCAACGCCAAAACTGAACCTACTGAAGATGAAGCAGAGGAGCTGGCAGAGTTGAAGGTTTCAAAAGCAATGAAGCTGGTCTTCAGTAACAAAGAAGGCCACTCCACCTTCTGGTTGTCTGTTCAGGATGCGTATCTACTACTCAGCAAGAAGGCATCCGTAATGCTCATTCAATTCGCCACAACAGATCTTTGCGAATCTGGATTTTCTGACCTTGCGACCATGAAAACGAAGTCCAGAAACCGTCTTGACGTTGGGAATGATATTCGCCTTGCTGTGTCTAAGACGGAGCCGGACATAAGAGGCCTCGTCAGACAAGCCCAACAGCAAGTGTCATTGATTGTATTGCTTAGAAAAATGTTTACTTTGACTTATCTTTTAAAACTGAGTAAATAAATTTCATAAAACGAAATCTGCATCTTTTATTGAAGGGCAGGGGACCACGAATGTTAAGCGACTCGGTAGGGGGGCCATGGGCCATCAAAGGTTGAGAAACGCTGGTCTAGACTGAGGTATGCATGTTCGCCTCTCAGCTATCTAGCCTGGGTTTGAATCCCAACCCAGCTATGAACGGTCATCTCAGTGTTTCACAGGCAGCGTGATTCATTAATGTGTGTGCCATCCCTCGGATAGACGTTAAATTATGTGACCTGTCTGTCAGCATAAGTTGGTGGACGTTAAACATCCCAACGTGTCCTTCACGAAGAGTAGGCGAGCTATCCCCGGCACCCAAACCAAATTACTAATTCCTGCCCGAACCTCAAGATGGAATTGCATCAGCAGTGCAGCTGCACCCTCAGCCAATGATTTCACCCCACAGCCTGGTGCTGCATATGAAAGAAGATTGATAATGAAATAATGAAATAATGAACATGGATTCTCCTTCAACTAATGCACATACACCCACATCGAAATAATGAAATAATGGACATACACCCTAACCAACAGGGATAGTAAAACAGTGCCAATATCACCATAATTGTACCATGGGAACTTCAGCTTTCAACAAAGAATCAATATTTTTGAGCTAAACCTCACTCAATGGAAATGTGTCCTTTGACGAGGTAATCTGATCACTTGATCGGGCCAGTGTGACCACTCCTTGGCTTTTTTCACAAGATCTTGGCTATTCGTTGTCCGCAAGACCATCCCCACGAGACCACTGGTATAGATAAAAAAAGCCTTTATACATTAATTGGGGTCATGCTGATCCTATGTTGCAAGTCTGGATGGAATCGGCCCAGAACTGAAGGAGGAGTACCGCAACAAGTAAACAAACGAACACACAAACATCGGTCCATGAATTATAGTGAGGACTAATTTTGACATAATATCAGATTCTTCCTCTTTCTTTTCTGCTTCTTCTTCTTTTTCTTCTTCTCGTGTTGCTGCACTTTTCCCAGCCACTGCAAAACAGGCTCCAGGCAGGAGATGAAAACGCTCAGATCGTCGAGTTCACGAGGCTCTGGTAAGAGAGGGCAATCCAGCAGATGCTCCATTGCTTGAGGAACCCATCTCAACTGGGCCATTTTGATTATATCCCCACTTTTGCACAAGGGCTCTGCAGCATCCAACCCTCGGTCCTGACGTGATTGAGACAAAGCAAGGTTGGTCGGCTTGTGAGGTCTTGATTGCAGATGTGTTGACCAAGCATTTATTCTGCAGCTGTGGGGGTTAAGATCCAGGGGGTGAACAGCATGAAGGAAGCTATTCCTGGACTTCAACATCTTGGGTGCTGGCTCATGTTGGAAGAGTGGGGGGCGAGACTTACATTCCTGCTTGGTTCTTTTGATTTGTCAGAGACTGCCCTTCTGATCAGAGGGGAAATAGAGGTTGTCCACTTGCCTTGGTTTAAGGCAACCAGAAATAACTCTGCAGGCCGTGTTGAGGAATGGATCCATACTTAAGATAAGTGACACGGATATATTTGCTAAATTTTAAAATACAAGTGCGCAAAGTGTATCATTTCCGACAGACAAGCAAGACAAATGCAAATCGTTTCAATCAGACATGAATTATACCTTTTCTCTCAAAATTCAGAAAGTAAGCAAAATTAAATGCTTCATGACAAAATACCTGCCTACTACTACTACTACTACTACTATTGTTGATCATCCTTGGCATCCAAAGAAGGCCATTTACATAAAGTATATGAACTACCTGTTCAATGTCTTTGTAGTACACAAGCTGCTGCCCAGACAGCAACAACACTCTAAGACAGCAAGCAATATAACCTCATGTTAATGAACAATCAAAAAGACTGGACAACTTGCTCCATGCAGTCGAGGAAGGAATTTGGAATTTGTTCAGGGTGTCAACGATAACTCGCCTAATATTTGCGAAGGACATGACATAATCTTTGATAATAAACCACCAACTAATGCTGGCAAACGTGATGCCCAGTTTAACGTCCGCATGAGAGATGGCACACAGTCACAAAAAGAGCTTTGGATGCAGGAGGAGGCAACTCAGCCCATCAAGCCTGCACTGCATCTGCACCATATCAATTAAATCAAACCGTTCATCAACTTAAATTCACTGGGGTAGGGGGTGTGCGGTTGTGGAGAAGTGGGAAGTGGGGATGAGAATAATGGAGTCAACCACAGACATCACCAGGGTGTTTATACATCTAGTGTGTGTGTGTGTGTGTGTGTGTGTGTGTGTGTGTGTGTGTGTGTGTGCCTATAAATACATCTACATAATCTATGTAATAAAACAGAACTGTCTGTCTGTCTGTCCATTCCTGAACTACTCCGTCAGTTTTGGGGCTTTCTGTGGAATGTTTTGAAGTCCCATCAGGTGTCCTATAGTGAGTGGGATGTTTCATAAATTTCTCAATATAATTATGATTTTGATTTTTCCAAAACTGCTGTGTCTGTCTCTGTATGTGTGTGTGTGTGTGTGTATGTATATCTATCTATCTATCTATCTATCTCTCTCTCTCTCTCTCTCTCTCTCTCTCTCTCTCTCTCTCTCTCTCTGGACATATCCGGATGGTGGTTATCTCCAAATGTGTCTGGACAGTGATTATGTTTGTCTCCGGACAGTGTCGAGGCAGTGTTTATGTCTGGACAGGAGTTTGCTTCGGGACGCATCCAGGCAGTGCTTGTCTCCAGACAGTTTGGCTCCGGACGTGTCCGGGTGGTGTTTATGGCCAGACAAAAGTTTGCTTCAGGACATGTCCAGGCAGTATTTGTCTCCGGACGGCTTGGCTCTGGACGTGTCCGGGCGGTGTTTGTCTCTGGACGGCTTAGATCCAGACGTTTCCAGGAGGTGTTTGTCTCTGGACGGCTTGGCTCTGGACACGTATGGCGGTGTTTGTCTCTTGGCGGTATTTATGACATGATGGGAACAAAATGGATGTCAGATATTACTTTGTTTCCATCTTAACCAGTTATTCCATGCAAAACCATTTCAATGAGAGTATGAATCATAATTAACGCTCCACTGCACGTCTGCCTTCCCCTCTCACCTCATGCTGCCTTCCCTTCGCCTACCCCTCCTCATTCTCCCTCCCTCCTCTCCCTTTCCTCCTCCACCTGCTCACTGTCTGCCATCTCTCTCCACCACCCCTCTCTCAATCTTCCCCCTCTTTCTCTTCCCACCTACTATTCCAGTCAGCAAAGCGACAGGTGGCATTTGCTCAACAATAATGAATCGCCCTGCCTGGGAAATACCAGAATGACCGTTTATGGCTGAAATCAGATTTGAACCCAGGCGAGACAGCCGAGACGAGTGTGCATACCTCTCGGCCATTCTGCCAACCCACAAATACTACTACTCCTTTATCAGTTGCAATTATTCCAAATGCTTGGTGTTAGTTTAATGGCTAGAGTGGTAGGCTTGGTATCTTAAGGTCCTGAGTTAAAATCCCACTCGGCTGTTGAATACCAGGTGGGGTTGTCTCAGCCTGTCATCCTTCTGAGGTCGGCAAAATGAGTGCCAGCTTGCTGGTATCCTGTGTTGGAGTGGCGACCCATCCAGGATTGTGTCCAATAGCCAAGGAGACTGCTTAAGCAGCACCAATGCTCTGCACAGAGTGTGGTCCCAATTGATGAATTATTCCAAACGTTTTTGGCCCGTCTTTCAGGAACCAGCTGGCCAGAAGTTGGCAGGAATTTGAAATTTAGCCAGGGTACCTTCTAAAGCAAGACAATAGTGGTGAAATGGTTTGCACCGTACAGCTTCTGGAACGACTGCCAACAAGGACAAAATAAAAATAAATATAAAAATAAGAAAAAATACAAGCCAAGATACATTTAAGTATTTAAAAGGCACAAATCCACAAAGAAAGACAAAATGAAGAATGAGGGAAGAAAAGTGTAAGAGTAAGATATATTCAGCAGTGTAAATTGGAACACAACTACAAGACTTGTCCTGGACTTTTGATAACGATTCACCAAATTAAGAAATGACGATTGAAAACACTCAACAAAACTCAACAAACCTTCAGCTCCTGTATCACGGTCGTGAAATAAAATAGTAATCTGACGATAATTCACCATCTGTCCGTCTGTCTGTTCCCAGGTACCGCAAAAACGGCTGAACCGATCACAACCATTTTTTGGGTGTGTAATCCTGGGACCTCTTGGAATAAAATAGGCATAAATATAATAACATGACCCCCTTGACGGCTTCCGAAGGGAGGGGGAGCTTCTAGTAATAATAATGTACAAGTACACCAATGGAATTTCCTACCTCCCCAAAATTGCATGATGACCGACAAGTGCAATTTCGTACACGTCACTTGAAATAAGTTTCACTCATCAACCTCACTGAGTGATGCTGTGATGCGTGACATCAAACGATTGGCGTAATGGCGAAATGGTGGAGGTCAGTCGATCCGGCGATACTTTTCCTGGCTTTTATTCATACGTTTTTGACTGTGCACCAATAACACTGAATAATCAATTAATGTGTTCACATGTTGGCAAATGGAGATTTATTTGTTCTTAAATTTGGGGGCTTTTTTAACTTGTGCAAAAACAAGGTGCTCAATAATGTAGCACAAACTTTTCTGATGAGGCTAAAACTTAAATTGAGATGTTTCACCACTGTGGCTTGGGTTTCGTGGATGCCATCCATATTATAAAAGGAATGGCAGCTCAACTCCAGCCCAAGCAAACACCCTTCCTTTTGGATCACTGCATGGTCCTGGCTCCACAAAGGCAAGAGCACATGAGTGGGCTCTCTGGGTCACTCTTGGGAGATCGATTGGATATCTCCATGCCGCGGGCCTGTTCGAGCAGAATTGACCAGGGTGAATCAACATCAACAACGACCACCCCTCCCCCCTAACCTCCACAGTCCACAATGAGGAAGTGAGGCAGAATGATGATGCAGGCATAAAGAGCTGTTGAAATGGCTGGCAAAATTCACTAAACTGCAGAAACCAACAGCTCTCATACGAGCCTCGACAATGTATACAAATTTGTTTTTTTTGTTTTTTTAAAGCTCACTGGCAAAATACTGCTGCCAAGATACTGGTGCAGAGCCATACAGGTTCAGGAACAAACATAACCTTCCAACAGGAACACCATTTAGCTCATTGCCATCTGCACAAAGGGTAAAACAACCTGCAAGTTGATATATTGGAGGGGTACAAGAGCTAATTTTGCTTTTCTACATGCAGAGGTGAGCTCGGGGAAGTTTGATCGAACATTCGGCATATTTGAGAACATCCTCAACTCTGCAGGTATGTATTGGAAGTGTTATCAAACTCTAAGGTGAGCATCTGTGACAACCATGGCATAGCAAATACTTCCAGCCATTCCATTTGAGGAGTTACATTTGTATCATGAGCAATGGAGGGAGGGCGGGGGAGGAACAATCTCCACGAGACAAACACAACAGACCGAATCGAGGTAGGATTAGAAATATACATGAAAGCCTCAATTAAATAAAAATCCAACAGATTCCTGCATTTATATATCAGAAATGCACTTAAAGGAAAAGCCTATTGCAGAGGGTGGGGTTAATGGGGAAAAATAATTTTGAAAATACAGAGGATTAATTGGTAATTACTTTTAAAAAAAATGAAGGGGACTGGAATGGAGAAGGGAAAAGGAGGGTTGGGAGGTGATGAGAGCAAGGGGAATGTACAGTGAAGGAAGAGGGTATGTGTTAAAGGAACGTTATAAAAATCAAGCAACGAAATCCCAAATCCCAATTCTGAGCAGAAATAAAAATGATCCGCAGGTGTGCGGACGCATATGCTTCGCTTCATTCCGGTTTAACAAGCGGGGAAGACACTTCAATATGTTGTTTCCCCCATAAGAGCCGTAACTCTGTTCAGCTACATACCAATCTGCTACATCACGTCTTTGTACCGCATGCTAGCCAAAGGGTTACTGCCCAAGGCCACACCTCTGGTCATGAAAGCACTCATCATTTTGCTTCCGGCAGATGATGCCCAATCCAAATGTTTACCTCCAGGCAATCCGTTTCTTCATCACTGGAAATGACTTCCACCGGTGTTTTATCCTGCTCATTTTCAAACACGAGCAGCAGCCGGATTAATGCTCAGTTCTTATGTATGACTTCTGTGTGTTGATCCCCTTCCCCCTCTCTTACTGGAGGGTTTCCTCTCATTGTTTGAATTCCAAGTAAATTTCAATTGGAATTAGTCCTGCAGTTTCAAGAAAATGTGTGGATAGAACTGAACAGGAGAGAAAAGGTAAAACAAAAACAAACAAAAAAAATGATCCTTGTGGGTAATCATGAAAATCGTGAGACGACAAAGAAATGAGATGAATAAGAAATTGTGTAAGCAGGCAGGGAGTGGACAGACACGACGCCAACGGGAAAGGAGGTCGGTGTCTATGTCATACGAGCTTACGTAAGGATGTCCATCACGGAGGAGTTTGTGGAACACGTGACAGAACTTCCAGTTGAGCACGGCATTGCTGGTGAGAGGAAGACGACTGACCACAGCCCAGAAGGTTTGAGCCCCTTTCTCCTGGTAAGTCCCAAGAATACACAGTGATACTGTCAAGGCATCAACAATTGTTGGAAATACTCAATGTTTGTGAGAGACTTACCTGAGTCCCCGCTGATGCAGTGACCCCTGTAGGTTAAAGCTGGACTTTGGAATTTGTTCACGGTTCCGGCGATTAACTTGCCAAACCTTCACAAAGGACACCATAGGATGCTTAACATTCACCAGCTAATGCTGACAGATAGGACACCCAGTCTAACATTCATACGAGAGACGGCACACACATTGATGAATCATACAGCCGGTGAAACACCGGAATGGCAGTTTATAGTTGGGTTGTGATTCTAACCCAGGCTAGACCACTTTGAGGAGAGTGTGCATACCTCCAAGCTATCCTGCCAGCCCACGTACCATGCAATTTTGGAAAACTAATGTTCGTTGCACAGTGATGTTGCTTATTGGGAGCACCGCATTTCCATGCCTATATGGACAGATTTCAAAAACCGATGTGAGAATTGGCTACCCAGGATGCATGTTGATATCGATGACCCCTCAAGCACCAACTGCAAAAGGATATCCCTTGCGTGTTTCTCCTTCACAGGAACCTCCTGGCTGTTGATGGCCTTGTTTATGCTCACGTTCTTCCACACAGCATGGAGGCAGGGGGTGAGGGTGTGTTTGAGAAAGATAGTCATAATTTACAGGCAAACAAGAGAACACAGCTTGCATTGACCAGAGGCAAAGTTCCAAGGTTACAGAAATTCTTTCACAGAGATAAATGACAGAACAGTCAAAACAGGCTGGTGGAGAAAGCAGTTTCTCTAAGCCAACGATTGATTTATTTTGGCCAGTAATCCATATGGAGATAAAGAAGAAAAAAAAAGTCATGGAAAACTGAAAATTTTAAACAATAAAAGATAAGGGATCGACTTGATAAACAGCTACAGGATAGACAAGCTGGCAAGACGAACAATTTGCTTTGATCAATCGATTTGTCGCATCGGCTTTATATGTTTAGATGCAAAACAACATGTTTCCTATCAACAAGTTTAACACAATTACATTTGGTAAAAACATTTTTGTGTAATTCCCATGTGCTGTATGACCTTGATAATCATGTAAACACAGAAATCAGTGATTTGATCAGGAACAATTCATCCAAAACACTGATGTGATATGTTTGATAAATCACACAACTTTGTGACTCAGCTCAAGCCTGTAGCGAGCATTTTTTTTTTTACTGCCCCTGGTGTTTCCGAAGCGGTTAGGGTGGTGGCTTGGGATCCTAGGATCCTGAGTTCAAGCCCCGTCACCGCTGAATTAACACCAGGGGCTTGACTCAGCCTGTCATCCTTCCGAGGTTGACAAAATGAGTACCAGTGTAGCAGCGAAAAGGCTGCACATGAAGGGAAGGGGTATTGATGGATTTATTTAAAATCTTGTATTTGTGTGGTGCAGGCATGATGGGCCGAATGGCCTCCTCCTGGATAAAATTTCCCTGTAATTCCTTGCAATACCCTCCCTTACCCCCGTCCTCTTCCCCTTAATCTCGTTCTTCCCCAAGTCCTTTATCCTTCAAAATTCTCCCTCTATTTTTGTCCCTCTCCACTGCTGTTGATGTGTTCATCCTCGCTCTTCCCCCTCCCCCAATCCCAAACCACCCTTTTTCTACTGCTCCGTTATATCCTGGAAGTGTTCTGTGTTCTCGCTCCTCTACGAGCTTAGACTTTGAAAATAAAAAGGACATCATACGGTGACCGAACACACACCATATGGTGACCTAACACACACCATACAGTGATATAAACTCGAAAGCACACCATACAGTACCGAAAATCAAACCATATAGTAAAAAAAAAACCCATACATAGACTGAGAGTACATTATACAGTGATCTAAAGCACACCCTGCAGTGATCTAACACCACAAGGTGATCTAAGGCATACCATACGGTTACATTGATGGCGTGTAAAGTCCCTCACAAAAAAAACAACAAAACAAAACGGTGAACATCACGTTTGGTGGATGTTAACATTGAAATCTCACCAAATCAAGGACTAAAAGAGTATATTCGAGAAGGCTTCACATTTAATAAAATAGTGAAAGTCTCAAAACTCAAAAAGGTGAAACCATAAAAATCTCAAAAAATCCAAGCAGGACAGATGACAGGGTCAGGCACGCCTGAGTGCAGTACAGTGCAGTGTAGTTATCAGTGTGTGCAGGAGTGGGATAACAATGGTGTGTTTTTACTTTGGTTTCCTCATCTCCTCACCATTTCCTCTTCTGGGTTCAATGCCTCTTCGGCTGGCCTTTAAACTTCCGTTTTGGAGCTTTTATCTTCTTGGTAGGCCACAGCCTAATCTAATCATGCCTCACGCGGTAAAAATGCTTGGTCCAATGGTCCAAATGTCCTATTTTGGAATTAATTTTTTTTTTTACGTTCATCTCGTTGTGATCATTCTTAGTTCCACTGAACTTTCACATATGCAGCAACCAATACCTCTTCAGATGTGACGTGTTCTTGTGAAAACAAAAACAGAGTTTTCTCACCGCGTGGCATTTCTCCGTGCGGATTGGCAGGGAAAAAAGCCACCGTCACAAGACAACATTGTGACTCTATAATGATACATTAAACAGAAATAGAATGTTATCAATCAAAGTAGCAGTCTGTTTGCCATCTCGGGATAGATCACTTGTCTTGGCGACACGCTGTGATGCCACTGTCGTAACGGAAGTATTCTATTGTGAATATTCATAGAAATTGTGAATCATTTCCGAATTACATTGTGCAGTCTTCTCTGTGAGCGTTTGATATGGTTAAAAACAAAGTGTGAGCGACGTTACAGATCTCTCAAAGCTATTGAATGTCGAAATCCTCTCATCTTGAAAAGTACCCTTGGGAGGAACGCTACGCTTGATAACTTAAACACCTTAAAGTGCAGCAACAGTTTGCATGCCATTATCTCTTCTGAATCGATGAGATCCATTTGCTGAGGGCTCGGCTGAGCCACTGATGCAGTGCCCCCTGTAGGTTATGGCAGGAACTTGTAATTTGTTCAGGATGCCGGGGAGAACTCGTCGACTCTTCACGGAGGACGCCGTGAGAACATCAAGGTCCACCGACTAATGCCGGCAGATGGGATGCCCGGTTTAACGTCCGTCCGAGTGACGGCACACACATTGATGCCTCGCCCTGCGTGCGAAACACTGGATGACAGTGCATACATAGCTGGGCTGAGATTCTAACACAGCTTCGACAGTTTAGAGGTGAGTGTGCATACCTGTAGAATCTAGGCTATCCTGCGAGCCCTGTCCACGTTGTGAAAGTAGTCTGTCCCTCTCTCCTCCATGATAGCAATTCATACAAGGATACAAGGAAATCGAACACAGGTGGAGGCCATTCAGCCCAGCATGCCTGCACGAACACCAAACTCATTTATCTCCACAAGATCCAATAAAGAAAATGCAAAAATTAATTCATTATATTATTATTATTATTATTGTTTTTTTTGTAGTTTTTGTATGTTTTTTTTTTCTTCTTCCCCTCAGGGGACTTCAGAGGACAATTCGACCAATGGCAAGACTTGACACACAGATGAGATTGGTGCTCAAATGTTGTGTACCAAAATGTTTGCTTCATTCGAAGTCTTAATTCTGTTTACATAAACCTGCACTGGACATTCACAGAGCCACGATACTTTATAGCAGCAAGGTCACATGCATCGCAGGTTTATGGCCTTCCTTTTACAGCAGTTGTTATGAAATCAGAATGCACATTTTCAAACCGTGATCATGAACCAAAAATGACGTCCCTGCATCTGCTCAAATAATAATACTCTCCCCTAAGGTCATCATCTCTCTCCCAACAACGTCACGAACATCACGTCGGGAAATGAGCACAGCCTCAAATCCGACCCCATCAGATATAGGGCCATTTTTTATTTGAAAAGCAATACGCCAGAGCAAGTACGCCATATTACCGAGAGTAATGGGACAGGAAGGACATGCATGGTTATGAATTCGCAACCGCTCGTTCGATCTCTCATTGGGGTGTCCGGTTACCAAGACTTTGCACCAAATATTGGTAAATATGATACATGAAATGTTGCACCATTCATCCATCAGAGCAAGTGCTGGTTTATTGGTGGATTGTGCCATGTTGATTAAGGCCCTCGGGTAGCGTTCCAGGACAACCTCGAGTGGTTCCATGATTGGGTTGAGGTGAGGGCTCTGTGCTTGTTACTGCAGATTCTAACAATATGTATTGTTATCTTTGAACCATTGTTCAACAGAGTGAGAGAGAGAGAAGTGGGGCAAGGTGGGTGATCATGCTGGTATATACTACCTGTTGCAATGCATCAAGGATCATAGTACACAGCAATCGAAAATTTGAAAACATCTGCTTCTGTGCATTGCTGGGAGGGAGCCAGAGCATTGTTTCCAGTTTCCACATACAGGTTGAGATGGTTTGTCATGTTTGAATGTGGTTCCAGTACCTCGGGCAATATCGTGATCAGGCACGCCTCCCACTCCAGAAAAAAATGGTCACTTTGCAGCATGAAAATGTCACCCATTCTAGTACAAAAAAAAAAATTAAAAAAAAATACTTCACCTTGTATAAAAAGAGTGTCTTTCTCCACTTGAGCGACTCATTTGAGAATTTTGCACTTCTCCTTTCAATCGCTATCTTTCTTTCTTCTCCCCACCCTACTTCCAGTGCCCTTGATGCCTCGTTCACTAAAAGTACAACGATGGTGTTCCTTGTTTCTCGTCATGTATGTACATTCTCTTCCACGAGTCATCATCAACTGTTTGCAGGACGAAGGCCTCCCTCGACTCACGTTGGGGGTATTTGAGTGAAGAACCAAGTCTTCAAACACTCACCCCATTCATAGAAACTCTGAAATTTGTTTTCACAATCAAATATTTCAATAAAGGATGAAAAGATGGGATTCAAACTCACAACCTTACTAGCCAGAGGAGTGTGTAACATACTCAACCAACCTGCTATGTATTTAAATTAAATAATTTTAACAATCAAGTATTTAATAATCCTTAATTTAATAATAATCAAGAGAAGGGCACCCATTCTCTGGTCTTAATAAATAAATGAATAAATAAAACTACAGAATGTAAATAGTTCCTTTCTCCACTCTCGATACTTGGAGAATCTTCTTTTTTTATCTCTCCGTATGTCTCTGGGTTTTTTTTTTGGAGGGGGGGGGAGGATGGGGGAACATTTTGCCCCCTTAACAAAAATGTAATGGGGAGCTGGCCCTCCCTGCCCCCCACCCGCACTTCCAGCATCCTTTATCGTTCTCTACATACCTGTTCTCTACATCTACCACAATCGAGTGTCAATTTAACTTATTAATCAATTAATAATGGAGTCACCAAATATTAAATTGTACCTCAAGCAGAAGGCAAAGTAAGCATCCTAAACTTTTGAAAAAGCGACGTGTCAAGCTCAACAAACCACTCTTTCTGCTATTGGCAGTGAGGGACAATTGACCTCCTCTATTGTTACAACATTAAAAGCAGTGTTCCGCTTGACGGTGTGATAAATACCACAGTTCACTTGCCAGCTACAGTCCACAGGGTGGGATTTCCATTCCACTTCTCATGCAACACCGTCAGCGACCTTTCCATTTTCATT
The DNA here is from genome assembly GCF_056783735.1 of Eptatretus burgeri. NCBI lineage: Eukaryota > Metazoa > Chordata > Myxini > Myxiniformes > Myxinidae > Eptatretus > Eptatretus burgeri. The sequence continues at coordinate 48,911,654 of NC_140976.1, forward strand.
GAATATCTCTGCGTTCATCAATGCACATGATTTCCCTTCGAGGATGTACAATTTCAGTTCACAATAACAGCCCATTCCTGTCAACTTGATCAAAATCAAAAGTTGATTTGAAACGAGGAATTCGATATTTATTTAACTCGAGCATCAAGTCTAATGTTCTCCATCTGTGTGCAATAAGGCTGCAGAGCAAACCCTCAAATTACAAAACCACTGGACTGTTTCTTCAAATGACAATCTACAGATTGGTCTGCGGGAAATCCAAACACCAATGAAGCATTCTGATCCATCAATCCATCAACCAGCATGCTCATCATCAATAGGAATCGAATAGTGCACTGGTCCTACCAAAGAAAGGACTTAAAACTGATATAACAAAAGGTGATTGTAAAAATAGCACAAAAGTAAGTATGAAATGGAATGGTCGATGAGACGGTGAGAACATGAATGTTGGAGATTGGAGGCGAATGCACGAAGAACCCTCAAACACTAAAATCTATCTTATGCAGGTTCCTTATACTAACGTGTCGAGATTTATGTTTCTGTGTGAACTGCTCAAGCAAAGTACGATGAATGAAAGCGGTTTGTTACAAGTACGATTGTGTATAACAAGTTACCGGGGTGTGAGAATGTGGTGTGTTACTGGTATGATTTAAATGTGGTGTGTTACGAGTTTATGATAAATGTGGTGTTATTATTTATTACTAATAAAATCAATCATTTTTTCAAGGATATTGGTTGGTCGATTTTGCTATTCTGTCTGTCTGTCTGTTTGTCTGTCAATCACCGACAGGTCACAATTTTAAACCGATATTCACGAAACTTCACCACGTGGTAGAGTTTGTCATTAGGAATAAGCAAATTGTTTTTGAGGTTCGAAGGTCAACATCGGCACAAGGTCAACAACTAAGGAGGTATTTCTTGAATCCTCAATTTTCATCTATTTTTTATTTCTATTTTTTGTATACATTATCGAGGGTCATATGAGAGCGAACACACAACGCAAAACAAGGGAAGCAGGGGGCAAGAGGGGTGGGAGAGGGAAGGACAAAACAGTGGGGAACAGAGACATTAGGAGATCTGTGGAAGGGAGAGGGATGAGGTGGGGAACACGGGGTATACAAGATGGACACCACAGGGACTTTCAGGACCTTACACGACAGGGAACTTTCAGGAAGGAAGGCAGGGAATTTGAAGAAGGTGGGTTTGGGGTGGATTAACAGGGGTAGAAAAGATCGTGGTTTTGGAATGGGGAAGATAAGAGGTGATGGTGAATATCTGTTTTGAAGGCCTGGAGGGAAGAATGGGATTGAAGAGAGTGTGGGAGTATATTCCAAAGGTGGGGAAAAAAAGAGGAATGAAAGAGGGAAGGTGAGCGGTGATTCATGATTTTGGTAGTTTTACAAGAAGGGGGTGGCTGGCAGACCTTGAGCGCCCTGCATAAATATGGGGGTGGGGGGGGGTGGAAATATCGCAGATAGAGCAAGGAACGGGGACCGGAGAGAAGACAGTAGAACAAAGAAAGACCACCGACCTGCCTGCGGTGAAAGAGTGAGAGGCCCAAGACTCAGCCTCATCGCGAGGGATACCAATGTGCCGAAATGCCTTAGTTTCCACAGCGTGAAGCCAAGAAAGGTGAGAGGCAGGAGCACCAGCCCAGAGGGGAGCGCAGTACTCCAACAGGCTGCAGACAAAAGCTTTGTATGTGCTCAGGAGCTCAGGTGGGCCGAGGAAGGACTTTCCTCGATGAAGGATGCCCAGTCGGTGACTGGCTTTGGAGGCCAGGTTGGAAATTTGGCTTTGCCAGGAAAGATCATGGCAGGTAGTGAGAATCAGAAGCTAGAATGAAAGGACTTCTTCCAGAGGATTGTTGAGTCACCTTCCCAAGTCACAGCTTGGCAATCACCCTTCCCTTTCCAGAGAGGGACATCAAGGCCCCTCTTCCAGTCAGTTGGGATGATGCCTGTGTTCCAGGCAGAGAACAGAACTGCATGCAACGACACAAGTGCAGCATTTCCACCAGCCTTGAGAAGTTCAGCATGGATGCCACAGATCCATGGAGCTTTACTCCATTTCAACCGGTTAACCGCAGCCTGTGTTTCCACAAGCGAAGGTGGACCACAGTTGATTGGAGGGTCAGCAACAGTTATTGTAACACCCCTGACGTACAACTCGACAGCTGGTGGATCAGCCTGGTACAACCGCTCAAAGTAACCAGCCCAGTGGGCCTTCATTTTGGATCCACGGTCAAGGGCCGACCACCCTCTGCTCTCACTGCAGTACACCGAAGGATTGGCTTGGATGAACGCAATGCGCGAATTCCCCTGTAAGCAGGATGAGAATCACTTGACCACAGACGATGCTCTACCCCTCACAGATTCCTCGCACATAGGCCTCCTTGTCCACCCTTGGTGCACATACAGTTTTATGCCTCAGCTCCCTGAGCAGCTCAGCTCTGCCATTCAGCCTGGCCCTGCCACTCTGGTCAATGGTATCCAGTGTCCCTTCAGAGACAAAATTCTTCTTTGCCCTACGGTGAGTTCCAAGACATCCACTGGAAACATGAAGGACGGTGGTCTTGAAGGCACTCCACAACTCTTCAGGACCTCCCAAAGCACGCAGACCCCTCAAATCTCCACTCAGCTTGTTCGCAAACTCTGCAGCTACCCGCTCATCCTTGAGCTTGCCAACATCCAACCAAGGCTGGGATGGTACCATTCTCCTGGATATAAGGTGCAACTTAGCAGTTGCTACAACAAGCCGGTGGTCAGTATTGAGGAACCTGCTCGAGCCTGAATTCTGGATCATCCTCCAGCGACCATCAACGAGGACATGGTCAATCTCCTTTGCTATACCACCAGCGTTGAAATACCAAGCCCAGCGATGAGCTTGTGGGCGCTGAAACCATGAACCCGCCACACAATGTCCATGACTAATTGCAAAGTCAAGGAATTAGTGCTATTCAGGATCACAGTTCCAGACCAATGGGGACCAACACATGTCTCATAACCATCCCTATCGGTTCCAGTCAATGCAATGAAATCTCCCAAGACTAGAAGTGTATCTTGCCTGGGGCACTGATCAATCACAGACTCGAGCGTGGCATAGAATGCATCCTTCACGGTGAGATCACTCGCCTCAGTCGGAGCATAAACAGAGACCAGAGAAATTACACGAAAGGAGTGATGAATCCTTCGTCTCATAATACGCTTGTTGACTGGTGTAACCTCAATTATCATTGGAGTCAGCTTAATGGACACAGCTGCAGCAACTCCTTGGGCAAGGAAACCATCAGAGCGACCAGACCAATAGTAAGTATCACCACCCACCATGATCTCGCCACAATCCGGTCTCCGAACCTCATAGAGTGCTGCAATACCGATATCCAAACGCTTGAGCTAAGATGATAACAGAGACAGGTGATCATCCTCTCTTCGGGATAGGACATTCCAGGCAGCCACGTGAAGGGACCGCCTCAGGTTAACCCAAAGAGACCGCCGTCTGGTGGACGACACCTCGGCACCACTCCGACACACTCTCCCTCAATCTGACCCAAGAATGTTACCCCGTGGTTTCCCTCCTATCATCAAAGATTGGGGGTCCCGAAGGCTTTGCCCCAATCCCGTCATCTGGTGAGCTGCCCTGCGAAGGGAAGCTGCACAGGAGGTACTCCCACAGAGTGGGTTTTCAGATTTCTTTGCGTTTTTGTTTTTCCAGAATGATTCTTCCCTCCAAGCCTACAAAACAGATGTTCACCACCACCTCTTATCGTCCCCCATCCAAAACCTCAATCTTTTCTACCCCCGTTAATCCACCCCAAACCCACCTCCTTCGAAACTCCCTGCTTTCCTTCCTGAAAGTCCCTGTAATGTCCATCTTCTATACTCCATGTTACCCACCACAACCCTCTCCCTTCCACAGATCTACTAATGTTTCTGTTCCTCACTGTTTTGTCCTTCCCACGCCCCTCTTGTCTCATGCCCCTTTGCTGTGTGGTGTGCGTTAGCTCTCATTCGAACCTTAACAAGGTATACAACAACAAAAAAACTGCACATCACCTAGTCATCATCATCCCTACTGTCAAGCACAGTGGTGGCAGCATCATATTATGGGCTTGCTTTTCATCAACAGGGTCTGTCAAGCTTGTTAGGATAGAAGGGACAATGGACGGTGCAAAATATAGCAGAATCCTTGATGAAAACCTGCTTGAGTTAGCTCTGGATCTGAAACTGGGTCAGAGATTCACATTTCATCAGGACAATGATCCAAAGCACAAAGCTAAAGCCACACAGGAGAGGCTGAATAAGAATAAAATAAATGTTCTTGAGGCCTAAGTCACATTTGCTCTACGGCGAGGATACGGTGGCCGTAGGCCCTCTGAATTGACAGAAACGTGCGGCGGCCGCAGAGTTTATGAGGTGGCCTCAGGGTGGCCCTACGCCGTTTGGCTATATTTTACAGGCCGTAGGGTCGCCGTGGAATTATAACGCGGAGTTATAACTTTTTTTCATTTCTACATTCGCCGTAGCAATTTGAAAAGCCGAAACAAAAGAACTGGTAAAAAAAAAAAAAAGAACCCACTCGTTACCGTCCGTCTGGCCGCATGTTCGCCTTAGGGCCCCCTGCGGTCACCTTGCGGTCGCCTTGCGGGCACTTTGCGTCTGCCTTGAAAATTCTATGGCCACCGCAGGAACGCCCTAAGGTCACCGTGCGACATCAAATCAAAGACCGTACGGCACCCCCACGTTTTCGGTCTCCACAATTTATAAATACACCATGCGGCTACCCGAAAAATAAAAACATATGTAACTGCTACATTGTGTGACCGTGGAAATACTGCGGCCGCCGTATAATTGCTGGTGGCCGTAGATTTTGGAGACCCCACGGCCGCCGTGGCAAATGTGACTTAGGCCTGAGTGGTCCAGTCAAAGGCCTGACTTGAACCCAAATTAACATTTCTGGTGAGAATTGAAGATTGCAGTCCATCGACGATCCCAAACAAACTTGGTAGAACTAGAGCAATTTCCACGTGAAGAATGGGTAAATATTTCACCATCTCACTGAACAAAGCTCGTAAAGATCTCCGCATTAACACTCATAGCAGTCATTGCTGCAAAATGTTCTTCTACCAAGTGCTGATCTAAGGGCCCTGTCACACCTTGACGTTTTAGCCAGCGTATGGCAAGGTCTCAAAATGTATGTAAAACGCTGGCATACGCTGAACTATTGATGGTTTTTTTTTAAGTTTTGGGCATATAATAACGTGTTGGACGTATGCATAACGTATTAGTAATGTACACAGAACGTTTCAATCATATATAGATAACTTATACCAATGAATGCTGAGCGTGTTGTCGGCGTTCACAACCTATGCCCAACGATAGTCTAACTGATGCATAACGCGCGGCAGCGTATCGCCGACGATCACGTGGTGTAGGCTATTAATAGTCTGCGGCTCGACGATTCAAATCATAACGGCACAAGACATCGAAGTGTGAAGCTGCTGTCACACCTTGACGTTTTAGCCAGCGTATGCCGACGTATGAAAAACTTGCTGAACCAAGCTGGCACACGTCGAATACGTTATGGGTTAAGTTTTGTATACGTCAAGAGCACGCTGGCATAAATCATAGTACGTTGGCATACGTCGTAGTATTCTGGCATACGTCGTCATACGCCAAGTACGTCGAGAAATTTTCAGCATGTTGAAAATTTCTCGACGTACTCGATGTATGACACACGTTCCGCATACGCTGGCCATAAGTTGTAGGCATGTTATGCGATCGTTGACACACATCGACACACGTTACTTCTACGTTACACATAAGTCGAAACACGTCAAGGTAATGGTTAGCGTCAGTGTTCCAGACTCCCTGGTTTTTTTTTTTTTTTCTTCGGTATGACGGTGATGTTGACACTTCGATTTCTCGTGCGGTTATGATTTAAATCGTTGAGCGGCAGCCTATTCATTATATTATATTGTACCGGCACTAGAGCAGCAGTGGAATCTACTTGAACCTAACACCAAGATATCCTTGTTCAGAGCACGTCACAGAGACATGGCTGAGTTCTTTGAGATGGAAGACACGATGACATTCTGCAGTGACATCAACGGTCTGTTGAAAGAACTTGGGTGTGATCACGATCCTGCAGACTGGCGCCTCTTCATCGACTCGGGGAAGAACAGCTTGAAGGCTGTTTTGCTCCACAATGGCAACGAGAAACCATCAGTCCCACTGGCTCACGCGTTCGGCATGACAGAGACCTATGAGACTATGCGGCAGCTGCTTGATTCCATCAAGTACAATGACTTCAACTGGCACATCTGCGGAGACTTGAAAGTGGTGGCGCTGTTGTTAGGGCTGCAGTCAGGCTACACGAAATACATGTGCTTCCTTTGTCTCTGGGATAGCAGAGACGACAAGAATCACTGGACGAAGAAAGATTGGGAAGAGCGAAAAGAGCATGTACCTGGTCGACACAACGTGAAGCATGTCGCCCTTGTCGACCCAGCCAAGGTTTTCCTTTCACCACTCCACATAAAGCTCGGCTTGATGAAAAGTTTTGTACGGGCAATGGATCTGAATGGGCGTGGGTTTTTATACCTCAAGGAAAAGTTTGGCAACACCTTGTCGGAGGCCAAGATCAAGGCTGGTGTCTTTGTTGGACCGCAAATCCGACAGATTATGAAGGACGAAACTTTTTCGACAACTCTAAACCCCAAAGAGCTGGCAGCGTGGAGGAGCTTCAAAGCTGTGACGGACAACTTCTTGGGGAACGAGCGCGCGGACAACTATGAAGAAATAGTGCAGCAGCTGCTGGAGTCCTTCAAGAAACTTGGCTCCAGGATGTCCCTGAAAATCCATTTCCTACACCAGCACCTGAACTTCTTCCCTGACAACTTGGGAGCAGTCTCGGACGAGCACGGCGAGCGATTCCACCAAGAGATTTCACTCATGGAGACGCGTTACCAAGGGCGGCACAACCCGAACATGATGGGCGATTTCTGCTGCTTCCTGCATCGTGAAACTGACACAGAGCAGCACAAACGCAAAGCCAAATGCCTAAAGCATTTTTAATTCCATTCTAGTGGAGTTTTTCTGTAATTTCTATAATTTTGAAGCACTCATGATGAAATAAATGAATAAATGAATTTTTGTAAATTTCATTGAAATCCTGACTTCTAGGCAATGGGAATATTTCTGTTACTGAAAATCCTGACGTGATACAGCAAAACGGTTATGATTTTTGAAATCAGCGTACCCAAATTAGTCTAAATCACTTTACACATGTCCAGTAAAAATTTTTTGTTGTTCAGTGTAATCTAACTTATGCATAGCGCGGCAGAGTATCGCCGACGATCACGTGTCCTAGCCTATGAAAAGGCTGCCGCTCGACGATTCAAATCATAACCGCACTAGACATCGAAGTGTCAACATCACTGTCATGCCGAAGAAAAAAAAACATGGAGTCTGGAACACTGACGGGTTCCTCCTGTGAAGCCCATTTTTAGATACCAATTCCCCTAAGCGCTGCCAATACGGTGGTCGTCTGGAAGACTTCAAATACGTCTACATCCGTCAATATGCGTTGGAGATACGTTACACATAGGTTCAAAGCACGTTACTCATAGGTTAGAAATAAGTTTCCGGTACGCTAGACATTATCTCGACGTATTTCGACTTATGAGTAACTTACAAGTAACTTGTGTCGACGTGTGTCAACGATCGCATAACATGCCTACAACTTATGGCCAGCGCATGCGGAACGTGTGAGTCATATGCTGGCATACGTCGGAAAATTTTAAGCATGCACAAAATTTGCAGTCGAGCTCGGCATACTATGACGTATGCCAGCCTGCTTCAGTGTGCTCTTAACGTATACAAAACTTACCCATAACTTATTCGACGTGTGCCAGCGTATTCGCCAAATTTTTCATACATCGTCATACGCTGGCTAAAATGTCAAGGTGTGACAGCCCCTTTATCTATAAATGCGCATAAGAAATCGAGAAATTATTAGAATATAGTAAGTCATCACGATCCGGAAGTGGTGCGTGCCGGTACGGAATGTTCACATGCATTCCACGAATTATCGCTTGTATTGAAGTAACAACTGCTGTGATACTTCCACACACAGAGTTAATTAAAATCCAAATTAAAATCAACTTTACCTCCCTGTCTTTGCTTGCCATGACATTCGCTGCCATTAACCATTGCCACTCCTACGCCACGGTGACTAAGGCGCCTTTTCCTATCGTAACTGGCATGGCCCGTTACGTCATCGTCGGCCGGCCACGCACCGGCCTACGCAGCAACGTGTCTTGTCATTGGTTTGGTAAATAAATGGCCGCAGCACCGTGTCCTGTCATTGGTTTGGTAAATAAATGGCCATAACTTGGGAAACATTTGTCCGATTGATATCAAACCTTGAAAAGGCACATACTCAGGTCCCCAGCAATATCGCTGGCAAGTTTCAATTAGATCGGACCAGTGGTTGTCGAGAAACAGCGGTCACAGACACACAGACACACAGACTGCTGGAATTATAGATGTGTGTGTGTGTGTGTGTGTGTGTGTGTGTGTGTGTGTGTGTGTGTGTGTGTGTGTGTGTGTGTGTGTGTGTGCGTGCGTGCGCACGCGTGCGTGCGTGCGCGCGCTTCTGTCAGGGCGGTAACTTTTTTACCATTTGAGGTTTTGTCATAAAAATTTTAACAAAGTTATATTTTGAAAATATGATGTACAACTCAGTCAGGGTTTGAACCACTGACCTCCCAAACTCAGAACAGACACTGAAACCATGATAGTTGATACCACCATGTTTTGTTGTAGATGTGTGTTATAATCATGATAATATATTATATTACAAAATGTGTGATAAATGTTGAAGTGTGTGTTATTGATTCCACGATTGTTTATTTCCTTCAAATATCATAACTTCACAACATTCCTGGCTGAATGTGTGTGCACACAATGGGAAGAATGAGGAATGAACAGAAACAACCAAGAATAAAATGACGAACAACATTGAAAACTTCATTTTCTCATTGCTCAGTTCCATGGTTCGTGGGTCCACTGAGTGTGAGTAAATGAACAAAGGTTTCCTTCGTGGACCCTGAAAAGATTTATTAGTTGAAATTTGAACGTGTTATCGTTTTAATAGTTAATGGGACTCATGATGCAGGTTCCACTGGTTCAGGATAGTCTGGTAATTGTTCAGGAAAAAAAAAAAAATTCAAACCGTTCTGTGATCTGATGTGACGTCATGATATAATATGACGTACAACCAAACGTACAACACAAAAATGTGGACAAAAACCGTTCTTCCTTTCATGAATGGGGTCATTTCCTCCATCGTAACAACTTTAACTCAAACGGTTCAACAGAGCGTGAACTTAAAGGGACCGATGGAAGGAAACAAAGAACACTTCTGTCAGTGGAAGACGCATTTTAAACGAGGCTCGGAGAAATTACAAATGATGATCACACGAGCTTTCCTAAAAGGATGGACAATGGGGAAACGCGATGATTGTGAGAACAGGACAAAGGGTGTGTGTGTGTGTGTGTGTGTGTGTGTGTGTGTGTGTGTGTGTGTGTGTGTGTGTGTGTGTGTGTGTGTGTGTGTGTGTGTGTGTGTGTGTGTGTGTAACGGACCAAAGGATGTGTTCGTGGAGTGGAGACAACACCGCCTGGGTATCTCATGGCCTATGGGCCCCGGTGGGGACAACCCCCCACCCCTCGTACACCACTGACACCACATTCCTCCACTCTGCATTATTTCGTTCCTTCCCTTTCCACAGCAACGCTCCGCTTCCTTCAACGAATAATACTCTCTTGTACACTCACCATCTTGGCTTCGGCCATGGATGCAGATTGTAGGCAGGGGCGGCGAGTAGAGTAAGCAAGCAGTGGAAGCACAAGGACATGGAAGGAAGTTGACGAGGTCCGGATCAAGAGGAAGAGGAGGGTGGATCGAGAGGGGCTGCTGGAAGGCGTGGTGCAGCTCTGCCAGCCCCAGAGACCGGCTGGCAGGCCGTGCAAAGCTTGACGCTGGATAACGGGGCGTTAGGCCCCAAAACAAAACCAGAGAGGCTGGAGTGCCATCATCAATGTTATCGGCGAGGCAAGGCCGAACGTGAAGGATGTTTACGTGAAAGGTTAATGTGCCAACTTTGACGGGACAAAGAAAATAAAAGGAAGCAAGTGAGAGAAAGACAAAGAAAAGAGAAAAAACAGAAACGGGGAACGGGCATAAACACGGATAGAAAGACAAAACACTCAATGACAAAGAAAACTGAATGAGTGCTCGTCATCCCAAAATATAAAAAAAAGGGACGTAATGCAGTGGGAGACACCTTGTCCTGAGGGCACAGCACCTGAGGCTGGAGACGCGGCCGTGCGAGGATGGAGACGTGGCCACACTGTAGGCCGAGTACGTGGCCACACAAAACTGGAGAAGCGGCTACATAAGGCTGGAGATGTGGCCACACGAGGCTGGATACGTGGCCACACAAAGCCGGACACGCGGCCACACAAGGTTGGAGATGTGGCCACACAAGGCTGGAGATGTGTCCAAATGAGGCGGGGACATGGCCACACAAAGCCGGAGACACGGCCACACAAGGCTGGAGATGTGGCCACATGAGGCGGGGACATGGCCACACAAAGCCGAAGAAGTGGCCACACGAGGCTGGATACATGGCCACACAAAGCCGGAGACGCGGCCACACAAGGCTGGAGATGTGGCCACACAAAGCTGGAGATGTGGCTACATGAGGTGGGGACATGGCCACACCAGCCAGAGACACGGCCACACAAGGCTGGAGATGTGGCCACACGAGGCTGGAGATGTGGCCACATGAGGCGGGGACATGGCCACACAAGGCTGGAGATGTGGCCACACGAGGCTGGATACACGGCCACACAAGGCTGGAGATGGAGCCACACCAGGCAGGGACGCGGCCACAGCACTGCTCACCTCCACTCATTCGTTCCTCCTATTTCAGGCTTGTGGAACCAATGGAGTGATATATTGTGATAAAATTTCTACCAATATAGTGATACATCTATCGATAATTCCAGCAATGTGTGTGTGTGTGTGTGTGTGTGTGTGTGTGTGTGTGTGTGTGTGTGTGTGTGTGTGTGTGTGTGTGTGTGTGTGTGTGTGTGTGTGTGTGTGTGTGTGTGTGTGTGTGTGTGTGTGTGTGTGTGTGCGTCTGTGTCTGTGACCGCTGTTTCTCTACAACCACTGGTCCGATCTAATTGAAACTTGCCAGCTATATAGCTGGGGACCTGAGGATCTGCCTTTTCAAGGTTTGATATTAATCGGACAAGTGCTTCCCAAGTTATGGCCATTTTTTTTTTACCAAACCAATGAGAAGACACGTTGCTGTGAAGGCCGGGGCGCGGCCGGCCGACGATGACGCACGGGCCGTGCCGGTTACAATAAGGATCGGTGCTTTACTTACCGTGGTGAAGGAGTGGCAATGGTCAATGGCAGCGAATGTCATGGCAAGCAAAGACAGGGAGGTAAACTTGATTTTAATTTTGATTTTAATTAACTCTGTGTGTGTAAGTATCACAGCAGTTGTTACTTCAATACAAGCGATAATTCGTGGAATGCATGTGAACATTCCGTACGGGCACGCACCAATTCCGGATAGTGATGACTTACTGTATTCTAATAATTTCTCAATTTCTTATGCGCATTTATAGATAAACACAATGCCCCAATCCAGTCGTCGTTTACGAGAGCGAATGAACGGCCTGTGTGGTTGTTGTTTCTAGCATGCAGTTTGAAAGTTTTTTTGAGCGAAGGAATGGCCTGTGTGGTTGTTTGAAAGTTTTTATTTTTATTTTTTTTGGTTTGCACGTACTGCCACGCAGGTACGGGCACGCGAGAGCGAAGGAATGGCTTATGTGGTTGTTGTTTCTGGCTCGCGGTTTGAAAGTTTTTTTTTTTTTTGCACGTACGGCCAAACACGTACGGGCACGTAGTTGTTTTATAAAAATTATAAAAGATAAAATTAAAAAATATATATTAAAATATCCAAAAAAAAATTTCTAATTTCAAAATATAATAAAATATAAAATTATAAAAACGATATCACCAATATCGTGATATAGTGATAAAATTTAAACCAATATAGTGTGGTGGAACTGACTTCCACATTCCCTTCAAGGCCATGTGAGGTTGGGGATGTGGCCAGATGAGGTTGGGGATGCGGTCACACTCTAGGTCAAAGACACAGCCACACTATATGCTAAGTACACAGCCACACTATAAGTTAAGGATGTGGCCACACGAACTGGAGACACAACCACGCGAGAAAGGAGATGCAGCCACGCGAGGATGGAGATGCGGCCACACTTTACACTGAGGACGCGGCCACATGAGGCTGGAGACGGGGTCACACTAACGGCGAAAGACGATGCCACACAAGGCTGGAGATGTGGTTACACTCAGTGTGACCACTCCTCATTTTCATAAATGCCAAGGTGAGCCAATGAAAAAAACCAAGAATTCACAAGGTTTCAGAAAAGCGATGATAATAGAAAACCTTTATGCCAAAAAAACCTTTAGAAAACCAAGACTCCAAGGTGAACAATGAATAGCCAAGATCTTGTGAAAAAAGCCAAGGAGTGGTCACACTATCGGCTATAGACACGGTCACACAAGGCTGGGGACGTGGTCACACAATAAACTAAGGACGCAGCCACACAAAGCTGGAGACGTGGCCACACAAAGCTTGTGACGTGGCCACACACAACTGAAGACGCTGCCACACAAGGCTGGAGATGTGGCCACACGAGGCTGGATACGCAGCCACACAAGGCTGGAGATGCGGCCACATGAGGTGGGGACATGGCCACACCAGGCATGGATGGAGTCACATGAGGCTGGAGACGTGGTCACACAATAGGCGAAGGACACGGCCACATGATAGGCTAAGGACGCCGCCACATAAGGCTGAAGATGCATTCACACTATAGGCTAAGGATGTGGTCAGATAAGATTGGAGACGAGTACACACTATAGACTAAGGATGCGGCCACACCAAGCTGGAGATGTGGCCACACAAGGCTGGAGATGTGGCCACACAAGGCTGGATACGCGGCCACACAAGGCTGGATACGGGGCCACACAAGGCTGGAGATGCGGCCACATGAGACGAGGACATGGCCACTCCAGGCGTGGACACGGCCACTCCAGGCGTGGACACGGCCACAGCACTGCTCACCTCCACTCATTCGTTCCTCCTTTTTCCCCCTGTGGAACCAACTTCCACATTCCCTTCAATCTCATTCTTCCCTCCAGGTCTTCAAGACAGCTGTTCACCACGATCTCAGATCACCCCCAATCCAAAACCATGATCCAACCCAATCCCTCCTAAGTTTAAATTTCCAGTTTTCCCACCATGGAGTTCCCTTCTGTATCCATCCAGACCACTCCATACTTAAATTATCTACCCCATGCCTGCTCTCCTGCCGCCCCCCCCACCCTCATTCCCCATTCCTTCCCACACCCTTTGCTTGTCCAAGTTCCCCTCAATCTTGGCCTTACACTCTGCTGTTGGTGTTTCCCCCTCTCTCTCTACTGTTCCTTTTGCCTCCTGTTATATCCTAGCTCTTCCATGAGCCTTGACTATGTATACAAAAAAAAAACCCTTTGTTGTCTCAAGCAGATCTGAGTTCAGTTCTCAATTAAAGACTTCACTAAAAAAAACTTTCTTTTTGACAAGTACCCCACACAACCAATTTAATAAATAAACAAACAAACAATTGAATCACAAACAATCACGAACATTAAAGGATATATAATTGTTAGTTACAGACTCACACAAGACCTTCCAATCCTTCAAGACATATTACTCGACAATATCGTTTCAAAGTCCGAAAGGATGGAAGAGAGGTAGGACAATTACCTTCAAGCTCTCTAATCTGGGTTAGATTCCCAAGCCAATGACAAGCTGCCGGAATGGAAGTGTTTGGCTGGCAAGATGTTGCATCACAAAGTGTGCTGTCCATTTGAAGGACATCAAGTCAGAGGACCCATTTGCCAGCAATTGTTGGCAGGTGTGAAATATCTCATGGTGTCTTTCATTAAAATGAGGTGAGATTGCCAGCACCCTGAAAAAATTACAAATTCCTCTCCAAATCACGTTCAATTGAACGCCAGGTTTGGCCAGCCGGTTCCCGAAAGACATGTGCCAAAATCGTCCCCGGGCTCACCTCACAAAAACGTGGGATTCATTTGGTCCATTGAAGTATTATAAATTAGAGGACGAGTCAAAATTGTCAGCTGCATGCAAAATGACAACACGAAGTTCATTTCAAACAGCTGACCTTCTGGGAGTACGGTCACTCATTTAGTAGGATCGTCACTTTTGAGTCTTCTGATTCTGGCCTCTTTGAATAAAAAAAAATCACAGCTCATGGAAGAGTAATGTGAAAGAAGAGAAAGGGGTCAACTCCACATTGACAGTAAGAGAAGAGGAAAACAGCAAGATGGACAACGAGAGAGAGTGAGAGTGAGAGTGAGAGTGAGAGTGAGAGTGAGAGTGAGAGTGAGAGTGAGAGTGAGAGTGAGAGTGAGAGTGAGAGTGAGAGTGAGAGTGAGAGTGAGAGTGAGAGTGAGAGAGAGAGAGAGAGAGAGAGAGAGAGAGAGAGAGAGAGAGAGAGAGAGAGAGAGAGTGAGAGAGAGTGAGAGAGAGAGAGAGAGAGAGAGAGACAGACAGACAGACAGATAGACACAGAGAGACACCTGAAGGATTCCTTCAACTAACTGACTTCCCGATTCAATGAAAACCAGGATCATCAATTGGGAATCAATCACCATGAATGCACATGAGGTCATTAACGTATCTGAGGAAAAGGACTGGGCTCAAGTTGCTGCATTGGGGGCATTCCAGACTCCACTGAGAGATGAGAGAATTCCCTTGAATGCTGTGCACCGACAGTGTGAGTCGAGAATGTAAGCAAACCAGGAAAGAAGGTGGCCTCGTATTTCACAGGCAGAGTTGGCAAAGAGAGCAGAGTACCAGACTGTCATTACAAATACAATGTTGAAAGACGGCATGACAATGACAAGGCTTATAAAAGGCTGTTAGAAAATGTGAAATTGTCTCACACCTCCCTCAAGCTGGCAGATGTTTGCCAAACCAAATACCTGCCTCTCTTATCCCATATCTGGCGCAAGTACACAGAAAGTTGACCTGCCGTGACTGAATCAGGTATTATGCTTGTGCTTATCACTGATGCAGCCGACAGAAGCAAGGACTATCCTGGGATGGCCTTTGTGTCCCAATTCTTAAAGAAGAATTCTCCAGGAAGTTTAGCCAACACTTGCAGAGGTTTAAATCACATTTTCTTTATTTAAAACACCACAAGTGTGTTGGTAAAAAAACCATGCCTTTTCCTGATACATGCACGCGTCCTGCAGACAGGGCCGCGCTCCCCCGCTTGCAGCAGAGATGACGCAACACATGCGTGGAGGATAAATATGCAAAAGGCAAAGCATGAATATGCATGAGGCAAGACATGGGTGGAACATGAGTATGCATGATACAAAACATGGGCAGAGCATGAACATACGTTTTACATTCAAACTTGGTTACATCGCAAGGATGACGTAGAGTCGACCCAAGCGTTCAGAATTGGATTGGTCAAAGGCCGGTTCCAGATGTGGGACTTTTCGTGATACCTTGCTATCGAGGTGTGCTTCACAAGTTTAATTCCAGGTGGAGGATCTTCTACCATGGTCCTTGGAAGTCCAACAGAACTCGAGATGCATTTGTGTCAAGAAAACAACAACCTGAAAGTAGATCTTTTTTACTTCATTTCACCTCGTAATTAATTCGGAAATTCAGAATGAGACGGAGAAGAGATTGTAAATCATGAGATAATAGTGAGCTCAATCAAGTGTGTTTGCAGAGAAGATTCAGCTTCAGGATCATCATTTTGCATGTTAGGGTTGCACCATCATTACAGGAGCAGGGCTGTCTTACCAATGCAGTGTCTCCTGGCTTTGAACACACCAGGTGTTCACACTTCGTTGAAAAAAGAAAAAAGATGAGCAGTAAAGGTGAGCATACTTGTACATGAAGTACCTTATAGCTCCACACAATGATACCAAATTAATATCACGAGAAACGCCCACTCCCGATGGGAGAAGGAAAGGGGATGGGGAGTGGGGGCAACTTTAAGGTCATCCCAACTTCATAGAACGTTCTTATGCACACCCCAAGCACAACCACCAGTCTATGCTCCTTTGGTGTGCTTCTTTGGTTGAATTTAACACTCCTGGCTGCAAACCTCTTGACTGGTGATCAGCAGGGCAGAAACGATGTGCTCGCATGGCAGGCGACACATTTCTGTCAGGTCGTGCAGCAAGCACTGTGATGGGACTCGATTTCTGCCCTGCTGTCTCGTCAAGTTCGGGGATTTGATTCAGATGTATAAATTTGACCGTGACCTTTAACCCAGAAAGGCAAAAACCCAGATGATGCAGGCAAAAACACATTTCCACTTTTCAAGACCCGGCAAATGTAACAGAGTCAACTTTAAAAAAAAATAGCTTTTTTAATTTTGATTATTTTGTTGTTCCTTTTTAACCAGTCAATGCTCATGAATGAGTATTTGTTCAAAAATGTGATTCATTGATCCTTTTATTTAGAAGAAGCCCATGCAGGTTTTGTATCCTTTTTTGAATTTAAAAATAATATATATTTTTTCTCGAAAATGTTGAGGCTCATGGAGGAGTATCTGCTGAAAAAATATGATTCACTGATCCTTTTATCTCGAAGATATATACACATCATTGTCAAAAACTACACTTTTCCAATCGTATGGTCTGGCAGACCAAGGAAACAACAAAGTAAACTTTTGAAAATTTTTATTTTATATTCTTTGATGTACAAAGTTGAGACGAATGGGGAATTGTTTGCTCACAAAAGTGATTCATTGATCCTTTTATTTGGAAGATATATATATATATATATATATATATATATATATATATATATATATAAAATATATATATATATATATAAAATATATATATATATATATAAAATATATATATATAAAATATATA
>NC_140976.1:48938744-48958744 GCF_056783735.1 Eptatretus burgeri
AGGAGAGATGGCAGTGGGGTTGTAAACCAGATTGTTTAATAAAGTCTTGGAAAGTGAGAGGATGCCGGAGGAGTGGAGATTAAGTGTACTGGTTCCGATTTTCAAGAATAAGGGTGATGTGCAGAGCTGTGGAAATTCCAGAGGGAGAAAGTTGTTAAGCCACACCATGAAGGTGTGGGGAAGAGTAGTTGAAGCTCGGTTGAGAGGAGAGGTGACGATCTTTGAGCAGCAATATGGGTTTATGCCAGGAAAGAGCACCACTGATGCAATGTTTGCTTTGAGAAAGTTGATGGAGAAGTATAGGGAAGGCCAGAAGGATGTGGATTGTGTGTTTGTGGATTGTGTGTTTGTGGATTTAGAGAAAGCTTATGATAGTGTGCCAAGAGAGGAGTTGTGGCATTGTATGAGGAAGTCGGGAGTGGAGGAGAAGTATGTGAGGATCGTACACGATATGTATGAGGACAGTGTGACAGCGGTGAGGTGTGTGGTAGGAATGACGGACCGGTTTAAGGTAAAAGTGGGATTGCACCAAGGATCGACTCTGAGTCCTTTCCTGTTTGCAATGGTGATGGACAGGTTGACGGACGAGATCAGACTGGAGTCGCCATGGACTATAATGTTCGCGGATGACATCATGATCTGTCGGGAGAGTAGGGAGCAGGCTGAGGCGAGCCTCGAGAGGTGGAGGTACGCACTGGAGAGAAGGAGAATGATAGTCAGTCGGAGAAAGACGGAGTACATGTGCGTAAATGAGAGGGAGGGTGGTGGTATGGTGTGGTTGCAAGGAGTTGAGGTGGGGAAGGTGGATGGGTTTAAATACTTGGGATCAACTGCCAAAGTTACGGAGAGTGTGGGAGAGAAGTGAAAAAGAGAGTGCAGGCAGGATGGAGTGGTTGGAGAAGAGTTGCAGGAGTGATTTGTGACAGAAGGGAAGCTTCAAGAGTGAAGGGGAAAGTATATAAGACGGTAGTGAGACCAGCTATGTTGTATGGTTTGGAGGCGGTGGCACTAACAAAAAGACAGGAAGCGGAGCTGGAGGTGGCAGAGGTAAAGATGCTGCGATTCTCGTTGGGAGTGATGAGGATGGATAGGATAAGAAATGAGTATATTAGAGGGACGGTTTGGAGACAAAGTGAGAGAGGCGAGATTGAGATGGTTTGCACATGTGCACAGGAGGGAAGCGGAGTATATCGGGAGAAGGATGTTGAAGATGGAGCCGCCAGGCAGGAGGAGAAGAGGAAGGCCAAAGAAGAGGTTCATGGATATGGAGAGGGCGGACATGCGGGTGGTTGGAGTGTCAATGGAAGATGTGGAGGATAGAGCGAAATGGAGACGGTTGATCCGCTGTGGCGACCCCTCACGGGAGCGAGCCGAAAGAAGATATGTATATATATATATATATATATATATATATATATATATATATATATATATATATATATATACATATACATTCATATACACGAGGCGTGTTCAAAAAGTGTCCAACCTTAATTTTTCGTGCGTAAACAAATGAAGCTAGGGAGGCGTGGTTTGGTGCACGTATGTAAGGCGATCCTAATCCGTATGCGTGAATATTTTCCCACCTGCAGAAGCTGTCAGTTGCCGACAGACCGACGATGAGTGAGGAAGTGTGCGTGAGCGCCGTCGGATTTTCGTTTTTGACAAAATGACGGAAAAACTTGAACATTACTGCATCAAATTTTGTGTAAAGCTTGGCGATTCCCAAGTGGAAATGATCCGCAAGATTGAACAGGCCTTCCGGAACGAAGCAATGGGCACCACACAGATAAAAGAGTGGTACAGCCGCTTCAAAGATGGTCGCACAACAGTGGAAAGTGAAGCACGTTCTGGTAGGCCCTCAACATCCCGAAATGAGATCGTCATTGACCAAGTGAGGACCCTGCTGACGCAGGATCGTCGAATCACGATCAGATAACTTGCAGACGAGGCGGGCGTCAGCATTCGATCCATTCATTCCATTGTGACTGAGGATTTGGGCTTAAGGAGAATCTCAGCGAAGTTCGTGCCAAAACTGCTAACGATCGAGCAGAAGCAACTCCGTTTGGAGATTGCACAGGGCATGCTGGAGACTGTGAACAGCGATCCCAACTTCTTCAACACAGTGATCACTGGCGATGAGACCACAGTGATCCGTCATTTTGTCAAAAACGAAAATCCCACGGCGCTCACTTGCACTTCCTCACTCATCGGCGGTCTGTCGGCGACTGACAGCTTCTGCAAGCGGGAAAATATTCACGCATACGGATTAGGATCGCCAACATACGTGCACCAAACCACGCCTCCCCAGCTTCATTTGTTTACGCAAGAAAAATTAAGGTTGGATACTTTTTGAACACACCTCGTGTGTATATATATATATATATATATATATATATATATATATATATATATATATATATATATATATATATATATATATATAGATATATATATATATATATATATATATATATATATATATATATATATATATATATATATATATATATAAAATGACCGTTTTTACAGCCATTTTTCCCTGCTGTGCAGGGGTTTTGGCTTTTTCTTGAGGCAATGTTTTTTTATGGCCGGATGCCCTTCCTGACGCCAACCCTGGTCGCCTCTTACGACACACAGGGATATGGTACACCTATTCTAACCGGGGCATACACCGGGACCAGTACACTGGCACTCATTTCGCCGACCTCGGAAGGATGACAGGCTGAGTCAACCCCCTGGTGTTAATTCAGCAGCCAACGGGGCTTGAACTCAGGACCCTTGGATCCCAAGCCGCCACCCTAACCACTAAGCCAACAACAGGCTTATATATGTATATATATATATATATATATATATATATATATATATATATATATATATATATATATATATATATATATGTATCATTCTTTATCAGGACGACTTTTGTGCTGATGATGTAATTAGGGAAGAAATGTAGGATGCAAATTCCTAGGGGGAGGGGGGAGTCTCGCAGAACGCCCCCCCCCCGCCACTATCTGGAAAGGACGTTTTGTGTTATGGATTAAGCTTTTCCCTTGAACCTGAATGATTTTTTTTTTTAAATATAGGGCTCATGCAGAGAAAAATGATATGACATAGTTATAGTAAAACAAAACCTTGCCAGGTTTTTTCAGACGCCCTCTCTGCATCAAAGAGTTAAGCATAAATGCACCTTGCTCTAGGCTGTCTAGGGAGGGGCAATTTTGTTGTGATCAGACAAACCTTCATCGAGTTTTGGTGAAAAATGTTTAAATGTCTTTTCTTGGGTCATGACCTTAAAATTATATCAATGTCACAAAAACTTATGGCAACCCTACATACTTTGTGTTTCCATTATTGAGGCAAATTTTCATTCCAAAAGTCCTTAGACATTGGTAGAAAAAAGGGGAAAAAAACTAAAGGGTGGTTTAATATTTTTAGGGGTGTAAAAACTTCCCCTTTAACCCAGAGGGGTAAGATGTAAATTAAGCTTAAATGCGGCTTCTTCTCGGTTATCTAATGAGGGTAATAATATATTTCTGATTGAAGAAAACTTTCATCGAGTTATGGTTGAAAAATGTTAAAATGTCTACAATTGGGTCATGACCTTAAAATTAAGTCAACAGCAATTTTTTTTTTGTCAACCCCACACACTTTTTATTCCCATTATTGATGCAAAATTTAATTTCAAAAGTCCTCAGACATTGGCAGAAAATATAAGGGTGAAAGACCTAAATGTTGGTTTAATACTCCTCAGGGTGTAAGACCTTGACTTTTAACCCTTAGGAATGTGATTAAATGACATTTAAACGCAGTTTGCCCTTGGCTATGTAATGAGTGAAATTTCATTCCAATCAGACAAACTCTAGATGAGTTATGGTGAAAAATGTTAAGATGTCTATAATTTGGTCATGACATTAAAAATAGGTCAAGGTCAAAAAGTAAGTCAACCCTGCTACTTTATATTCATATTATTGATGCAAATTTCATTCTGAAAGTCACAGCTGGCTCTGAGATCCTGCTCAGAAACTGATAGTTTCTGTGAAGTGTTGAGAGGGCAGTAAGAAAAAAATTAAAATCATAATTTTCTTAATGGCAGTTTAGTACTGCTAAGGAACTAAGAAACTGTGTGGTTCCATTAAAAATTGGGGGCATCAATTTTAGAAACAAACCCGAATAAGCAATAAGAATTCCCCGATGCTGTAGAGGGAAGCTTAACAAGGAACTTTGGTACAGGAGGCCATTTGGACCATCATGCCTACGCTACACCAACACCAGATACTATCACCTATCCACATGGCAGCTACTCCCAAGTCCTGCCAATATTCCTTTACTCCTCCATCTCCAATGCATCTCGGTACCTATCTAATTCCAATTTAAAACATTCTACTGTTTCTACTCCAACTACCTTTCCAAGGAGACCATTCCATACATTAACAGCCACTCCTCATAGCTTAGACTAGCGAGGCCCATAATCTATTTCGTAGCCCTGCTCTGAACTCTCTCTCTCTATCTGGGAGCTATGTACTTCCTCAGACGTGGTGGTCAAAACTGTACCATACACAATATTCTAGATGAGGCCTCACTACATTCCTTTACGTTAACACTACCTCTTTTGATTTCTAATTTATCCCTCTACGGATACAACCTAAAACTCAATTAGTTTTACCTTCATGGCCTGGTACATTCTGCTAGTCCACACACACAGGGTGCAACCATTATTCCATTAAATGTTGTTGGAATTCTTTCCACAGGTAAACAGTAAATCTCAACATGAGACCATAAAGGTGCTCAGATATCACCAAACACATTAAACCATCTCTTATGTCGACAAGCCCATCATATCAAAGATGTCTATCTTTAATAATCCGTGCCACATACGAAATAAGTGAACAACAACAGATGGAAGAGAGCAGCGAGTGGGACATCCCATCGTGAGCCATTGTGAGAAGTATCCATGTGATGAGATGTGAGAGGCATACTTTATGAAAACCGGAAATTTGATGATACGCCATATATCACAGTCGTCGATAAATGTCACATAAACTGAAAGAATTGGATGTATCTGGGCAAGGATTACTGGGACTTAATCATGACCAAACCATGGAAGGACAGAATTACTAGGTGTTAAACATAAACCTGTGGACGACAAGACGTCTGTGCTACATTTCAGAATACTTTTAATACACATGGCTGCAATGCCATTTCTCCTCCAATGGAATGAACCCACACCCATCCATGCCATCAGTCTGCCTGGGTCTTGAGAGATCCAGCCCCTCCACATGCTTGATCAAATTTGTTTCACAGGCTCCATGGAGCGGCCGCTGCCACGGAGGCACAGCGAGCGCATTGAGAAAATGGCCAAGGCTCCTCCCCCACAGCTGCTCTCGTCGTGAATAGGACCGCTGTCCACATCGTGGGCGACAGCACCTGAATGAGAAGGCAGGCGACGGGCCCCACAAATATCCCATGTATGCACGATCTAACAAACCGCTCTTGCTCATGCGGGAAGTCATTAACAGCAAGCGTCACGTAACGTCGCCATGAGCCTGGGCGCCACTCCAAAGGAAATTTCCTGCCAGTGTAAGGAGCACACACAATCTTCTCGTTGCTCGCTATTAGAGAAAGAAATGACACCTGTTGGAGGAACTCGACCATTTACCAATATGAGCAAAATTCGAGCACATTTTGTGTTACCATTCATCACAATACGACTCCGCATGACCCTGCACCACCTCTTTCAGCACACATTTAAAACCAGTTGTGTTGTTTCAATTCAGACCTCGTAGGTGCAGCATTATGGTCGAGTGATGATGACAATGGAGCGACATCCCAGTCATGGTTTGGCTGAACAATCGAGCTGAAGGCAACAGTATTAAGTATTTTGATTCCTAGCTATGCCTGGTGTTGGCTTAATGGTTACGGTGGTGGACTTGGGATCCCAGTGTCCTAAGTTTAAATCCTGCTTGGCTGTTGAATTAATACCAGGTGGGGTTGACTCAGCCTGTCATCCTTCCGAGGTCGGCAAAACGAGTACCAGCTTGCTGGGATGATTAAGCCATTTGAGTGTCCTATGTTGGAGTGGTGACCTGTCCAGGGTTGTGCCCAATAGCCCAGGAGACTGCTTTGGCAGCACTGATGCTTTGTACAGAGTATGGTCCCAGTGGATGGATGGATTCTAAGCTATGGCACACCAAGTTAGTCTCAGGAGAATTACTGCGTCAAAAAACCCCCAAAACAGTTGGCTCACTGATGGTCTTTGGGGCGTACTGATGGTCTTCAGGAATGGTGGTGATCTCTCTGCCCTGTGGTGGTGGTAGTGGTGTAGCCTCCTCTTATTGTCTTCAGGGCAACTTGAATAGCACCAAAACTCCACCAACCATGAAATAAAGATTGCTGGTGGTGGAGACCTTTGTTTCAGTGACATGGCTTCTAAAACAACCACCATTCCAGCTGTGGTGAACGGTAAGGAATCCGAGTACAAAGATCGAAACCAGTTCGGTGCGTAGCGCAGCACACAGACATTGTGCATGACATCAGATGCTCTGAAAAATGGAGCATTAACAGTGGCCTTTTGCAATAACCATTACCCTCTTAATGGCCATGTAAGACCCCTTTGCATATTTTATATTCCAACTGATCCAGTGGAACAAAATGACCTCTCTTATTGAAACATTTTGCATCGTTATACATTTGCTTTCAAAGAATGTCTCCTGTTGGAGATTTCGTTTGCAAAGAAATGTTGAAAATAATTACTTGGACTGTGTTGTAAACGACTATTACAGGTATTTTTTGCTGAATAACCTGTCACATTTATATATATCACGGCCTTTGATTCTATCAAAAGGTTCCCTTGCACTGTTGATTGAATTATATTGAAGATTTATTTGAAAGTCAAAAAACCGTAATCTGGTAATTACTCTTCATTTTACAACGTCAAATGCCTGTTGTACGTGTGCCAAAAGCTCTGCATGAGCTGAACAATGGATGAGTGCAAGTGTACGGAGGTGATGATTGCGAGGATGCAGATGAGGGAGGATTGTGAGGATGCAGGTAAGGGAGGATTGTGAGGATGCAGGTGAGGGAGGATTGTGAGGATGCAGGTGAGGGAGGATTGCGAGGATATGCAGGTGAGGGAGGATTGCGAGGGTGCAGATGAGGGAGGAATGTGAGGGTGCACAGAGGCAGGCATTGCAAAGGAGATGGGGAACGAGATTTGCGGGATTGGCGGAGAAGAGCTGGGACTGTGCGTGGGCATAGGGACAAGGATTGTGAGGTTGTGGAGGACAGGATAGTATTTGTGTAGAGGGTGAGGATTGTGAGGATGCGGTGGAGGAGGAATTGTAAAGGAGTGGAGGAGTGAGCATTGCAAAGGAGCATTGGATCTGGGAAAGGATTGCAAACGTGCAGAGGGGAGAGGATTGTGATGATGCAGTGGGCCAAAGATTGTGAGGTTGCTTAGGGGTGTTGATAGTGGGGGTACAATGGGGTGAGGATTGTGAGGATGCAGAGGTGTAAGACAATGTTTTCCACTTTACTCAAGGAAACCCGATAAAGACAGCAAGACATTTTCCCTCCCTTTCTGTTTTCATTGCTATGCTACAGTAATAAGTCAACCAATATTTATTTTACCTCTGCCAATGAAGGTGGACGGAAGTTCGGTTTTCACCCCTGTTTGCTGTCTATTTGTCTGTCTGTCTGTGAGCACGATATCTCAATAGGCTGTGGACGGATTCAGACAAAACTTGGTAGACAGGTTGGGTGTGTCACAAGGCCGAATCTGTTCGATTTTAGTGAAGTTCCAAATCTGGATCCGGATATGAGAATTTTTTTATTTTTAAAAGTAATTCTTCACCATTGAGAGATGGGGCCAAAACCGGTATGTAGCACGATATTTCAAAAAGTTGTGGATGGAATATGAAAAAACTAGTTGGATGAGTTGGTTTGGTGACAAGAAAAAGCAAATTAAATTTTGGTTCAGGTCCACATCCAGATTCGGGATATCAGTGGATACAAAACGTAAACTGTACAGCCTGGTAGAGGTATGAGCTCCATGGAGTGCCATTCTAGTTACCCTCGCCGAAGAAGAGGGTATTGCGTTTGGATCCATTTGACTGTCTGTCTGTCTGTCTGTCTGTTTTCTTGAAAAAATGAAATTTTCACCATCGGTGTGACTACTCATGCAGAATGTTATATTGGAAATTATGACGTCATAGTTCTCGTGGTGTGGCAGCCACGTTTGAAAACCGGAAAAGCTTTGGACCTCTGTTTCTGAAACCGCACCAAGGAAAAATTGGAAACTTGGCACATGGCAAGTACTTATGGGTCATTTTTTTAGGACATCATAGGAGCCTTCATTATGACATGATAATTGCATATGTAGAACTCTACATGCAATCAGTATGAAAAAAAAATTCAGGGTCATCTCGGGATAAAATGGTCCACAATAAAAATTTTGATGATGTCATCGGTCAGGTGATTCAGCAGCCATATTGTTGGTTTTTTTTTAAACCTTCAAAAATCTTCTTCACTGAAACAGGCTGAACCAGTCATCAGTAGCAACATATATAAAGTGGCAGTTCTAATTTTGTCACATTAATTACGTCACACACCAGTACACAAAAGCCACACAAAACACACCACAGAAAACTAACAACACAAACAACACGCAAAACAAGTCCTGGCGTGGTTATGCGATCTATGATTGCTTTTTCTTGTTTGTTTTGTTTGTTTGTTTGTTTGTCCACACAGAATTTTAGTGCTTTTCTCTGCAACTGCTAGTTGGATTGAGACAAAATTTTCACTGAAGGTGCGACGACTCATGTCGAATGCTCGAGTGATTATTATGACGTCATAGTCCCCTGTTTGGAGAGTTATGATGGTAGCAAGGCAGGGGACTTTTACTCAGAGAGTAGTTAATGGATGGAATGGCCTCTCTGGAAAGGTAGTGGCAGCAGAAAAAGTAGATAAGTTTAAATTGGAATTGGATAGGTACCTGGAAGTTCTGGAGATAGAGGTGTATGGGGATGTTGATCGGACATTGATGTGTGATTGTGTATATGTGTACGGAGTGCTGTTGGTGGGGGTCTTGTCAAGGGGGGTTGTGTGGTTGATGTTGTGTGTGTTTTAAGCAAGCCCATGCCCCCTCCGCTGAGGGGAAGAAAAAAAAAAATACAAAAACTACAACTACAAAAAATATATATATTTATTTCATTAATTAAAAAGTTTTTTTTGGCATTTTCTTCCTTGGATCTTGTGTGGATGGATGAGTGTGGTGTTTGTGCAGGCATGATGGGCTGAATGGCCTCCACCTGTGTTGGATTTCCTTGTTTCCTTGTTAGGTCACGTGGTGTAACAGCCATGTTGGAAAAATGGGAAAAAAATTGGAAGTCTTATTCAAGAAAACAGCACAAAGGAAAAACAATGACACTTGGTAGACTGCAAGTACTCCCTCATGCTGAATAAGCGTGATTTTCTTTTGATGACGTCATAGGTGCCTTCGTTATGACGTCAAGATGTTCAGCATGAAATTTTTTGAGTGTCATCGAGGGATAAAATGGTCCAGATCAAAAATATGTGATGACATCATCGGTCATGTGATTCGGCAGCCATATTGTTTATATTTTTTTTCAACCTTCAAAAACTTTCTTCTTTGAAGTGGCTGAACAGATCAACGCGAAACTTTACAGGGATGACCACCTATCCATAAGGAACAAAAGAATCACACAGATGATGTCATAGGTCACAAGTTTTGACAGCCATATTGGATTTACCCTAAAACCTATAAAAAAAATCTCCAGAACGGCTTGACAGATTGAGGGGAAGCATCACACAAATGTTCCCCAAGTCATGGGTATACAAGTTTGTAAATGTCACATGGTTTGACAGCCGCATTGGATTGAAGAAACAATATTAAATAATGTTTTCTCTGGAACCGCTTCATTAATCTAAGTAAAACTTCAAACTTATAATCTAGTCGGGATAGGGAATATAGTTTTTAAATTAAAACTTGATCGGACATATGGTCTGGCAGCCAGAATTATTTAATTATTTGATATGGGTTCTTTTTGTTTTATTTAATTTTATTGTTTGTTTTTAATAAGGCTCACTTGGCTGTGTCTGGGTGGGTTTGATGGTACAGGAGTAGCAGCTGAAATGTGAATCTTATCCAGATTCCTCCTGATGACTTAATCTTCGCTTTTTGCTCGTTTGGGTTCCTTCTGATTACTACAATGCAGGACTGTACCGATTTGGTCTTCCATTTGATTTAAATTGAATTTATTTTAATTCCAATCTGAATTCAGTTGAATAAAAATGAAAAAAATTCATGGGTCAGGGTCAGGTGTCCGATGAAAGCAGGGTTGCATCAAAGCAGGAAGTCTTGGTACCTGGTCATCACAGCCAGCAGTTATAAAGTAGCAGATCTAATTATGTCTCTTATTAATTAAGAACACGCCAGTACACAAACGCCACACAAAACTACACAAACACCACAAAAAAAGAAGTCCTGGTGATGGTCTGTGATCACTGATTGCTCTTTTTCTTATTTTACTGTGTGATGCAATATTCCTGAGGTCAGTCAATTTGTGTTTCACCAAAGTAAGCGAACACGTGCCACACACCCGAAGTAACACCAATTCCATATCGTGCGAATCAAATTATCCAACATTTTGCCGCGATGTCGATTACGCAAATCATTTTCATGCAACAAATCCCCGAATATAATGGGTTCTCATATTTCTACAGCATTAGCATCACAATCCACACAAATCATTTGAACAACAGAGAAACCATTAGCAACATACTCAAACCCCCCAACCATCCACCCCCAAAACCTGCCATTCCCCATTATGAAGTGCTCCTTTTGAAATATCTGTTGTCCAAGATGGACTTTTACACAATTGCTCAACAAACATCAACAATCATCCGGCAGTGCAAAATTTCTCATTATCATGCATTATGAATGTTTACTCAGTGTGATAACTCACCGGATCCTGTATGCAATAACATATGTGTAGAGACAGGCAAATGAAAATGCAGGCAAAGGTCGAGTGGCGTATGATCGTGCTGATCACAATAAGAAGCTCCGACGTGCGTGTTAAATAATGTATGCAAAAACCTGTATCAGCACCGAGTTATTGTCAGCATAGAGTTTAACAAGGAGAACCAAAGAAGAAAAACTTTTTTTCTCTCTCTCACAACAACATTAGGACTACAAATCTGGTTGTATTGGGAAAACACCTCACTTGCAAACAACAACAACAAAAACAACACAAACAAAAGCAAAAATCTCACAGAATACAAGTGTTGGCCATCATGTCATTATCAACTGAAACTTGTTGTTAACCTTTTTGGGGCAGTCCATTTTTGCTCAATACCTTGTTTTGTTATTTTCCTTTATAACTGGTTCACGGGCTAATAGGATGGCCAAGAGGTATGACCACTCGCCTCTAAGCCGTCCAGCCTGTGTTTGAATACCGACCCACTTATAAACTGCAATTCCAGTGTTGCACAGGCAGGGTGATTCATAAATGTGTGACGTCCCTCGGATAGATGTTAAACGGATAGTCGGTGGACGTTAAAGATCCCATGGTGTCCTGCGCAAAGAGTGGACATGCTATCGCCGGCACCCTGAACAAATTCCAAAATTCCAGCCCTGACTACTGCTGGAAAGGCAAAGGCAAACCACCCAGCATATAATCCTTGCTGATAAACTGCTTTGGCAGCACTGACACTCTCTAACATAGTACCTCATAATCAGAACAACTAGTTCATTACCTGTAAAAAACCGTCACGCTATTGAAAAGAAGAAACTCACTGGAAAGCAAGAAAGCTTTTACCATTCCAATTCTCCGGGCCAACAAGACTACATTATGTTAACAAATGGACACAGGTTGCACTTTCGTTCAACCTTTGGGCATCAAAATCATGCAACACGTGAACAAGGAAGCCGATTGGGGCCTATGGGGTCGTAACCATTCATTTGATGGATGTTTCTGAGCAATGAAGACTCTTAAAAGATTAATTTAAGGAGTTTTTACACTCTCGTGACAAGTAATGGATAAAAGAAAGATCGTGCTGGCATGCAGGAGTCATGAGTATATTGACCGTATATTGGCCATATTTTGGCCTTATATTGGCCATATATTGGCCGTATTTTGGCCGTATTTTGGTCGTATTTTGGCCATACTTTGCTGCTGCCCAAAACATGAGCACAGAATACGACCAAACATGGCTGCCAGAGCAAAAAAAAAGGTTCCAAGCAAAGTGTTGTCATGACGGTACATAACCATGATGATGTCTGGGCATTAACAAAATCGAAAATTGTCTTCCACATTGTGAACTCAAACTGTTAAAGCATCTAGGCCTCTCACGCAAGTTTTCTTTCCCAAATACCAAATCAGACTATCAGTGGATTACGTTGCAGGACCGAAACAGAGGTGGACTTGCTGAAGGACATTAACACAAAACACTCGTCATATCTTCCCTTCCCTTACCTTGTACAAGTCAATGGCATGAAGATAAGACGGTGTTACAAAGGTAAATAAAAGGCACAATGGTGTGCAAAGCTTGAAATTATGCCTTTTTGTTGATTATTAAATATAAACAACCTTTCAGAAACATTAAGGTCAAAGTTACCATGGCGGATGGTGTACAAGCATGCCGTGTGCTTGTATACCTCGAATTACCTCTCCAAATTGATAAAATGAGACACACCAGGATCCAAAGGGAGACGTTCAAAAGTTTCTTGCACGTGAAGTGAGGCATGGGTCAGCCATTGATATGAAGTCGAGAAATAATTTTAAAAGTTAATGTGTTCGTTAAATAATTGGTGCAAGATGCGTTTCCAGAAAAAAATAACTTTTAAATATTTCATCGCATGCTAAACACTGATGTAATAGCACGTGTCCCACCCTCCCTCGAGGGATTTTGAAAACTTGGCGCCCCTGCTCTCACGACATGTTCATATTGTCCCAGCCAAGAGCTACACAATGGTAGGGTCGTAGTAACTCTACTTTAACTACAGTTAACTGAAGTAATGCTTAACGAACTGTAGTAATCTAAACTCACTGTGGTTCCATTGTGGTGTACATTTTTTTGCAGTTACTGTAATAGTTGACTACAGGAAGAATACATTAATGAACTGCAGTGTATATATGTATGTGTGTGTATGTGTATGTGTATATATATATATATATATATATATATATATATATATATATATATATATATATATATATATATATATATATATATATATATATATATATATATATATATATATATATATATATCGACTTGTGGGTTTGTTTGTTTGTGGTTTAACTTGTATGCACTCCTAAACGGCTGACAGAATAAATAGA
Organism: Eptatretus burgeri; assembly: GCF_056783735.1. Classification (NCBI taxonomy): domain Eukaryota; kingdom Metazoa; phylum Chordata; class Myxini; order Myxiniformes; family Myxinidae; genus Eptatretus; species Eptatretus burgeri. The sequence goes on from NC_140976.1 coordinate 48,952,112, forward strand.
AAATTGGTGGTTGTACTGGGGTTGTGCCAGGGAAGGTTTTAGACAGTAAAAATAAATAAATACTGTTGCGAGGAGAGGAAAACAGCATTGATACCATTGTGAGGTGAAGCAAAACTATGGTGCAAATGTAGTTAACTAAAGTATAACTACAATGGTACTGTAGTGATCTGTAGTTTTTGTATCGTGAAGTGAAATGTGTTTCCATTTTACAGAGTTCGGTATTGAACATGTAAAACACAATGTGTTTGGCATTGGTTTGTGTGATGTCTGACCCCCTTCAAAAATACGATTTAAGAAGGGTTTTAAAGGCCAATCTTTTAACATGCACTGTGTGTTCACCACGGTCTATTTTGTCAGGATAAAAAGAAAACTCAAAAAACATTTTCAATTGAAGACTAATTATGTCTCTTCTTTTGGAAATGTAGATGGTGACTTGCAATCGGGCCTCAATGGCAGTGTACAGAAGCGTAAAAAAAAAGAAAACAATAAATACAAGGTGCAGGGAGGTGAAATTCGCTGCACGTGATGTGCAATGCACGTCGAGTAAAACGAGTATTCATTTACATACTACAATGTCGAATAAATAAAGAACATATAAGCACACCTGAGCTCGGCCGAGGCTTCAGGCTTTGGCACGCTCAGAAGACTGTACCCTCAAAATGAATGGTCCCAGAAGATGAAGAAAATAGGGTTACATTTGCACATGTAGTGTTTTAAAATCATGCTTTTCCTTGCTACAAAACATCATATCTTCCAGTGTCTGAATATTTCAAGTAAAATAATTCATTTCTTTCCCTTTTTCTTTCCCTTAGCATTTCTTTCCCTTAGCAGTACACATCACATACAGCGAATTTCACCTCCCTGCACCTTATATTTATTGTTTGTTTGTTTTAAACGCTTCTCTACACCGCCATTTAGGCCCGGTTCAATTGCATTTCTTTCCCAATTTATCAGTGCTGGAACCAGTGGAATACAATTGTACTGCAGTACAACTGTAGTAAAGTATTTATGGTTACTATAGTACAACTCCAAGATGTACCACAGTAATACTATCATATTTAAGCTGTCATACTGTACATATGTTATAATGATGACTAATACTATTGGAATGCTCTTGCCTGGGATATGTACTCCCAGGACACCACTTCGTCCAGCCTTTGATAATTCGCTGGATAAATGGGTCATTTTCCCTTGCTCCTCAACAATGAATCAGGTGCAGATAGGGACTCATTCCATGTAAGAAAAACCTCAATTTAACCGTAATCCAAACGTATTCTTTGCAACTGAACTCATCGGGCAAACTTATCAAACTATGGCTGTCATTTCCCATCATGGAAAGTTTGAAACTTTTCATCAAGAAGAACACTGTATAGATTTATAAATGTGTAAGGACTTCAAGAAAAGGGGAATAATAAGGATCATATCAGTGCCTTGATAAAAGGTTTAAATGTAGAAGAATGGGAATGGGACAACAAAAGGGGGAATCCGAGGGATGCAAATGTTCACACAGTTGGGAGCTGCTGGGAGCTGGGGACAGATACCTGGTTACGTATGTCCCGCTGAGACTCATTTGGGAAGAGGCGCCATGGAGTCCCGTGTCCAGCATGACGAGTAGACTGCGCCATCCTTGAGGGGCTGTGTGTGACGAGATGATGAATTCCAGAATATCAGGGCGATTTGGTAATGACCTGAGAAAGGATTGATGTCAGGTTGGGATGAAGACGTAAATTCTGCTTTGAGTTAGATGGAATGTGTGGTGAAAGTAAATGAATGGATTGTTGTTCAAATTGGGTAAGGAAGGGGTTGGAGGAAGAAGAGGAGTGGGTGGGGAAGGGAGGAAAGAGGCGACGGTTCTCGTGGCGAGGTTAGGAAGCCGAAGGGAATGGGAGTTTATGGCATGTTTAGTTAAACTGAGTGAAAAGAGGAAGCACCCAGTAAGCCGATGTTCAAATCAAAAACACTTCTGCAATGTTACAGCCATGTAAGTGATTAGATGAAATGTATGATCACTTCTCAAAATTTGCATATCATATTTGGGGCAATATATAGGTATATGTATATATATGTGTATTGACGTAAATATGTATATATGTGTATATATGTAGAATATGTGTATATATGTATATATGTGTATATATGTAGAATATGTGTATATATGTATATATGTGTATATATGTAAATATGTATATGTATATATGTGTATATATGTATATATGTGTATATATGTATATCTGTGTATATATATGTCATATGTATATGCGTGAATATGTATATATGTAAATATGTGTACATATGTATATATGTAATATGTGTATATATTTATATATGTATGAATGTGTATATGTATATATGTGTACATATGTATATATATATATATATATATATATATATATATATATGTATACATGTATGTTGTGTTGTTCGTCTTTCGGTTGCTCCCGTTAGGGGTTGCAACAGCGGATCATCCGTAATGATCCGCATGCTGATTTGGCATAGGTTTTACGCCGGATGCCCTTCCTGACGCAACCCTGGTCGCCTCTTCCGACACAGGGATAAGGATTGAGTTTCGCCATGATTCCGGGCTGCCCGACACCTTTTCATAGCGCGGCCCAGTGCAGAGTCCCCGTCCTCAAGCGATCCTCCAACCCAAGCCTCCGAGTTGCTGTATATATATATATATATATATATATATATATATATATATATATATATATATATATATATATATATATATATATATACAGTCATGCGCCGCTTAACGACGTTCCGGGCAACGACGGATCGCACAGACGACGGATCTGCCAGCTCTGAAAAAAAAAAAAAAAAGTAACTGAAAAATTCCAATCGCCGAGTGATGTGAACTTGTATAATAATATCACATACAATTATGTACACTGTATAGTACATAATACCTCATAATGATAATAAACGACAGTGTGGCCCTGTTATAATGCAATCATTGAGGTCCATAAAATGTCATCGTGAAAAAAACAGGGTCGTGCTAATCGTGATTCAAGGAAATCGGCTTTCAAACTGAACCAATGTTTGCACGTTTACCTTCGAGCAAGTAAATTACCTTTGCATTGAAGAATTCCGCGAATAAATCGTTGTTCTTAGTCGACATTAAAACACAAATTTATTTTTAGTGAAGCTTTTTATGTTGTTGAAACAATCGCACTGTTCCGAAAATATATATCACAATGGACAGGTGCTCGTTTCTTCATTTGTAAATTATAACATCGATGCAATGATTACGTATTTATAAAATGCAAATTATTCACCTTTCTATAATCGATGCGAGAGGAGATTGTAAGCTGCTGCTAACAATACCGATGGCTGTCATGAACAGCACAAAGGTAAATCTCACGTGTCTTCTGTCTCTTGGATGTGTGTTACAATTGCCGACAGTATTCAGTACAGTAACATGCTGTACAGGTTTGTATCCGAGGAGCAATAGGCTATACCATATAGCCAAGGTGTGTGTAGTTTTGTGTAAGTACGGTGATCGAAAACAAAAACGAAAAAAAAAATGATGTTCGCACAACGACGATGTCGCTTAACGACGCGTTTCTCAGAACGTAACCCCGTCGTAAAGTTGCGCATGACGTGTGTGTGTGTGTGTATATATATATATATATATATATATATATATATATATATATATATATATATATATATATATATATATATATATATATATATATATATATATATATATATATATATTGTTGCGAATTCACCCCCGCCGGCGTGCGATCGGCTACGTGACTCGAATTGCGGCACGTCGCCCACCGGACGGACAATTCTGTCGTGACCCTCTCGGACTAACGCCGGGAGCAATCACGGGTGGGCCTTTCGGCCTCACCACGATTGTGCCAATCGGCCACCTGCTTGGGATAGGGTTGTTCGCCAAACTCGACCTACCTAAGTACCCACGCGGATGGTAAACCGGGTGATCGCACCTCGCCGCAGGTTGACTCCGGACACGGGCCGCTTAAGCGGTCCGTTCCGTGCTATCGGGATAACCGAGCAGTGTTATCGTCGCCCTCGACGGTTCCGATTAATTATCGGGCGTATTAAGCCCACGACGAACCCGTTACGTGAAGCAAGATGGAGATTCAACAAAGGGAAGGACGCAGCGAAGCGGGGAACAAGTTCACACAAGCACTTTATTCACACAGACATAGAGCACACATATACAGCCAACAGAATCAGAAATGCACATAAAGCAATTTAAAACAACAACAACAATGCAGAGCTATGACCGAATACGCGAACACACGGCAACACTTAAAACAATACTACTTGACGGACGGCGCCACCCACAGACATTTACACCAAACCCCAAAAGAAAATGGAAGTGCGACTTCCCTGATCGCGTCAAGTCCTCCTTTTGCGACCACAACTCCGAGCCCCTCTGGCGTGGTCCGCGAGCTTGTGCCGCGTGTCGCTCGCGTGGTCCGCTCAACGGTACGGACGGGGTTTTGGGGAAACGGACGGGGTTTTGGGGAAACGGACGGGGTTTGTTCGGCGCTGTTTTCCGCGCTCGCGCACGGATCAAAGAAGCAAGGCAGGAACAACAAGCTCGCGACTCGAACCAGAAGACGACCATGAACCAGAAGACCAACATGAAGACCAACCCTCGACCAACCACACCTCAAGGTCCGTCCTGTCCACCTTTCGTAGCACGGGGCTCCGCCCTTCGCTCCGCCCCGTTTTCGGCCCCGCCTCCCTTCGAGCTTCTTGGAGAAGCCTCTCGAAGGGGGGGGGGTGACCTCTCGCTCCCCCTCCACCCCGCGCCGTGCGGGGGCCGGGGCCGTCAGTCTTGGCTCAGAGCCAGGGAATTATTCCCCCAAAATCAGACCCCTCCTTTACATGACCTTTGATCCCTGCTCGGATCGCACTTCCCCCACACTGAGCGCGGAGAATTTCGACAGGAGAAACAGGCGGGAAAACCCCCGAGATTCGTTGTTGGTTTTTGCTTGTTCCCAGAGATCGTAACTGCACAGGGCCTACTGAATGGCGAGTGGTGAAGATGTGGTAGCGTAGATGGTGGAGGTGGCGTGGTTGTAGTGTGGTTGGCGCTGTGGTGGGGATGGCGTGGTTGTTGAGATGCTGCTTGTTTGAAATAAAAGATAGAACAGAAAAACGCCTAACTCAAAGCGTCGCAGCCCGAATGAATCACATAAATTCCCTCTATACAACGGGTTTGGGCTAACTACACATGTACTTACAGAGATATCTCACCTACGGGACCTGAAAGGTGGTTTGCGAATTTCCACAACCGTAACACTATATATATATATATATATATATATATATATATATATATATATATATATATATATATATATATATATATATATATATATATAAATTCAGCAAACCACCATTCAGGTGCCATAGGTGAGATAACTCTAAGTACATGTGTAGTTAGCCCCAAACCCGTTGTTCAGAGGGATAATGTGATTCATTCGGGCTGTCTTGGGCTCGTTCAAGCGATACGCACCGAGCCGCGAGTGCAAATAGCGGCCTTTCCGAGGGAAAATTCGGATCAAGAATGCTACACGCCGACTTCTGATCCGTCCAATCAGCAAACGCGGAGCGGCTTGGCCCCGCCTCCAGGCAGGTCAATGTGAAATCAAAATATGCAAATTCTAGGATCAGGAGAGGTTCACGCCCACTTTTCCTCCGTCCAATGGGTGAGCGTGGTTCCGCCCCCGAGCTCATCCTGATCGGGAAATTTGCATATTGGTTCTCCTGCCAGCCTATAAAACGCCGAGCGCAAGGCGAATCGTGGCAGAGAGTTTTGGCAGAGTCAGTTTTGAAAGCAGAGAGTTTGGGGCGGAGAGTGAGAGTTTTGGGAAGAGTCATCGGGCGGAGTGCGGCAGAGTGGAGTCGGGAGGCGAAGGCGTCGAGTTGGGTTCTGCAGTCGGCTGAGGAGAGTTGTGGGAAGAGGCCAAGGAGCTCGGGTCCGAGGCGAGAAGGACGGCGGTCGGTGACGAGGTCGCGGCGGGAGATCGCTCGTCGCGGGACGCAAGCCAGCCAGCCATTCTCCCTCCCCCAGAGCATCAACAATTCCCCCTTTTCCCCCGCGCTGAGATAGTGCAACAAAGGGGGCCCCGTTCCCACCCCACTCCAAACGTCGTGCCAATGAAACCCGCGAAGGAGCACGGAGTCGGGGCACAGCCACGCGGCCACGTCTGCGGCTCGTCCGCCACGAGGACGCGGGTAGGACCCACCCAGTCTCGCGGACCTGGCCACTCCTTCAGGTCCCGCACACATATTGGCCTACAGGTCCGTCTGCCCCCTTGTCTTAGAGGGTGGCTTCTTTCCTTTGCTTTTGAGTAAATGTGTGTGGCGCCGTGTCTTGTAAAGTAGAACTGTGTAAGTGTTGCCGTGTGTGCGCGTATTCGGTTGTAACTCTGCATCGTTGTTTCTTTTGTTTTCCTGATATAGGTGCATTCTGACTGTTTGGCTGTATATGTGTGCTTTCCGTGTGTCATGTAATAAATGTGCATTGTGTGAACTGTTTTCCCATTTCGCTTCGTCTTTTCTTGATTGACCCTCCATCCTGCTTCACGTAAAGGGTTCGTAGTGGGCTTAAAATGCCCGATAATTAATCGGAACCGT
>NC_140976.1:48961244-49006244 GCF_056783735.1 Eptatretus burgeri
AGATAGTGCGACCAAGGGGGCCCCTTTTCCCACCCCCTGCCAGGCACTGTCCGCGAGGCCCGCGGAGTGAGGCGCCATCGCCGCTCCGCGTCTCATCACCAGACGGGTAGGCGCGACCCGGTCTCGGCCTCAGGCCCGCCTCATTCTTGAGGGTATTTCTTTTCCTTGGTTTTGGGTATGTGTTGTCGGCGCCGTCTGTGAAGTAGAATTGTATAAGTGTTGCCGTGTGCTCGGTAGTCGGTATTAGCTCTGCACTGTGTTTTCACTTTTATATTTGCTTTTTGTGTAAATGGAAGTGTGTTTTCTTTTTTTTGTGTGCTTTTGGTGGAATTGTATTTGTGTGCTTCCCGTGTGCCGCGAATAAATGTGCTTTATTGTTGAACTGTTCTCCCGCTTCGCTTCGTCTTTTCCTCCATTGAATCCTCATCTTGCTTCACGTAAAGGGTTGGTAGTGGGCTGAGTACGCCCGATAATTAATCGAACCGTCGAGGTCGACGATAACACCGCTCGGTTATTCTGATAGTACGGAACGGGTCGCTTAAGTGGCCCGTGTCCGAAGTCGACCTGCGGCGAGGTGCGATCGCCCGGTCTACCCTCCGCGTGGGTACTTAGGTAGGTCGAATTTGGCGAGCAACCCTATCCCACGCGGGGGCTGATTGGCTCGATCGCGGTGAGACCAAAGGTCCACCCGTGACTGGTTCCCGGCGTTAGTCCGAGAGGGTCACGACTGGATTGTCCGTCCGGTGGGCGACGTGCCGCGATTCGAGTTACGTGGCCGTCAGCACGCCGGCGGGCGCGGAATCCGCAACAATATATATATATATATATATATATATATATATATATATATATATATATATATATATATATATATATATATATATATATATATATATATATATATATATATATATATATCCCCTGTTGTTCAAACAATGGGGATGAAAATTGGGAACAACGAAATCAAGGTGATACAAGGGTCGTCCAGGATGTAGGTTTTTGCAAAAATAAATAGAAAAACAGTTGTATGGTGGAATGGCTCAACATTCACACAGGAACACAGAGCAGGAAGAAGTACAAGAACTTTACCAGCAAAGCACGAATTAATCCAGCAAGCAGAGGTCTCTCTGCAGACCCAGTCTCTGCCCAAAAACTGTAAAAATATCAAAAGCACAAAGACAGTCAAGTCCCCAACAACCCAAACCCAATTCTCACTCCATTTGTTTGAGTTTACAGCCTGCTTCTCTGTGTGGAATGGAGTCTTCTGGTGGAAGATTAGCCATAACATTCAGTTCAGAGAGGTTTGCAAACACCCAGAAAACCCCAAACATGACCTTTACACTCGAAGCACGACTGAGTCTCTTAGAATGTGATGTGTCACGTTGAATTATTTTGGTATGGGCTGTATACGGAGCAGGAAGAACGGACACCTGATGAACAACAAGTAATACAAACTCGCAAGCTGGAGAAGGAATAGAGGAAGACTGAATATTGGATTTAAAGATCACAGGAAGACTTGAGATAAGATAGAGAAAAAAAATTGAAAAATTCATTGCAGAGCAATGTTGAAAGAGGCCTTCAATCTGCAGTGTACTAAAATAGTAAGCAAGTAAAGTCAATTAAATGTTCAAGTGAAGGCAAATGAACAAAGCAAATTGCTAACAAAGTACATTCATCGCATTAAAGCAGAAATCAACACAAATCAATTTCAAAATGTGGGAGCATGTTAGAAAACAAAATTATGATACAAGGATCATAACACTGTTATGAAAACAAAAATGATGTATTGATTCGTTTTTCAACAGAGAGACAGACAGAAGGACAGAGGGACAGACATACACGGTCCTTTTTCTGCTGTGCTGTTTAGCTGTTGTTCACATGGCAATACGTCTGAAAGAAGAAATGAAGTTTCGATAAGATATAACAGTCTGTTTGGTTTGAACATATGCACTGTAAGTCCTCTACAGCTGTGGCACCATCTGTTAAGTGCTGGACATTTGGCAACACCATGCTGGTCATTGACATGTTTCATTTATGCTGAAATCGATTTATATCTTCTTTTGTCACTTTCCCTTCTAAACATTAATGCATTGCTGGCATTGCACCTGCTTTGGTTTCTGGTCAAGTACTTGTTATTGCTATTTGTAGTGGTCTCTTTCCAGGCCTCGATGACGAGCCATCTGTCTTCCCATATACAGTACGTCGTTGCCTCTTCTTACAACTTGTACTCTGCTGCTTCCATTTCCACAAAGTCTTTCCAATCACATCTCGGCCCAGCCCATGGATGTGGCTGAGGTGGGCAGCCGAAGAGACTCATGTCTGGTTGGTGATGACTGAGAATGTGGAAAAGCTAACACAACCATTCCAGGCAGAGCTTCATACAAATTTGTCCCCTATGGTTTCAAGGTTCTCCCAATCATCACCTGAATTCTTGTGACATGATGTGGTGAGTCCACAGCTCACTGGGAGAGATTCCCATTGAAGTGCATACCAAGCTTACCATGTGTCCAGTATTTTATGGGATAGTCCCAATATTTCCTGGGATGCCATTTGTCCGTTATTTTCAGTATTTTACCTTGCTTATTTCTGTCATGATTCCAATTACTATGATGAATAATATTTGGAAAGGAAAGGCTGACCACACCACAAGCACGTACACCTCCATCATGGCAACATTATCCCATTAATAAGGCCCAGCAGCAGCAGGGAACCCTGTAATGGCATCTTCACATTCATCGCATGGGAGTGACGTATGCGGGCAGAGGTCACAAAAGATGAAGACGAGGACAACAAAAAGGATGTGTGTATTTTGTCATGAATAAAATAAATAAATCAGACCCATCGGAACAGTGAGAGATCAGAGAAAAAGAGAGTGAGAAAGAGAGTCAAACTAAGGCAATGCTGAAGGCCACTGTTCTGCACAAGATATCAACAAGACCATGACCACCTTTGTCCAAGGGAAGGTTCAGAATATCGGGATTCAGCCAATATTTTCTACTCCAGAAGAACTTCATGAAGGTCTTTTGTATTTTTGATGAGATCAGTTAAGGAGAGGGTACACAGCTTTCAATCTGTGCCACAGCAAAGATGCCACCAAATTGTTGAGAACCAACGCCCTTCCTCGATAAGAAAGCAGCGTCAGTCAGCCTTTCCATTTTGAAAGCTTCCACTCGAGGGCATCCTTTAGACCTTCCCAATTATTTGTTTGTACTGCCATGTCACCAATAAAAACACAGAGGTACTTTATAGTTTCTCGTATTGAAAGACCAGGCAAGTTGATTTGGAAGTGTTGGCATGGGGGCTGGATATAGGCTCATCTACACTGCTTCTCAGATAGCTGTGGACTCAGCACATCATATCACAAGAAATCAGGTGATGATGGGGAGAACCTTGAAACCATAGGAGATAAAGTTGTGTGAAGCTCTGCCTGGAGTGGTTCTGTAAGCTTTTCTACATTTTCAACCATCACCTCCCAAACATGAGTCTCTTTGGCTGCCCACCTCAGCCCCATCCATGGGTTATGAATAGATGTGATTGGGAAAGATTTTATGGAATTGGAAGATGCAGAGGCTGTACCCAAAGTAGTAAAAAACAATCCACCAGTTTATGTATTTCATCACGTACAACCACACGTACATCATCTGCATATAAGGAGAAACTTATACAGGTTTCATCAATGTTACCACAGCCAGACAGGATACTGAACAAATTAAAAGAGACCATGAAGGACTATAGCATACCAGATAAAGGGCATCCCTGTCAAATTCCCCTTTCGACCTTTACAATGGAAATAAAATAAGAGTTCACTCTGTAAAGCCAATAAATTCCATGACAAGCCAGTAGGCGGACATGGGTAGTCGACTACCCAATAGAACCTGAAGCGATGGGCCTGTTCGATGGGGAATGACCTGAGGATTAAGCACAAGAAAATTCATGATTCCAGCTTCAAGGGTTAATGCTGCAGATTGTTTTTTTCGTTAAAATACCCCCACATTTAGAGGTTTTTCAGCCGTTGCTAGGCAACGGAGGGGTCCATAGCAACGGTTCTTTCTCACACATAACTAAGACATACCATGAACCTACCATACCAGCTTCATGTATATCTGACTCATAGTCTCTGAGATATACCAAACTTCGTTTTTTTTATTGTTTTCGAGCAGGGTTCATTCAGTCTATCTTCTCCGACAGTTTTCAGAGGATCCGGCTGGAAATTTTTGACAATATGGCTGAATGTACTGCCCACAGTCGGTCGTGGCCCGATTTTTGATTTTCGAAAAAACAATTTTTTTACGATTTTTCAAAAATTTTCAGTCCCGTTGTTAGCAACCAGTACCTGCGTGGCACAACGAGGCCATAAACTGGTCCTACCACCCAAATTTCATCAAAATCGAACAACTGCAAGGGGGTCAAAAACCCCCGACAAACACACACACGGACAGACTGACACCACGACCAACAAATAAGGGTAGATCAAAAAAAAATTCGAATTTTTTTTTTAGACTCGATCGACTACCCAATATAAAAGTTTGGCAAGAAATTAAAAAAAAAAAAACACTCCGATACTTTAAATAGCTGGAGAGCTCATGGAACATCTCAACCAGCACGGCTTTGAGAGAAAAAAACGACATGGGTGGGTCGGGCAGCGTCAAATTTGATTGGTCGAGATGATGTAGAATGCTGTAATATATTGTCCAAGTACTGCTAAACGGTAGGGCTTTGAATGTGCCAAAAAAAGGGGATTTGTGTTCTTGAGTGTGCAAGTATATAATTCAATTGAAACAAAATAAAGATTTTGAAGGCTGTAGAAAAAAAGTTTATCTCACTCTTCTCTGCACAGCCATTTGTACAATTTGGACAAAATCAGAGCCAAAGTACTGCTAAACTTCAGGTTAGTTTTCTGATTCATGTTCTAATTCGTGATCAAAATATAACATTCAAATGAAATAAAATGGTTCCTCAATCATAAGCTGATGTTTATCGACAGACAGACAGACAGACAGAAGTGATCCAATTGCTTAACCCTGCCTTTCGATTCACGTGTGCAGGGTGAATATATGTGACTGATACAGTCAAAGGCTTTCTCTTGATATGATATAATTAAACCAAGATTGTCATTTTTCATCTTGCACACATCCCAGAGGTCTCTAATTTAAAATACATTATCAGAACTTGCATGTTGGGAATACAATATGATTGATCACTGTGAATCAGTATCTCGAAAGAGAGGACAATGCGTCAGTATAAAACTTTGGAAAATATTTTGTAATCAGAGTTCAGCAGAGCGACCGGACGCCAGAAGGCAGAGGGTCCTCATTTTGGGGAAGTGAACTCATCACTGCTCAACAACAGCTTCGTGGCAATTCACCACACAGGAAACTGTCTGTGAAGAGTAGCAAAAGTTCTGGGACTTGTAAAGGCCAAAATGCTTCATGGAAATCTTTAGGTAGGCCATCCAGTTCTGGAGATTTACAGGACATTAGGGGCATAGGAGAATTGTTCCCCTCTTTGAAGGAGAAGAAAGAGCCAAGCTGACCCCTTTTTGCACAGGATAATATTGGCAAGTTGGAAGTATTGAAATATACTGCTTCATAATATCAACATCACTTGCTTAAACAAATTTTAAAAGAAGTGACTGTATAAACCTCTCTCTTCATTACATATTGCATTTTCATCGTGTTTCCAGTTGAGAGTTTCAAGGTCTCAATTTGTCTACGACGAGTCCTTTGTCAATGTAAAAGAATCCAAAATGAGTCGACTCATCTAAATTAATAGAAACATTTTCTGCAGGAGTGGGAAGGGGAGTGGGTGGAATTCAAAATGGAGGCAGCCATCCGAACTCAGAAGAATGTTCCAATGGACATCCAGAGTGCAACTACTACTTTTCAACTTATTTCGTCCTGCAGTTTAGGAGTGCATAAGGTACAGAACATATATGTGAATTGGCCAAGTAGTTTTTGATTATTTCATGTTTTCATACAGAGATACTATTGCAATTCTAAAACTGCAGGACCTGTAATGCACTCTGCGAATTAGAGCAGCGCTACACGATAGCCATTTACATCGAAAATTTGCGTCCCACCCCCGAATTCTCTTGACGACAAATTTCCCTGATAAGCTCAAGACCATCCCGGGCACACCCCAAGTATATGCACCAAATTTCAACTCATTCCATCCAGCGTTAGGAGTGCATACAAGGAATCACACAAACAAACGTTGAACACGTCCTCAACCATTTCTCGGACATGCATTTATCGATGTTGTTCAAACTTGGCACACAGATAATGAATGATGGCTTATATATGTACATCAATTTTTTTTTAGTTCTGATCCAAGATTTCCAACAGGCGGCCATATTCTTACTTAAATGCATCCCCAACCATTTCTCAGAAATGCATGGGCCAATTTTGTTCAATCTTGGCACAAGCACAGTACATGATGGTGGACACGGGCTCCTCACTTTCTTTTGTGATCTGTTAAAAGATGGCCGATTGGTAGACTGATGACCATTATGGTTGTACATAAATATGGGCTAGCCCTTTAACTCCTGACACAAACTTACTAAAACAACGGGGGTTAAGACATTTTATGACTTTTTTTTACTTGTTATGTATATAATTACTTCCTGTATCTGATTTCAATCTCAAAATATATTTTTCTAGTTACAGCCATTCCCATTCCCATAGTTACAGTAAACATGAAGATGTGAAATAATTGAACTGTTGGCAGAAAACAGCAATCTGCTTGACTAAAAAGTTTGGGCAGGAATTTGGAATTTGGCCATGGTGCCGGCGATATTGCTCGCCTACTCTTCACGAAGGACACAGTGGGATCTTTAACCTCCACCAAATAATGTAGGCAGACAGGACGCCAGTTTAATGTTCATCCGAGAGACAGCACACACATTGTTGAATCATCCTGCCTGCAAAACACCAGGAAGACAGTCTATAGCTGGGTCGGGATTCAAACCAAGGTGACACAGCTTTGAGGTGAGTGTGCATACCTCCAGGTCATCCTGCCAATCCAATACCACTGCAGTCTGAGACTACTAAATTTTGTCTTCCTGTTTCTAAATTCAGTCCATATTATTTTGAAAGCCTCAGCAAAATCAGTTATCAAGGAAATTAACACTGAACTCCCAGTATTAAGGGCTGCTATTTTATTACAAACGAGCTGAAAGGAAATTGGCACCATTAAATGATTAGAGAAGAGGGAAAGTACTATATCACATTTCAGTATTTTATCAAGCAATTCTGGATTAGCATAAATTCTATCTGAACTAGCAAATGTGTGAATCTGGCCCACACATTTACACTGTCAACTGGCGGTTGAATCTTCCAAACATCAGTTTATCTCGTTTTTATTGGTAAATTTTCTAAAGGCTTGGCTGACTTTGGACGCTGCTCCACACTCTTAGTACCCAAAATAGGATTGAGGATGCAATTAAAATCAACACTCAAAAATAAGAGTTGAAATCAATTGTGGATAGAAAGGCATAACATTCTAAAAAGAAGATGCACCTTTATGTGGACCATATTTCTGTCATTTCAGAGAGAAAGAGACAGAGACAGAGAGAGAAAGGGGAGAAAGAGAGAGAACGAAGATAGAGATATATATATATAGATACAGACAGACAGACAGATAAAAAAAAAAGAGAGAGAGAGAGAGAGAGAGAGAGAGAGAGAGAGAGAGAGAGAGAGAGAGAGAGAGAGAGAGAGAGAGAGAGAGAGAGAGAGAGAGAGAGAGAGAGAGAGAGAGAGAGAGAGAGAGAGAGAGAGAGAGAGAGAGAGAGAGAGAGAGAGAGAGAGAGAGAGAGAGAGAGAGAGAGAGAGAGAGAGAGAGAGAGAGAGAGAGAGAGAGAGAGAGAGAGAGAGAGAGAGAGAGAGAGAGAGAGAGAGAGAGAGAGAGAGAGAGAGAGAGAGAGAGAGAGAGAGAGAGAGAGAGAGAGAGAGAGAGAGAGAGAGAGAGAGAGAGAGAGAGAGAGAGAGAGAGAGAGAGAGAGAGAGAGAGAGAGAGAGAGAGAGAGAGAGAGAGAGAGAGAGAGAGAGAGAGAGAGAGAGAGAGAGAGAGAGAGAGAGAGAGAGAGAGAGAGAGAGAGAGAGAGAGAGAGAGAGAGAGAGAGAGAGAGAGAGAGAGAGAGAGAGAGAGAGAGAGAGAGAGAGAGAGAGAGAGAGAGAGAGAGAGAGAGAGAGAGAGAGAGAGAGAGAGAGAGAGGAGAGAGAGAGAGAGAGAGAGAGAGAGAGATGTCATTTCTTCATATTGATAACTTCCCTCTGCCAGTGTGGGTCATAAACATGCTTACATTTATCTTTGTCATCATCTCTGGATCCAGCACTGGCAAAAATGAAAAGTCTCCTCGGATCACAGAAGGCATATGTGACAGTATCTCAAGTGGAGATCATCAAATGCCTCGTCCTCTGCCCCGTCGGTTGTGTTTGTTATCGCAAAATCGGAGGTACAGTACTGGTGGTGTGAACCAATTCTTTCTTTTCCGAGGAAACCCTCATCAGTCTTGAGTCTCAGTCATCCAATTTTCTGCTTCTGCCTTGAAAACAGCGAAAGCTGGGCTCGTGAGTCCCATGAAACCTCTCTGTTCCTGTTATCCTATCTGTCTGCATGACAGTTTCTTCAAATTGATAAATCGTATTTACAAACCACTTTGTCTCTTGTATAAATACTTCCCTCAACTAATGCCTCACCAGCTCTTTTATGACCAAATCTGTTTAACATTCTGCAGCTGGATTCACTTTGGTACATATTTTGGGATGTCAAAATAACCTTTTTGTCATGTCTTGATCGCTGGACCTGGACTGGGATATCAGACTGATGAGAGATCACAGTCACTGCTGCTGCATTTGCAAGGAGATTTGCAAAGATGATGGCAGGATGTGAAGCATTATTCCACTTCTTACTAAGTAAGTATTTTGACTTCCTGTAGCAGAAGCCATTGCAATATGCTTGCAGTGGCATTGCCATTATCAGGAGTAATTCCCTGAAACCTCCCCACTACCCAGATGGACTCAAAATAATGCATCACCTGATGTGACCGTGTGGGTTATCATGGTGGACGAAGAGTAGAATGGGTGAGTGAGCAGCAACAATGCAAACTGATGACATATCAGAGTCGGCCGACAGAGTCCGAGATTGCAGTAACACGTCTTGTCCGTTTAAACCCCCAATACTGACTTTCAAGAAGTTTGATTTTGTTGAATAATCTTATGATAAATACAATGCGTACACCTGCGGGTAAAATGCGAGGTTTCAGAAAAATCCCACTGCCGGTGGAATGAGGAGCAAAGTTTGGCCTAAGAAATTTTAATGCAGCGGATTAAAGCAAGCCACAGCAATTTGTGCACCAAAACTGGAGATGAGGTTTAAATATGGTAATAGCTAGCTTGAAATGCAAATAGACTTTGAATTAACAGTTGTCTCGAATTTTCATCAATATCTTTGTGCAACCGTTTGCAGGTTTGGTATGAAATGGTGTCCCATTTGTTTTATTGTTCAATTTTCGTGGAGTCAATATTCACTTTGGTTTCTCCATGTGAGGAGATATATACGGTAGTCTCTCTTTCCGCCTGACTCCTCGGACTTGTCTCTCAGAGAATTGTCAGAATTTCAGAGAAACACAAGGGCTCGGTAGTGAAATGGTGAAAGGTTCCACTTTGAGTCTGGGAGGGTGGCGGTTCGAATCCCGGCTGAGTCATACCAAAGACTAAAAATGGTATGTGCTGCTTCCTCGCTTGATGCTCAACATCTAAAAAGGATAGAGCACCGACAAACAACCATAGATTGGTAGTAATGGTGCGGGCTTTGATGGGCCTCATGGCCTCCCGCATCGAAGTTCCTTGTAAGGGAACTCATGTCATTATGATAATTTCCAATCGGGAGATATCCATCTGAATTCATTCCTTCACTCAGTCGTCCAGAACAGCTGGCCTACCTATATTAAGAATAACAATAAAACCTTGTCCAGAAAGAAAAATAAAGCATTCAAATTGGCTGAGCAAAAAAAAGAAACCGTACTTAAATACTTTTAATGGAAATCATGTAATATTAGAAATACCTTTTCGTATTTATTGAAGCCAAACAGGAGGGGCATTTCTGTCCAGTAGGTTGAAGGTAAATATGGAAGTAAAAATCGGATCTTCTTTTCTTTACGACATCCATTCACTTAAACAATGTTGCAGCTGCAAAAAGATGATTATGCCATTCTATCATCTTGCATCATTGCTGGGCGAGCGGCTGTGGCGCTGATGCAGTCGAGTTGTGAACAGTTCTCTATCTGTGGTTGAGAACAGAAATGTGCAATTTGTTCCTCGTGCTGGCTTACGTTTTTGTGAAAGACACGGTGGGATATTTAACGTCCACCAACCAGAGATATCAACAAGTCACTTTGGCCATGTCTCAAGCAAGTCTCAAGTCTTAAGTCTTTGAGGGCAAGTCTCAAGTCTTTGAGGGTAAGTCTCAAGTCCTTCATGGCAAGTCTCAAGTCTTTGAAGGTAAGTCTCAAGTCTTTGAGGGTATGTCTGAAGTCATTGAGGGCAAGTGCCAAGTCTTTCAGGGCAAGTCTCAAGTCTTTCAGGGCAAGTCTCAAGTCAAGTCTCAAGTCACCGGAGTATTACTTAAACTTGTGTCAAGTCCTGCATTTACTTATAAACCTAGTTGGAGTACAAGCTATCAAGTAATTTAGATATAGGGCTTCATTTATTGCAATGTATATTCTGAAAAACTGTTTAACTCGAGTTTTTATTTGTCAACTTCATAAAGTGGACATTTTTGCTTTCTTCACAGCAAAAATAAATTTATGTCAAATTTACTTCTCATATTCTCATTTACTTGAACATATGTACACGAGACGCGTCAGCAACATCAGCTTATGTTGAAATGGTTCACATGTAGAAGTTTTACACGCCATGGAAGCAGAAAGAGGGCAGGACACTGGAAAAAAAAATGAAACATAACTTATATTGTTGCTGCGATATAATTTCCAATTATTGATGAAGCATTGATGTGCTTTACAATTATTGACGAAGTTTAAATCATCTAAGTCAAATGACATTAAAATAATTACAAAATCATTTTATCAGGTCAAGACGTGCACGCGAGCAAGTTTCCCTGATTTGACATGATTGTCGATGGCATGGGTTGAATTAAGTTGTGCTTCCGATGTTGGTAAGACTGATGCCTTCGACTTGGACATGTGCTATCTGTGCTATCTGGAGAGTGGACACCCCTTTAACCTTTGTGGTGAACGGCATGCAATCTAGCTGCCATGAGTGCTGGCACACTGCATGTGTACAGTACATGTCACACGTACATGGCATATGTCCTTATTGACCTAACCGCACACGCTGATGACTAAAAATAATTTACCATTTATTTTAAACCTCATTTTGATTCAATATTTATTCAACTATTACTTTTCGAACATTGTGAAGTCATGATAAACTCAAGTCACACGTAAGTTGCAAACAAGTCACAAGTCCTAGGTCAGGTCACGTATGGGAGCATGTGCCAGAACAGCGCGTCGCTGCATCCACGTTCCGCCGGTACTCCAGGGGCCTCCGTTTGGCCATCCCCCAGGCAGATGCCAGGCCCATCCCCATCTACTTGAGATGATGGTCAACCTGCTGCAACCACGAGGCATGTGGTCGGCCCACTGGCCTCCTCCACTCATGAGACTCCCTTGCGGAGAGAATCTGGTGAGCAGGATCAGCGTCAGGAAAACCAGCCACATGTCCATACAGCCGCAACTGATGGTCACGGACTATGCAGGTAACAAATCTCATCTGAGTTTCTCTCAGCAACCACTCGTTGGACACAAAATCCGACCAGCGATAGCCAAGGATTCTCCGAAGAGACCTGGTACCAAAGGAATCAAGTCTCCGTCTCAGATCCTTGGTCAGAGTCCAAGTCTCGCATCCATATAGCAAGACTGGAAGTACCAAGGACCTGAAGACTCAGACTTTGGTCCTCCCGCACAGGTACCGGCAGTGCCACACCCCATGATCCAGTGAATCCATGACTCCCCAGGCCCGACCCAGACGTCTATTGACCTCTGACTCGCAGCCAGCAGAGACATGAATATCACTGCCAAGGTAAGTGAATCTCTCCACGACCTCAACATCCTCACCACAAACAGACACAGACAGGACAGCAGCATCCAAGATGTCACCGAAAGCCTGGATCTTAGTTTTGACCCAAGAAACCCGTAATCCCAGCGGCTCCGACTCCTCATTCAGCACCTCGAGGGCCCCCAAAAGGATGTCTAAAGTCTCCGCAAAGATGACTGCATCATCTGCAAAGTCAAGGTCCGAGATCTTGACATTCCCAAACGATGCACCGCAGCTAGATCTCTCAGACATCCCCCCTAAAATCCAGTCCATACAAGTGTTGAAAAGTGTGGGGGCCAGTACACACCCCTGACGAACTCCAGTAACAACTGGAAATAAGTCAGAGATGGTACCACCACACTTCACAGCACTCTCAGTACCAGAGTAGAGTTCAGACATCAGATTTATCAGTTTTGGTGGCACCCCACGAAGACCAAGAATCCTCCAGAGGACATCCCGATTCACTGAATCGAACGCTTTACAGAGATCAACATAGGCTGCAAGCAGCCCCTGCCGAAACTCTCGTCTGCGTTCGGTGAGGACACGAAGGGCAAGGATACGGTCAATCGTTGACCTCTTTGGTGTAAAGCCTGACTGCTCTGGACGCTGGTGCTAAAGCAGATGGTGGCGAACCCTATCAATAATTATCCGAGCAAAGACCATGCCCGGCACTGAGAGCAGCGTCACCCCTCGGTAGTTGTTGCAATCTTGGCGATCACCCTTCCCTTTCCAGAGAGGGACAACAAGGCTCCTCATCCAATCAGTTGGGATGATGCCTGTGTTCCAGGCAGAGAACAAAACTGCATGCAACGACACGAGTGCAGCAGTTCCACCAGCTTTGAGAAGTTCAGCATGGATGCCACAGATCCCTGGAGCTTTGCCCCGTTTCAACTGGTTCACCGCAGCCCGTGTTTTCACAAGCGAAGGTGGACCACAGTTGATTTGAGGGTCAGCAACAGGGATTGTAACACCCTTGACGTCCAACTCGACAGCTGGGGGATCAGCCTGGTACAACCGCTCAAAGTAACCGGCCCAGCGGGCCTTCACTTCAGACTCCTCTGTCAAGAGCCTACCACTCTCCGCTCGAACTGCAGTGCTCCGAGGGATGGACTTGGATGAATGCAATGTGCGAATTCCCTGTAAGCGGGATGAGAATCACCTGTCCACAGGTGATGCTCTACCCCCTAACAGATTCCTCGCACATAGGCCTCCTTGTCCACCCTCACTGCACGTGCAGTTTTACGCCTCAGCTCCCTGAACAGCTCAGCTCTGCCATTCAGCCTGGCCCTGCGACTCTGGTCAATGGTATCCAGTGTCCCTTGAGAGACAAAATTCTTTTTGCCCTGCGGTGAGTTCCAAGACATCCACCGGCAACATCAAGGACGGTGGTCTTGAAGGCACTCCACAACTCTTCAGGACCCCCCAAAGCACCCAGACCCCCCAAGTGTCCACTCAGCCTGTTCGCAAACTCCTCAGCTACTCTCTCATCCTTGAGCTTGCCAACATCCAGCCTAGGCTGGGATGGTACCATTCTCCAGGATTTAAGATGCAGCTTTAGAGTTGCCACAACAAACCTGTGGTCAGTATTGAGGAACTGAGCACTCCGGTAGACCCTGTAGTTCTGGATCATCCTCCAACGGCCGTCAATGAGGACATGGTCAATCTCCTTTGCCACACCGCCAGCGTTGGAATACCAAGTCCAGCGATGAGCTTGTGGGCGCTGAAACCATGAACCAGCCACCCTAAGTCCATGACTTCTTGCAAAGTCAAGGAACTTAGTGCTATTCTGGTTCATAGTTCCTGACCCATGGGGACCAACACACACCTCATAACCGTCCCTATCAGTTCCAGTCGATGCATTGAAATCCCCCAAGACTAGAAGTGTATCTCGTCTGGGGCACTGATCAACCACAGACTCGAGTGTGGCGTAGAATGCATCCTTCACGGTGAGATCACTCGCCTCAGTCGGAGCATAAACAGAGACCAGAGAAATGACACCTAAGGAGTGACGAATCCTTAATCTCATAATACACTAGTTGACCGGTATTACCTCTATTATCATTGGGGTCAGCTTATTGGACACAGCTACAGCAACTCCTTGGGTATGGTAACCATCAGAGCGACCAGACCAATAGTAGGTGTAACCACCCACCATTATCTTGCCGCAATCCAGTCTCCGAACCTCAGAGAGAGCTGCAATCCCAATGTCCAAACGCTTGAGCTCAGATGATAACAGAGACAGGTGATCATCCTCTCTTCGGGATCGGACATTCCAGGCACCCACCCGAAGGGACCGCCTCAGGTTAACCCAAGGAGACCGCCGTCTGGTGGACGACACCTCAGCACCACTCCGACACACTCTCCCGCAATCTGACCCAGGGATGTTACCCCGTGGTTTCCCTCCTATCATCAAAAGATCGGGGGTCCCGAAGGCTTTGCCCCAATCTCGTCATCCGCTGAGCTGTCCTGCGAAGGGAAGCTGCACAGGAGGTACTCCCACGGAGTGGGTTTTCAGATTTTTTTGCGTTTTTGCGTTTTGCGGAATGAAGGGTTTTACGGTGGCCGGAGTGCAAATCCTGCCACCAACCTCCTAATGAAAGTAACCCAACTGCAGGAGGACGTCCGCAGACACAGTTGGGCACTAGATATGGATGGCAGTTGGCTCATAAAGAGCTCCTCCGCCCTTTGACAGGTTTTGTTTTTAATCCTGCTGGGTGTCCATATCCAAACACCCTCATCACCAGAAAACCTGGTGGGGGAGACGGTTTAGTCGCCGACAACCCGACCATTCAACTATTACTTTTCGAACATTGTGAAGTCATGATAAACTCAAGTCACACGTAAGTTGCAAACAAGTCACAGTTTGTTTGTAGTTTGTAGTCCTAGTTTGAAGTTAATTTCAACAAAGTCCGAGTCATGTCGCAAGTCGCAAAATTTTTCAACTCGAGTTCGAGTTGCCGAATGGTCCGGATGTAGATCCAGCTTATCAGTGGGATACAAAATGTAAAATGGTCAGCATGGTGGAGGTATGTGCTCTACCGAGTGACTATAGTTATATATTTTATGCACTGTAGTCAAAGGCAAACTTAATAATGAGGCAACATCAACCGCACATTCACCAGCATCCTTTTGACGAATAACATCAAATTTCACTTCTAAGGTAACACTTTTATGCTGCCTCTTAGCCATTCTACAGTACATTACTGTATATTTCTTTCTGTGCATTTTGTGTACATTTTGTGTAGTTTGTGTACATGGTAGGTGGAGGTGAAGGCTGAGGTACTGGATACAAGAAAGAATGGATGTTGTCAACAACGTAAGTGTGAGTTGAGACGAAGCAAATTGGGAAGTGGCATTAATAATGTGATAATATACTATACTTGTGAATTGACATAAAAAGGGACGATGTAAATCTGGGTATTATTGCATCAGGTAAACTTCCCTGTGGGAGACACTGTATCTGATTTGGATGTTCCTGTATGCCAATGGGAAGAACACACCTGGGGATTGTGAATGTACAGGGAATGTTTTTAAAATGATGATATTTACTAATAATCATGTTGGGAGGGGGTTGGGGTGGTTAGCTATCAAAGCTGTTATAAATATGTTGTTAGTTTGGTTCCAGGGTCACAATATAACTTACATAAGATTTTTGCATGTATTGGTAAAAGGAGAAGCATCCGTGTGTGTGTGTGTGTGTGTGTGTGTGTGTGTGTGTGTGTGTGTGTGTGTGTGTGTGTGTGTGTGTGTTATATATATCCATTGCAGCCACTCGCTTGAGCCACTTAACAGGGAAATTAAAGACCCTAAACATCTCTCAGTCTCATCCACGGATATTTCCCATTTTTCCTGTATTTTCCTGAGTCCGATTTGCATCCAGGAACAACAATTATGGTTCACCGTCTCGAAATTGCCACTCTTTCGTTTAAACACTGAAAATTATGTTAAATAAACGATTTCACTTACAGAT
This sequence comes from Eptatretus burgeri, assembly GCF_056783735.1. Classification (NCBI taxonomy): domain Eukaryota; kingdom Metazoa; phylum Chordata; class Myxini; order Myxiniformes; family Myxinidae; genus Eptatretus; species Eptatretus burgeri. Next base: position 48,977,328 of record NC_140976.1, read on the forward strand.
TTCGCACAAGAAACGACAGGTTAAAAATTCCTGCATGAGCTGAAACGGGTCACTGAAAACACAAGCACGCACGCACACACAGAACATGCACAGAAGACCTCGTTAGCATTCACACATCATTTTGAAAGTTGCGTATTGAGGTTATCTTAAAGAGCCAGATCACTATTGTTGGTGGTGTTGTTCATGCTTGAATCAATTACAATCGGCGATTTTTTTTTTGTCTGTCGTAGCTTTCCACTTGTGTTTACGTATTCGATCATTTCCAAGTGTCTACTTGCACTAGTTTTAATTGTTTTTGTGCATAGGATTTTCTGGGATATTCTCAAAATGGTGGTTTCATGTGCATCTGCTTTATGCACTTCACATTCTGCAAATAAAATGTAAGCATATCCATTCATGGCGAGTCTGACGTGGTAACTTGGGTGAAACTTCCACGAGATCAGACGTCGCTGCATCGCTTGAAGAGAGAAAAGAGCAAATACATATTTTGGGGGGTCAACCCTCCCCCACTGCAGACCCCTGAATGAGTGCAGATTTTTATGCAGTCGATAAACTTTGATCAGTCTTGCGAGATGAAGGTTGTGTTCAAGTTTCATCGAAATCGTGTGTAGTTTTGGAGAAGAAAGCAAATACCTATTATTTATTTATTTGTTTGGGGGGGGTTAAAAAAAACCGATAGACCCCTTAAATGAGCGCAGATTTTGAAGCGGTCAATAAACCTTCGTTAGGCATCAGATATGAAGCTTGTGGCCAAGTTTCATCAAAATCGTGTGTTTGGTTCAAGCGATAATGACTGAAGTGTTTACGGACTGGCTGGCTCACCGACTGACTGAATCACTCACTTACTCACCTACGGACACTGCTCGGTCGCATAAGTTCACCTGACTAAATCCAGGTGAGCTAAAGAAAAACCCGTGTAACGCAACTTGTGGGGGCGACCTGGCCATTTGAGATAACCTCAATTTCCACTGCAATAAGACGCCTCACGTATCTTGGCAGCGAATGATGCTACGTGCCAAGCCCACAGCTGCCATAGAGCTATGGTCAATGCACTATCACTAATTGTTTTAATTGATAATTCTGAGCATCATGATTACTTAAAATAATATCACCACACACGGGTGCTAACACTTTTTGGGACCCTTTGGTGTGCAACAGCGATGGAGCACTTCTGTTTTGATCACGAATGTCACGATCTATGTGTAATTCCTATACTGTTTTTAATTCGACTAAAGGCCTTTGATTTCTTCTTCAATTTGCAACTTGCTGTTTATGTCGATATTTTTCCCCACACAAAATCAATAAAGGAAAGGATATGTTGTTCTTCTTCATTAAAAAAAATTTCCCTCCAATAAATTCTGCCTCCCTTACCCTTGTACCACTCCAGCATCCATGGCTGGGTCGACATTCAAACCCAGGCAAGAGAGCTCAAAGGCGACGGCGCATACCCTGAAGGTTATCTTGCTCGTCTATTATTTTGACATGTGTGATCATTAGAGTCTAATTAATGCAACATACAGTGGCCTGCAAAAGCATTCAGCCCCCACCATGAATGCAACATTTAGATGAGTTATGAATTATGTAGAAACAATTTTTCCAAATTAACTTTTTTTATTCATAAGTGAAGAGATCAAAACAAACACTGTTATCGTTGAAGGAGGTTCCATGTCAGGAATAGCTGTAAAAAAAACATGTACAAATCATACTTCACTGGTTGTAAAAATATTCAGCCCCTTAGATCAGTACTTGGTGGAAGAACATTTTGCAGCAATGACTGCTATGAGTGTTTATGCGGAGATCTTTACGAGCTTTGTACAGTGAGATGGTGAAATATTTACCCATTCTTCACGTGAAAATTGCTCTCGTTCTACCAAGTTTGTTTGGGATCGTCGATGGACTGCAATCTTCAATTCTCACCATAAATGTTAACTTGGGTTCAAGTCAGGCCTTTGACTGGGCCACTCAAGAACATTTATTTTATTCTTTTTCAGCCACTCGTGTGTGGCTTTAGCTTTGTGCTTGGGATCATTGTCCTGATGAAATGTGAATCTCCTACCCAGTTTCAGATTCATGGCAGACTCAAGCAGATTTTCAACAAGGATTCTCCTCTACTTTGCACCGTCCATTGTCCCTTCTGTCCTAACAAGTTTGCCAGTCCTGTTGATGAAAATCAGCTCCATAGCATGATGCTGCCACCACCATGCTTGACAGTAGGAATGGTGTTGACTGGGTGATGTGCAGTATTAGGCTTGCACTAAACGTAATGCTTTGAATTTATATCAAAAAGTTCATTTTTTGTCTCGTTTGAACACAAAACTTTCTCCACGTGCCTGCAGTGTCATTAAGATGTTTTAACGCAAACTCCATATGAGCTTTTACATGTGTCTTTTTCAGTAATCACTTCTTTCTTGCCACCTGTCCATAGAGGCAGCTTTGTGAAGGGAACAGGATATTGTTCATTCATGAACACTGACCCCCCATCTCAGATGTAGAGCCTTGGAGATCTTTCAAAGTGATTGTTGGATTTGCAGTAACATCCCAAACCAGTTTCCTGTTTGCCTGCCTGCTGAGTTTGGATGCGTGACCTGATATGGGTAGAGGCTGGGTGTTATGATACATCTTCCTCTCATTAATGATGGATTTCACCATACTCAAAGGGATGAGTGACTTTGAAATCTTCTTATAACCCTCTCCTGAACGGTGCTTCTCCACCACTTTATGTCTGACTTATTTGGAAAGCTCCTTGGTCTTCATGTTTTCCTTGTTGGTTGACCTCGTCAGTTGCACCTTAAAACCCCTTATATAAGTGGAAGAGCTTAATGTTTAATTTAAACCACCATTACATAGAGGTGAAACCTCCGACAGTTATCATGTAACCTTTCAAACAAATGATTTGCTCCTGAAGTGATTTGAGGGTAATTTGGTGAAGGGTCTGAAAACTTATACTCCTCTTCTTCTTCTTTCGGCTGCTCCAGTTAGGGGTCGCCACAGCGGATCATCCGTATGATCCGCATAGTGATTTGGCACATGTTTTACGCCGGATGCCCTTCCTGACGCAACCCTGGTCGCCTCTTACGACACAGGGATATTGTACACCAATTTTAACCGGGGTATACACCGGGCCCAGTATACTGGTACTCATTTCGCCGACCTCGGAAGGATGACAGGCTGAGTCAACCCCCTGGTGTATTAATTCAGTGGCCCAACGGGGCTTGAACTCAGGACCTTTTGGATCCCAAGCCGCTGCCCTAACCACTGCGCCAACACCAGGCTTAAACAATACTTATACAACTACTTTTGTATTGAATATTTATACAACTGAGAATAATCTGATTTTCTCTGTTTACTTACCGTATTCACATTTTATCTGCATTTTTTAAAACATTATTACTTTGGAGTAGTTTGTGAAGACTCTAGATATCAAGTATGATTTGAAAGCATCATGAAATAAGCTCAGGTGGCATCAAAATGTGAAATATTTGGAGTGGGGGGGGGGGGGTGATACTGTTGCAGTCCACAGTAGTTGTTGAGTAACAAGTTATGGAAAATAAGGAGGGAAAAAAATCTTACTGCCGATTTGTCATTCCCATCTGAACCCACAACTCACCATGCTGAGATTGTAGGTTTATTCCAAATACTGCGTCGATATATCCATCGATGATTGATTTCCCAGAAATGTATGCAAAAGTACACCGATGTCCTGTAATATCCATGTGCTGCATGTGATTTATGTGCATTTTCCTCCATGAGCCTTACTCGAAAAATAAATCAGGCACACGACGTCGGAACCAACAATAAATAGCTTACGAACTGGTGGAGCCGAACAAAGAAGTTGAATTGATCAGGTGGCCGTTCCAATTCCACGATACGTTGTAAGCTGAACACTTGGTTCACACATAACCACCCGAGCAACCTCTTAATGAGTTTTCATTTTTTTCCAAAGCATGTGAGCATTGCTTATTCTACATGCTTCACTGGATCCACACCCTGCTTGAACAAATGCTAATGGCTAATTTTGCATCGACTTTGAACAATCGTTTGAGTATTTAATGTGGAAAGCAACTAAAATGACTCTTTGAAGGCAGTTTTCTACATATGTTCAAAGATGTAATGGAGATATGGATGATAATGAACTTTGTTCAGGGAGTTCATGCCATGATACACCATCCAACTGTCTCTGTCTGTCTGTTGCATTTTGAGCTCTTCTGAAACAGATGGCGGTCAAGATTTTCTCAACGAGACAGAAATCTTCCCTCTTGTGTTAATTTTCATGTTTCTTTGAGTAATTCTCCACGCAATCGTCACACTTTAAATTCTGGAATCAAACTGGTGATAAAAAAAATTCCAACAGTTTCTCAGGCTCACGTAAGGGCTATCACCCACACAAATCACACACTCATGGGCAGAGACAGTAGACAACATAGGACTTGCGATCAGACAAACACGGCGATTGTCCTTTTGGGGAAGTCACTTCCCAGTACACACTGCGTGATAGTGGTGCCATCTCGTGGCGGTGCTTTTCTCTCAGCAGTAAACGAAGCACTATTTGGGTGAAATCTCCCTCCCAATGAGATGCCAACCAAAAGGGTTTATCGGCGATCTGTTATATAAATGCCGAGCTTTAAGTGAGGAAGCAGAACATTGAATTTATAAAGTCTTTGTTACGAATGAGCCATGGTCGGAATTGAACGGCTGACCTCCCACACTCAGGGAGGACTTTCTAAGCACAATGCAACTGAGTCTGGTAAACAACTTTTGATTATAAATCTGTTGATATATGTGGTATTTTGCTAAAAACCAGTGATTAACCTCATTTTCAAGATGGCCATGAAGATGAACGCAAACAATCCCCAAAGATAATTTCAAGTAGTCATAATTTTGTGATCAAAAAGTTTGTCACCTGAATTGTAGGTGGTAACCAATTATGGCCACCTGATTCGAGACTCAAGCAACTTGGAGGATCACTAGGCATTTTAACAATCCTACTCTTAAGTTGCAATTGGTCACTGACTGACACCAATACAATTTTTTTTATTACAGACCACATGGTATCAAAAAGCTACATATATATATATATATATATATATATATATATATATATATATATATATTTTTTTGTTACGGTTCTAGGAACCGTATGCATACAAACATACAGTTGTCCCGAAGTTAGTTATTCCATTAAGTATATGTGCAGATAGAACCCCTTCCTAATGTGTAGTGGGGGTGACACTGGGGTGCATTGCGATGTTTTTGTTAGTTAGATTAATAAATCATTATATCCCATCCACGACGACCCACGGTACCCTCTGCCTGCTCACACCTTCATCTCGCTTGCTACTCTTGCATGGGCTGAACAAGCGCGTGTTCGCCTACTCGCCTGACCGGCGACTCGCTTTCTGAGGCAGAATCTTTGTGTAGTACCTTTTTTGGTGAGTCCGGACAAGCGGAGTGGGCGGGCTTCCCGGTATGGCGAAACCCTGCCCAGAAAGGGCGGCCCCATGGAAGTCCTGTCCAATCAGGATGAACAGTGACGTCGGCTTCACTAAGGCCCCTCCCCACTGAGGGAGATCTATAAATTACGACACCATTCGTTCAGAGTGGTCTGGTGAGCTGGAAAGCAAGTCGTCTTGAGAGTGAGCTGGAAAGTGAGTCGTCTTGAGCGGAGCATTGGAGTGAGACAGTTCGTCGGCTGATAGCGAAAGAAAGGAGGAAGGTCGTGGAGTGGTTGCGCTCCTTGGGGATCATTCGTTTCAAGTGTGAGAGAGCTGGGAAGACCTCGACCCGACCTTGACCAGGTCTCTCGTAGCGACCTGTCTGCAGCCCTGATCCCCACCTCGGACTTTGCCCTACTCAACGTGGGCTCCTTCGCAGACACGGCATCCATGCGGGCGTCCGTGGACCGAGCCGCACGACCATTGGCAGGTGCCGCACCATGGAGCATTCCTTCCCTCCAACGTTCAGGTACCTGAAAGAACTGCGATCTCAGCTCACCTCCCTCTCTGGCTGCAAAAGGTCCTTTGCCATACATCTGGGTTTATTTTCGTCTGAGTGTATGTCTGAGTGTGTGGCGCCATCTTTAAGTGGAATTGCATAAGTGTTTTTATTTGATCATTGTAAATCTTGCCTGTTTTACTCTCGCGACAAGTCTGCTCTGTCTCCTTTGTAAGTTGCTGTAAAATTGTCGCACTACATCTTTCTCTCATCTTCCCCTGCATATCATCCCCAATAAACCTGTTTCCTGTGCCACATATTTTTCCTCGCTTTATTGTAAATAAATGATTGCAGAAATGTTCCCAGTTCATTTTCGTCTTTTCCTTCATTGGTCCAGCATGGTTCAGATCTGAGTTTTAGCCGGGTCTTTATTCCTGATATTCTGTTCATTCCAGCCGGTACGTCCTTGGTAGTTCCGCTTGGCTGAATCCGATCCGGAAAGGTGGTTGGTAGTTGGTACTTGGTAGTTGGTTGAGTGATCCGGATCGGGCAAGGTATACCGAGGGCGTGGTTCCCCATTCGACGACACCGCATGGTTAATTAGGTAAATTGGTTCTCGACAAAAAGATCCTACGCTACGCGGTGGAGGTATTAGCGTCCACAGTCGGTTAAGCGACCCGCCTCCTCATGGAATTATCCGTGAGCGACGGCTTACAATTCCGGGAGTCTGGTGGGAAACGACGTAACTACTGCCACCTAGTGGTCGCTCTCCCCACCGGTCCCTGGCCTGCAACATTATATATATATATATATATATATATATATATATATATATATATATATATATATATATATATATATATATATATATATATATATATATATATATATATATATATATACATCTTCTTCTTTCGGCTGCTTCCGTTCGGGGTCGCCACAGCGGATCATCCATATGATCTGCATAGTGATTTGGCACATGTTTTACGCCGGATGCCCTTCCTGACGCAACCCTGGTCGCCTCTTACGACACAGGGATATGGTACACCTATTTTAACCGGGGTATACACCGGCCCAGTACACTGGTACTCACTTCGCCGACCTCGGAAGGATGACAGGCTGAGTCAACCCCCCTGGTGTATTAATTCAGTGGCCTGACGGGGCTTGAACTCAGGACCTTTTGGATCCCAAGCCGCTGCCCTAACCACTGTGCCAACACCAGGTTCATATATATATATATATATATATATATATATATATACATATATATATATATATATATATATATATATATATACATATATATATATATATATACATATATATATACATATATATATACATATATATATACATATACATATATATATATACATATATATACATACATATATATATATACATACATATATATATATATATATATATATATATATATATATATATATATATATATATATATATATATATATATGTATATATATATATATATATATATATATATATATATATATATATATATATATATATATATATATATATATATATATATACACACACACACACACACACACACACACACACACACACACACACACACACACACACACACACACACACACACACACACACACACACACACACACACATACATACAAACACGTAATGTCCTAAAAGAGTAAGTTTTCTGTTTGGAATGATTTTCCATTTTGTTTGACTGCCAGAGTAATAAAATATTATCTCACTCCTCTCTGCATGTGCGGTTTGAATGATTTCTAAACCAAGTTACGTTAAAATGACAAACTTGTCTTCTTTTCATGTTCCAATTCGTGTTCAAAATGTATTCAATTTAAATATGTTGTTCCTCGATCACAAACTGACGATCATAAACTGATCAGATGGACGGACATGAAGAACCAATTGCTAAACCTTGCATTTCACTTTGTTTGCGAGGGATAACTCCATGTTGTAAAAATCCATTTTTTCACATTTCACTTCATCTCACACCCTCGTTCAGATTAACAGATATACACGCACTATGATGGTGAAGGACAACATGCTGTCTTTGGATTATACTTGTCAGCGAAATGACAGGTCGGCACGCTGAGTCCGTCCTCAATAATGAGTCCTGTGCTTAACTGTTTGGGTGCTGTTGGCCACGATTGTGGCCCGTGTCTTTGTTCAACAATCTGTATTGTTTGTTCCTGTGGTTGCCTTCTCAACAATATAGACGTTTTATTCAATTGGCCTGAAAAATACCATATTTTCATGTTGCATCTTGAAAAAAGTTCAGTACTCAAACAGTAAATAACTCAAATCCCCAATTACCTGATGTTTTGACCCTAGCGTGACACAGCGAACAATGAAAACAAGCCCGGTGGTCATTTCGACCTTTTATTTCATCACAAGGAACAAAGAGGTGTTCACTTGTAAGATGATGTTATGTGTTTTTTAGGTGGAAAGCCAGGCATAATTTCCACTGGGTCATTTGCCATTGCCTTTCATGGTCCTATTAAGGGCAGAATTTTATATTTGGGCATGGTTGTCGGCACACGATGGATGACCGTTATGAAAGACACCATACTATGTTGAACGTGCTCCAACTAACGCGCTACTCCAGCAGATTGCTCACTCAGCCTAACGTCCTATGCACCATGCTATTATCCAAAATATAAATAAAAAAAATGAAAGCGAGGTAGTGCACCACATTGATTGCTAAAATGAGGAAAAGAATACTGTAAACAAGAAATTGAGTCCAGCACCTCTGTTCATTATGATGTTGGAGTAAGTAAAGACGATGACTTTCATGATGCAGTCATTCAAAAAAAAAAAATTCCCACCATTTTAACACGTCTTCATCGACCATAATACCATGGATGGGCAAACTGGCCCCCTGCTGTGCTTGACACGCTTACTACTTGCGGCATACGACGCCTCCTTCATATCTGACTATCTGACTTCCGCCACTCGCACAACGTGTTGCTATCAGTGGAACCTGTTCCTCTTATAATTCCTCCTCCTCAGCTATATTCACAAACTCTCCTGGTTCTCTGAAAAGCCACCCTTCCTTTTTGCCAATGACTCCACATCGTGTCACATTCCACTGCCAGAAAGGCGACAGCTGTGTCAATTTTCAACGATCTGGAATATATTATATGCTTGTCAGACAAATGGAACATGTCATATAATCCTGGGAATTCTCCGTCTCTCCCTATCGCTATGGAAACATCATCCAACGAACCCACCTATCTATTTCGAGACTCAGCCACTGGTTAGAGTTCAGTTTCCTGAACTTCTCGGCTTCACCTTCAGGCATGATCTTTCCAAGATAGACCACATCTCAAAGCTGTTATTTCGACTGATCATACAATGATCATCCTCCGCTGTTGCAAGTCATTTGTTGGAAAAAAAAAGAAAAAAAGAATGGCACTCAGCCGACAAGGCCTTTGTGCATAGAAAAATGGAGGACTGCTCTTCCCTTTAGGGTGTTGTCACAGGAGCACCTCATCTATCCTGGATTCTTTGGAATATAAAGCTGTCAACATTATTGAAATCTTCCAGAAGGATGAAACGCACAATTTCTGTTGCTTTTTTTGGATACAAATCGAAGCTTGTGCAAGAGCTAGAACAGAGAATGGATCAGAATATAACACACTAAAAGGAAGAATAGAAGGAGGTGTGACAAGAAACACCAACAGCAGGGTTGAGGAATAAATTAGAGGGAGATTTCGACAAATAAGGAATGTGGGGAAGAATGATGTGGAGGGGAGGATGCACATGGTGGTCAGGAAGGATAAAGAAGCAAACTCTTAGGAAGAAAGAAGTGGAAATTTGAAAAGAGGTGGGCTTGGGAGGGTGGGTTAATGGGGATAGAAAAGATAATGGTTTTGGATGGAAGAAGATCTGAGAAGGTGAGCAGCTATCTTGAAGACCTGGAGGGAAGAATTAGAATGAAGAAAATGTGGAAGTTGTTTGCACAGGCAGGAAAAAAGAAGAACAAATGAGTGGAGGTGAGCAGTGTTTCTTGATTTTGGGAGATTCACAAGAAGGAGGATGCTGGCTGACCACATCGACCCTGCAGAAACATGGGGTGGGGGGGGAGGGGGAGCGGGAGCAGGAAAGAGCTGAAGGTGCAAGACCAGAAAGGATGTGGTAGAAAACAAAGAAACCACCTGTCTGGGATATCACATAGACACAGCTTCATCACCGGAGATTGCAATGATCTTGAAGGCCTTTGTTTTCACAGCATCATGCTGAGTGAGGTGTGAGGTAGGCGTGCACATCCAGAGGGAAAAGTACTACTCCATAAAATTGCAGATAAAGGTCTTGTTGGTGGAGAAGAGTTCAGGTGTGCCAATGAAGGACTTTGCACGATGGAGGATGTCCAGTCAGCAACTGGCTTTGGAGGCAAATTTAGAAAAACTGGCTGCGGCTTCCCCTCCACTCCCACCTCATGTTTATATGTGTACTGTACCGTCCACCAAACAGTGATGACTCCATCAAAACCTCACTATCCAAAAACATGCACCAATTTCTATCTTCTCATCCAAACTCTCTCTTCCTCATGTGTGGAGACTTCAATTGTCATCATGTCAGTTGGCTAGGAGTGGAGACCTCTCTCACCTGTCATGGCACCTCAGCAAAAGCTTTCTGCGACTCATTGGGACTGACTCAATCGGTCAACTTCCCGACCCGGATCTCAACCAATGGTACTCCATATCTTCTGGATCTGATTTTGACAAATTTCCCTGACAATATCTGCTGCTCTTCCTCCGCTCCAATCGGTTCTTCTGACTAAGTGCTTGTCAAAGTGGACAACTCTCTGGATATTATCAGAGAACCACCTCACCGCCGTCGATTCTGGCATTTCACTCAAGCCGACTGGCAGGGTCTCCAAGCAGCCATCAAACTTACAGACTGGTCTCCTATCGCTACTTTCTCCAACATCAACTCATCCTGGGAATTCTTTCAAAGAAACTTGCTCTCCCTCATGCACATATTTATCCCCTCTCGTCTTCAGTTGTCCTACCCTTCCTCCCGCCCTTGGTTCACTGAAGCTTGTGACGAGGCAGTTGTCCTGAAACAACTTGCCTTTGCCTCATGGAAAGCAAACCCAACTGAGGGCAATCTCAGTTCCTTCCATAAAGCTTGGAACAAGTGTGTATCTACCCCCAGGAGAGCAAGAAAACAACATCTTTCTAATCTCAAGTCTGAACTCTCAAATCTCTCTCCATCCTCAAAATCCTGGTAGCGTCAAATCAAATCTGTTTCTGGTGTATGTTCCTCCTCCAATCTCTCCCTTACCTCAAATGGCCGCACTGCTGACACCGCACGGGAAAAGGCAGAATGCATAAACTCTGTGCTTGCATCAAAATATTTTGTCCAAACCCCATCAACTGACGCTCATGGACAATGCAGGTAACAAATCTCATTTCAGTCTCTCTCAGCAACCGCATGTTGGACACAAAGTCAAACCAGTGATAGCCAAGGATTCTCTGAAGACATCTGGTACCAAAGGAAATAAGTCTCCATCTCAGATCCTTGGTCAGAGTCCAAGTCTCACATCCAGAGAGCAAGACTGGAAGCACCAAGGACCTGAAGACAAACTTTCGTCCTCCCGCACAGGTACCGGCAGCACCACACCCCATTATCCAGTGAATCCATGACTCCCCAGGCTCGACCCAGACATCTGTCGACCGCTGACTCACAGCCAGCCAAGACATGAATATCACTGCCGAGGAAAGTGAATATCTCCATGACCTCAACATCCTCACCACAAACAGAAACAGACAAGACAGCAGCATCCAATATGTCATTGAAAGCCTGGATCTTAGTTTTGACCCAGGAAACCCATAATCCCAGCGGATCCGACTCCTCATTCAGCACTTCGAGGGCCCCCAAAAGGTCATCTAAAGTCTCTGCAAAGATGACTGCATCATCTGCGAAATCAAGGTCAGAGATCTTGACATTCCCAAACCATGCACCACAGCTTGATCTCTCCGACATTCTCGCTAAAATCCAGTCCATACAAGTGCTGAAAAGTGGGGGGGCCAGTACACACCCCTGACGAATTCCAGTAACAAATGGAAATAAGTCAGAGATGGTACCACCACATCTCACAGCACTCTCAGTCCCAGAGTACAGTTCCAATATTAGATCGATCAGTTTTGGTGGCACCCCACAAAGACCAAGATTCCTCCAGAGGGCATCCCAATTCACTGAATCAAACGCTTTGCTGAGATCAACATAGTCTGCAAGCAGCTACTGCCGAAACTCTCATCTGCATTCGGTGAGGACCCGAAGAGCAAGGATACGGTCAATCATTAACCTATTTTGTGTAAAGCCTGACTGCTCTGGACGCTGGTGCTCAAGCAGATGGTGGCGAACCCCATCAATAATTATCCGAGCAAAGACCTTGCCCGGCACTGAGAGCAGCTTCACCCCTCTGCAGTTGTTGCAGTCTTGGTGATCACCCTTCCCTTTCCAAAGAGGGACAACAAGGCCCCTCTTCCAGTCAGTTGGGATGATGCCTGTGTTCCAGGCATTGCACAGAACTGCATACAATGACACGAGTGCAGCATTTCCACCAGCCTTGAGAAGTTCAGCATGGATGCCACAGATCCCTGGAGCTTTACCCCATTTCAACGGGTTCACCGCAGCCTGTGCTTCCACAAGCGAAGGTGGACCACAGTTGATTGGAGGGTCAGCAACAGGGATTGTAATACCCCTGAAGTCCAGCTCGACAGCTGGTGGATCAGCCTGGTACAACCGCTCAAAGTAACCGGCCCAGCGTGCCTTCACTTCGGACTCATCTGTCAAGAGCCTACCACCCTCTGCTCTCACTGCAGTACACCGAGGGGTGGGCTTGGTTGAACGGAATGCACAAATTCCCCTGTTGTGATGGTCTACCCCCTCACAGATTCCTCGCACATTGGCCTCCTTGTCCACCCTTCGCGCAGGTACAGTTTTACGCCTCAGCTCCCTGAACAGCTCAGCTCTGCCATTCAGCCTGGCCCTGCGACTCTGGTCAATGGTATCCAGTGTCCCTTGAGAGACAAAATTCTTCTTTGCCCTGCGGTGAGTTCCAAGACATCCACCGGCAACATCAAGGACGGTGGTCTTGAAGGCACTCCACAACTCTTCAGGACCCCCCAAAGCACCCAGACCCCCCAAGTGTCCACTCAGCCTGTTCGCAAACTCCTCAGCTACTGTCTCATCCCTGAGCTTGCCAACATCCAGCCTAGGCTGGGATGGTACCATTCTCCAGGATTTAAGGTGCAGCTTTAGAGTTGCTACAACAAACCTGTGGTCAGTATTGAGGAACTGAGCACTGCGGTAGATCCTGCAGTTCTGGATCATCCTCGAGCGACCATCAACGAGGACATGGTCAATTTCCTTTGCCACACCGCCAGCATTGGAATACCAAGCCCAGCGATGAGCTTGTGGGCGCTGAAACCATGAACCAGCCACCCTAAGTCCATGACTTCTTGCAAAGTCAAGGAACTTAGTGCTATTCAGGTTCACAGTTCCAGACCCATGGGGACCAACACATGTCTCATTGCCATCCCTATCAGTTCCATTCGATGCATTGAAATCCCCCAAGACTAGAAGTGTATCTCGTCTGGGGCACTGATCAACCACAGACTCGAGCGTGGTGTAGAATGCATCCCTCACGGTGAGATCACTCGCCTCAGTCGGAGCATAAACAGAGATCAGGGAAATGACACCGAAGGAGTGACGAATCCTTAGTCTCATAATACGCTCATTGACCGGTATTACCTCAATTATCATTGAAGTCAGCTTCTTGGACACAGCTGCAGCAACTCCTTGGGCATGGTAACCATCAGAGCGACCAGACCAATAGTAGGTGTGACCACCCACCATGATCTCGCCGCAATCCGGTCTCCGAATCTCAGAGAGTGCTGCAATACCAATGTCCAAACGCTTGAGGTCAGATGATAAGAGACAGGTGATCATCCTCTCTTAGGGATAGGAGATTCCAGGCACCCACCCGAAGGGACCGCCTCAGGTTAACCCAAGGAGCCCGCCGTCTGATGAACGACACCTCAGCACCACTCCGACACATGCTCCCGCAATCTGACTCGGGAATGTTACCCCGTGGTTTCCCTCCTATCAAAGATTGGGGGTCCCGAAGGCTTTGCCCCAATCCCATCATCCGGTGAGCTGCCCTGCGAAGGGAAGCTGCACAGGAGGTACTCCCACGGAGTGGGTTTTCAGATTTTTTTGCGTTTTTGCGTTTTGCGGAATGAAGGGTTTTACGGTGGCCGGAGTGCAAATCCTGCCACCAACCTCCAAATAAGAAGTAACCCAACTGCAGGAGTACGTCCGCAGACACAGTTGGGCACTGTGTCTGGATAGCCATTGGCTCACAAGGAGCTCCTACGCCCTTTGACAGGTTTTGTTATTAATCCTGCTGGGTGTCCATATCCAAACACCCTCCTCACCAAAAATCTGGTGGGGGAGACGGTTTAGTCGCCGACAACCCGACCATGGAACAGGTTATTACAGGTTTACATGAAACCTGTAGCAAGTCACAGATCTTATCTGGCCTGACCTGACATCACTGTCCAAGTGTCCAAGCTCCACAACCACTAATTTGACAATACTTCACAAACAAGGTAGGCTCAATGGTTTAAAATGGAAAATTCGACAAAAACACCAATAGTATCATATGGATGAAATTATATCAGAGAGACACAACAGATCTGGTCCGGAAAGCTTCGCTTGATGAATTGGAAGGAGGAACTGCTCATCCAACATCCACAAGCAACAAACCTGGAAATGGAAGCTTTTGATGTTGCAGGCTGGTTAGTGGTCTTTCTCTTTTTTATCACCTTTCCTCCAGTCGAACTCCTACTCTCACATTCCTCCGACCATCGCCAACACCTCCCCCACAACCAATGTGGATGCATGTGGTATTCCACAACCAATGTTTGGTAAAATCCCTCAAATCCAGGTTTTCCACCTACATCCATGCCTTTATTCCTCATTTCTTCCATTTGTCAAACCACCTTTGGGAGATGGCTCAATCCCACTGTTCACTTTAGGACTTCAAGAAAGTTCACCACAATCTCATGTGATCCCCAATCCCTCCCCGTGATCTTTCATACCATCCATGAACCATACCTAACCCAATACAAACCTCTTTCCTGCAGATTACTGTGTTTCCTCCCACCCCCCCTCTCTCTCTGTTGTTTTTTTATTCATTCATTCCCTTGTTTGTGTCCACTGTTATCCCATGGCCCCACATTCAGTATGTTGCCATTTTACCCTCTGTCAATATGCTCTTCCATTAGCCAAGATTATTTTCCAAAAAAAAAATAAAAACAGGAAAGAAAATCGAGGTAGGGTAAAGCTTATTTGGTTCAACATGCCTGGAGTGACGTCTTCAGAATAATTCTCATCAAACCCCAAAGCCTAAAATCCTCGTTCACATGCATCATCATTCCTAAGCATCTGGAGTTGGCAAAGTGTGCCTTGTCTGGATGCAAAAGAGCATTCCTCTCAAATTCAATGGAATTATTACAAGATGTGAAATCATTTCCTCCATGCGATCACCAGGTACGTTTCATCCTCTACAGTCTACACTGATACAGCTAAGAACTTTCATTGAAACAACACCTCAATAATTGGTTATCTTTAAAAGGAATGACTTGTATGGCGCAGCGAGATCCTTACAGTACTTTAAAATATACCACACAGGATATACGGGCCAGGAATGGATTGGCATGTGGGTGAGTCACAGTCGGTGGTCACATTGTTTTGTCGAGTGTTTCACGATTATACAAGCTCTGTGATATGTTGGCGAGGCTTATTAGTCCCCTACCAGTTTTACTAGATGGGATAGGTTTTCCCTCCATCTGTCCGTCTGTCCCACCTGTTATTGCTTTCAGACTTTTTTCCAATACACTTTAACATATTCAACTGAAACTTGGTAATTGGCTTTATTTTGATAAGTTACAGAATAAGTTCGAGTTTTAGGGAATTTTGCCGATTTTTTACGGTTATGCTCTTTTTGGACTTAGAACATATCATATAATACATTGGTCAGTGTTCAGTTGCTCTAATTCCACCCCAATGCTTTACACCCATTGTCTGGACAGCTGGCCTGACTCCACCCCCATTGAAATCATGCGCCACCATTGCATGTAGCAGCACATATCGGCAACCCCCAGGTCTTAAGGCCCGGTCACACCTTGACGTTTTAGCCAGCGATGGCAACGTATTAAAATGTATCTAAAACGCTGGCTTACGTTGAACTTTTGATGTTTTTTTTTAAAGATTCGGACGTATTCATAGCGACTTGGTCTTATGTATAACACATTGGTAACGGACACAGAACGTTTCGTTGTGTTATAGATAACTTATACCAACGAATGCTGAACCTGTTGTCGGCCTACACAACCGATGCCCAACGATAGTCTAACTTAGGCATAGCGCGTTGCATGCATCGCCGACGATGTCGTGACGTAGCCTATTAAAAGGCTGACGCACAACGATTCGAATCATAACTGCCGTAGAAATGGAAGTGTCAACATCGTGGTCACACCTTGGCGATCTTGCCAGCGTATGCCGACCTAAGAAAAATGTGTCTAAAACGTTGGGGCACGTCAAATACGGTACGAGTAAGTTTGGTATACGTGAGTAGAACGCTAAAGTACTCGTAGTAAGTAATGCTATCATACGTCGTAGTAAGTAGAGTATGTCAAGAAATTTTAAACATGTTCAAAATTTTACGACGTACTCGGCGTATGACACACGTTCCGCATGCGATGGGGATACGTTTTACACACGATATGCGGACGCTTACACACGTCCACAAAGGCTACTTATAAGCTACTCATAAGTCGAAACACGTCGCGGTAATGTCTTTTTTACGCGAAACTTATTTCTAACTTATGTTTGACGTGCTTTGAACCAATTCTTTACGTAGTCCCAACACACATCGACGTATGTAGACGTATTCCAATGACGTCTTCCGGTCGACAAAAAAAAAAATTAACGTGTTTCTAGCTTACAACTGCCATATAAAGACGTGTTCCCAGCGGTTTTGGGAATTGGTATATGAAAATGCTGCTCATAAAAGGGGAACCCAACAGTGTTTTCGAGTCCTTTTTTAGTCGATGTCCATGTCAGCAGTAACAGTATCAGTATCAGTATTAGTATTAGTAGTAGTTTGTTCATGTTGGCAGTAGTAGGTGAGTGTGAGGGGGAGGGTGTGGGTTATGATGGATCGTCCTTGCGTTTAACGATTTAAATGATAAACTCAACGATTTAAATGGCTGCATCTCCACTAATGAAAGTAGACGCTTGCGCTCAACAATTGGATTTTTTTTACACTCAACGACTTTTAAACGGTACCACTCAGGTATTTTCATTGTTTACAATGAACGATTTAAATTGCTGTCACTCGCCTTTGTTTTTTGACGCTGGCGCTCGGAAAATTTTATCGTTTCTATTGAACGTGCTAAATCGCTCAAACCCCACTATTGAAAGTAGACGCTTGCGCTCAACAATTGGATTTTTTTTACACTCAACGACTTTTAAACGGTACCACTCAGCTATATTCATTGTTTACAATGAACGATTTAAATTGCTGTCACTCGCCTTTGTTTTTTGACGCTGGGGTTTGGAAATTTGAAGCGTTTCTTCTGAACGTGTTAAAACGCTCAAACTCGACTATTTTAAATAGACGCTGCCGATGGACAATTGGAATCATAGCCAAGCTAGACATCGAAGTGTGAACATCCTCGTCATGCCGAAGAAAAGTTTGAAGAATGCTGCAAATAAGTGTCCTGGCCGCGGCCGTGGACGCTGACGCAAGGACGATCCATCATACCGACGTCTTTCAGCCTATGAGTAACTTAAAAGTAACGTCTGGCGATGTGTGGCAACGATCGCGTAACGTGCCAACAACACGTTAATCATAGGTTAGAAATACGTTTCGGGTACGCTAAACATTACCTCGGCGTGTCTCAACTTATGATTAACTTACAAGTAGCATGTGTTGACGTCTGTCAACGATCGCAGACCGTGCATACAACTTGTGGCCAGCGTAGCGGAACGTGCGAGTCATACGCCGACATACGTCGTGAAATTTCAAGCATGAAAAAATTTGAGGACAACCAAAAAGTGCAACGTTTAAAGCCAACGCACAACGACGTATGGCAGTGTTTTTCAGCGTGCTCTCAATGTTATCAAAACTTACCCATAACGTATTCAACGTGTGCCAGCGTTTTAGAAAAAAAAAATCAAAAATCAGCATACGTTGGCTAAAACGTCAAGGTGTGACCGGGCCTTTAGGCTTGGGTGTTAGTCCATGGTCCAGTGCAATTGGAATGATCCCAGGTATACAACCACGATGTATTTTTTATGTATAATACATAAGCCGCACACATGTTTTTGCTTCATATATGTACATCGGGTTATTTGTAAAATTAAATACTCAAAGCTGAAGAACGAATGAAACATGGTGGGTTTGAGAGTTTCTTCTTCTTAATTTTAGTTCCTGTATCGGTCCGAGCATGTGTTGAAGCAAATCAATTTTTATCTCCGGTTTGTTATCCTCGTTGTCTTTATTGATTTCGAGTCTACAAAAGACATCAGTAAATGAAAATTGCTTTTCCTTTTATTTTGTTGAACAGACCCAAACATGGTGGGTTAGATATTTTCTTCTTCTTCATTTTGGTTCTGGTATCGGTTTGAGCGTGTGTTAAACGCAAACAAATTTTTATCTCCTGAACATTCATTGGGACCGGTAGGTGACATGTATTGCAAAGCAATTGTTGCTCTTGTTGTCATCTATTTTATTTGTGACGTCACGAGTTTGTCAGCTTATAAAATCTGGTCAAAACTTGAGAAGGAATTGCCTTGTAGAACAAGGCCTGTGATAAAGAGAAATAAGAGGAAAAAAAGAAAAGAGGGAAGGAAGGAAGGAAGAAAGTAATAAGAAAATCTCACAAAGTGCACTTTCCCACTTCGCTGATAACACACGAGAGTCATTACGTTGAAATTTGTGATGTGGACATCGATTCGCTTGGAAAACAAGGCACAGAATTGCACTTATGGAATATCATCAAAATCAATCAATCCTTTTAAAAAGCTAAACTGAAGTGATACGTCTGAAAATCACATCTTTGTATCTCACATTAGTGTTACAATTGGTACTACACTGTTCATTTAGAAGTAAAATGCCAAAGCACTTTACAAAGAAGGAAGAGGTAAGAAAAGTGAAATATTTAAGTACAAATAAAAAAGACTATCAAGAGATAATATTGAGATTGATTTTTTTTTTAATGGAATGAGGAAGTTGTGTGAAAAGGAAAAAAAAACCCCAATAATTCCAGCTCGACAACACAGTTGACGATGAAATCTGAAGAATGCACAAATCTACAAAAGTCTTCTGCATCCTCATGCTAGAAAATACCAGAAGATTCCTGCTGTTTGACCATAGATCAAGCAGAGGTTAAAGGTGTGAGTGGGTTAGAAAGTTAGGCAGGAACCAATTGAATTTTGTCTTTATTAAAGGTGATCAGAACAAGGAACATAATTCACTGATGGAGTTAAGCTGGAGAAATATTTCTTCTTCTTCGTTCGTATGCAGCACAAGGTGGTGGGGTAGTATCATTGGCTGATGGCGTGGTTGTGCCGCTGATGCAATGCCCTCTATTAGGTAAGGGCAGGAATTTGGAATTTGTTCATGGTGCCAGTGATAGCTTGCCTACACTTTGCGAAGGACATCGTGAGAACTTTAACATCCACCAACTAATGCCGGCAGACAGGATGACCGTTTAACGTCCAACAGAGGGACGGCACACGCATTGATGAATCACCCTGTCTGTGAAACACTGGGATGACAGCTTATAGGTTACCCAGGCTATACAGTTTAGAAGTGTGTGTGTGTGTGTGTGTGTGTGTGTGTGTGTGTGTGTGTGTGTGTGTGTGTGTGTGTGTGTGTGTGTGTGTGTGTGTGTGTGTGTGTGTGTGTGTGTGTGTGTGTGTGTGTGTGTGTGTGTGTGTGTCCAGGGGGTGACACAATCATCCTACTGGTAATGTAGCCAAAAAATTGGGCATTAAATTGGTAGGTGACAAGTACAGTTGGAAATTGTTTCGCTAATATCGTCCGCATTAACTTGTTTGAGGGATTTTTTTTACCTCCACAACCGAATTTCAATGTGCTAAAGTTTAATTGGAAGTGCCAGTAAGATGAAGTGTGTTCTCCACTTCAAGCATATAATTAAATTGAAATAAAATAAAGACTTTAAAGGTTGTTGAAAAAAAGATTTGGAAGTTTACCACCACAAATGCAGTCTTTTACACCACCTTATTTAACATGTAGTGGGGCAACTTAGCTAAATATAGCATAACAATTGTGCATTTTGTGAGGAAAGCACCAAATTTGGCACACTAGGAGCCTATCATATTGTTGTGGTTGAGGAAATTGGCAAACCACCATTCAGGTCCCGTAGGTGCGATATCTCTGTAAGTACATGTGTAGTTAGCCCCAAACCCATTGTTTAGAGGGAATAAATGTGATTCATTCGGGCTGCGACCCTTTAAGATAGCCGTTTTTCTGTTCTATCTTTATTTTGAACCAACCACGTCTCAACTGCCATCACACAACAACCACCAACTGCAACGCCGCTTCACAACAACAACAATGCCAACAGCCACGACGTTTACCTTCACAACTCGCTCTCGCAACCATCGCATCACCGCCATTCCAAGCGTCACCGTGGCCAGGGACCGCCACTTTAGACCCTCCACCACCTTCGCCTCTCCTTCTGCGGCCATTCCCACACCACTTGTGAACGCCGAGCGTCAGGCTGTCCTGGCCTCGTGCGGGACGTGCGCCGAGCCTCGGGTGCAAAAAGCGGCCTTTCCGAGGAAAAGTCGGATCAGGAATGATACACGCCCACTTCCGATCCGTCCTATCAGCAAGCGCGGGGCGATTTGGCCCCGCCTCCAGGCGCGTCGGAGTAGAATCGATATATGCAAATTCGAGGATCAGGGGAGGTTCACGCCCACTTTTCCTCCGTCCAATGGGCGAGCGTGGCTCCGCCCCCGAGCTCATCCTGATCCGGAAATTTGCATATGGGTTCTCCTGCCATACTATAAAGCGCCGAGCGCGGGGCGAATTCAGTCAGTTTTGGGCTCGGGCGAGTTGGAGAGGTGTGGCAGCGGGAGAGTTTTTGGGTCGGAAGCAGTTGGAGGCAGTCGGAGTTTTGGGCTCGGGCGAGTTGGAGAGGTGTGGCGGCGGAGAGGTGTGGCGGCGGCGAAGTGTGGCAGCGGAAGAGAGTTTTTGGGCTCAGGCGAGTTGGAGAGGTGTGGCGGCGGCAGAGAGTTTTTGGGCTCGGGTGAGTTGGAGAGGTGTGGCGGCGGCGGAGTGTGGCAGCAGCAGTCAAGATGGGTCTGGAGGAGAGTCAGTCTGTCGGGGTTCGGAGTCTCTCGGGGAGCTGCAGAGAGGGGAAGCCGGGAGCGCGGTCGAGGTCGCAGTGGAGTCGCTTGTCGCGGGACCCAAGCAAGCCAGCTATCCTCTTTCCCCAGAGCATCAACAATTCCCCCCCCCCCCGCGCTGAGATAGTGCGGAAAGGGGGCCCCGTTCCCACCCCATTCCAATCAGTGCCAACGAAACCCGCGGAGGAGCGCGGAGTCGGGGCACCGCCGCGACATTTGCGGCTCATCACAAGACGGGTAGGCTCCGCCCGGTCTCGCGCCCACAGACCACGTCTGCCCCCTTGTCGTTGAGGGTGGCCCTTTCTTTTGCTTTTGAGTATATGTGTTGTCGGCACTGTCTGTAAAGTAAAACTGTGGAAGTGTTGCCGTGTGCTCGCGTAGTCGGTAGTATCTCTGCATTGTTGTGTTTCTTTTGTTGCAACTGCTTTTGGTGCATAATTGTTGTAATTGTATCTGTGTGCTTTCCGTGTGCCGCGGAATAAATGTGCCTCATGTTGAACTGTTTTTCCTGTTTCGCTTCGTCTTTTCTTTAATTGAATCTCCATCTTACTTCACGTAAAGGGTTGGTAGTGGACTAAATATGCCCGATAATCAATCGGAACCGTCGAGGTTGACGATAACACCGCTCGGTTATCCCGATAGTACGGAACGGGTCGCTTAAAGTCGCCCGTGTCCGGAGTCGACCTGCAGCGAGGTGCGATCGCCCAGTCTACCCTCCGTGTGGGTACTTAGGTCGGTCGAATTTGGCGAACAACCCTATCCCACGCGGGGGGCCGATTGGCACGATTGTGGTGAGGCCGAAAGGCCCACCCATGACTAGTTGCCGGCGTTAGTCCGAGAGAGTCACGACAGAATTGTCCGTCCGGTGGGCGACGTGCTGCGATTCGAGTTACGTGGCCGCTCGCACGCCGGCGGGCGCGAATTCGCAAAAATATTATGAACAGATTTGGATATTGGGCCATCTCAAATTCAGCCGCTGATGGCTGTGGTAACCATTTTCCACTCCCATCAAAAATTTGGAGATGATCCCAATATCCAAATCTGTTCATAATATGATATGCTACTAGTGTGCCAGATTTGGTGCTTTCCTCACAAAATGCACAATTGTTATGCTCAGTTGCCCCAATAATGTTACATTAGTTCTTCAGGCCTGTTGCGTCCTTTGTGACGTTCCTAAAAAGTATGTTTCCTTGTTGGAATGATTTTCAATTTTGTTTGACTGCCAGACAGGCGGACAGAATAAAAAAATTATCTCACTCCTCTCTGCGCATACTCAACCGGGACAAATTCAAAGCCAAACAACTGTTACTACAGCTTCGTTTTCTGAATCATGTTGCAATTCGTATTCAAAATATAACATTCAATAGAAATGAAGTTGTTCCTCGATCATAAAGTGACGTCTATAGACAGACAGACAGAAGTGAACCAATTGCTTAACCCCACATTTAAGTTCGCGTGCAAGGGGTAAAAACAAATGAAAAGAACAAACGCAAACAATTACAATCTTCCCGGTGATGATGTATTTTATTTTGTCACTTTAATTTAAAAAATTAGACTGTTGGGGAGCTGGTCCCCAGAAATACCGATGATTGGCAGGATTAAATCATGGGCATGGGCGTTGTGATCATGCAAGCTCAACAGTTGTGGCTATGCCTGGCTTTCTTCCCATCAAATTATGAAGCAAGTATTTATGATGTACGTTTTATTGAAGGACATGGAAAGAAATCCCAATGGGAGGGTCAGAGGACTAAATGGAAAAGCACTTATTATCTCAAAATAACTATACCTGCTGTGGCCATAGATCCTTAAAAAATGGAGGTTTGCTCTGGAAAAATGGGATAGAAGCAAAGAAAAACAACTGAATATTGCTGGAGCGAGAATCTATATTAATATTTCAGCACGGCCCTTTCTTTGTTCCACCATCAGATTTTTGTTACTGCATGAAATGAAACAAGCTTTGACATATATATATAGTAATGATATTATTGTCTTCCTTTAGAGGCCCCTCAAAATTCGTTTTGATGATTATGGTAGTTAAATCTTATTATTATCTATATTAATATTTCGGCACACCCCTTTTGTTCAACCATCAGATTTTTGTTACTGCATGAAATGAAACAAGCTTTGACATATATAGTAATCTGATGGTGGAAAATCTGATGGTGGAACAAAAAAGGGGCGTGCCAAAATATTAATGCAGATTACATTATTGTCTTCCTTAAGAGGCCCCTCAAAATTCGTTTTGATGATTATGGTAGTTAAACATTTCATGTTCTCCATTTGCAAAATGGGAGGAATTATTGCACAAAAAAGAAATAAAAATGTTTCCCATTTTTAGAGGACCACTAAGATGAGTTCGTAAAACCTTTTGTAGAGTATGTTATTATGAATCACTATACGCCATAGTAAATTGCTCATGTTATTGAGCTGTCAAGCTATCAATCATAGACATATAATAAACTCACTTGAGTATTCATATCTCTATTTCAATGCGTAATATCAAGCGGTACCTTCATGATGACCAAATAAAACCGGTCTCGATGTCCGTCCGTCCGTATATCTGTTCACAATCAAATCGATCGTGATGCATTTTAAGGCTTTCTGAGAGCTTTGGAGAGATTACCTCCACTCCCGCACAGTGCTGTTTTTATTATTCCGACTGCACTTCATTCGAACATAGATTGTGGATGGATGCGCAGATCCCAGGAGAACAACTATAGCTGTACAGAACAATTCATATTATCGATGGATAAAAATGATATTTAATTGATATTATAATAAATTGTTTATTTAAATATCTTCAAATTTTGTGAGTTTTTAGTTTGTTGTGAAATATTAGGTCCTCGGGTCTCCGCATAGTGGTGTACAGGCATAAGTCGTACTTCTGTTTACTACCGTAGAAAATCACAGAACCATCCGATCAACATGCTGTTAACAGTTTCAGAATCAGCTAAAATCCACAAGATATGAATATGTAGACGAAACTGATCCGGCCAGCTAAAATCTACAAGATATGAATATGTTCATGAAACTGATCCGGCCAGCTAAAATATACAAGATATGAATATGTACACGAAACTGATCCGGCCTTTTGGATCACTTTAAAGTAGGGTGCCCTGTAATTTTAATGCGCTCTGTGGATCCTCCGGAACTCACGAATGGTACATGTTGTGTAGTCACTAAACTACATGGTAATGTCATCGAAGTGGAGCTCCTGCGGGACAGTCGATGGGGAAAACCTGAATGATAATCAATGGATAAAAATGATATAATATGTTGTTTAAAATACATTCATGCTATCTGTCTTTTACCATATGTTGCCAGTGATGCCCGTCTAAGAAGGGCACCTTTACGAGTAAGGAGATAAAAAGAGAAACCAGCTCTGGTGTGGCGACAGTGACGATGGTCACCAGAGAGCTTTTTTGGCACCCATTTCTGGGCGGCAATCACACAGCGCAGCTGTGTTGATGCCAGTCTTGCTGTTTCTCAGTGTACTCGCCGATTGAGTCACATGGCTTCTATTTCATCCCAACTGAGGAACACCTCCAGCGATCAGCTCAAGAAGGTCAGGGATGAGCTACATGCCCAGCATAATCGTGAAGGCAGGTGTGTTACATGCAGGACTGGATTTATGCAAGGGCAACCGAAGCACTTGCCACAGCACCTCCAACACCATGTTGTTGTGAATTTTAGCTTACTAGTATAAAAGCCCGTCAAAAATGATGGGTTGGAATTATTTTATCAAAATATTCAAGGGGGCTGGGAGATATGATGTTTCAATTTGTAGCAGGAAAAAAAAACGTTAATTTAAAACTCGACCTTTACAAATGTGATCATATTTTCTGTATCTTCTGGGACGTTTCTTTTCGACGGTAAAGTCTCGTGAGCATGCTTAAGTTTGAAGACTCGGCTTAGCGTCAGCTGTGTTTATATCTTCTTTATTTATTAGACATCCTGCAGACGGAAATGAACACTCGTTTTACTCTGCGTGCATTACACATCACGTGCAGCGAATTTCACCTTCGTATGCCTTGTATTTATTATTATTTTTAACGCTTCTGTACACCACCCTTGAGGCTCGGTTTGCAAGTCACCATCTACATTTGCAATATAAGAGATGGAATGAATCTTTTATGGAAAATGTTTTTCGAGTTTTTATTTTATCCTGAAAAATAGACCGTCGTGAACACACAGCCGTGTTAAAAGATTGGCCTTTAAAACCCTACTTAAATCGTCCTTAAGAACAGGGACAGACAAATACACAAACATACAAACATACATTGTGTTTTATATCTGTAGATTAACCCTATATTAAACAGTGTAGTAAATTTGGTACAAAAATTGGGCATTCAATTGGTATGAGACAAGTCCAGTTGGAAATTGTTTCGCTAATATCATCCGCATTAACTTGTTTGAGGGATTTTTACGTCCAAAACCGAAGGTGGAAGGAGGTTATGTTTTCACCCCTCTTTGTCTGTTACTTGGTGATTTTTTTTTTTGCCAATTATATTGGTCTGCAGCATTTGTCTGTCTGTTTATCCATCATTCTGAAGTTTTTTGTGTTCGTAGTTGACTGGCCAAGGACAGCAACGCTTAATTTTGGTGAAGATCCAAATCTGGATCTGGATCTGAGAATTCTTTAAGTGATTCTTCACCATTGAGAGATACGGCCAAAAACTATATATAGCATAATATCTCAAAAAGTTATGGATGGATTCACACGAAACTTGGTGGACAGGTTGGGAGTACCATTAGGAAGAATTGGTTCAATTTTGGTGAAGATTTACACCCAGATCTGAATACGGGAATTATTTATTTTTTAACCTTCACCATTGAAAGATAGGGCTAAAAACGATATTTCCTTATATCTCAAAAGGTTGTGGATTTATTCAGATTAAACTTGGTGGATAGGTTGGGTGTCTGACAAGGACTAATGGATTCGATTTTGGTGATGATCTGAATCCGGATTCGAGAAATTTTCAAGTGATTCTTCACCATTGAGAAATAGGAGCAAAAAAAAGATATGTAGCACAATATCTCTAAAGGTTGTGGATGGATTCCACAGAAACTTTGTGGATCAGTTGGGTGTGTTAAAAGGACTAATTTATTCAATTTTGGTAAAAATTCAAATCCGGATCCTGATACGAGAATTTTTAAAAGTGATTCTTCACCATTGAGAGATGTGGCCAAAACTATGAACAGCATGATACCTCTAAAAGTTGTGGATGACTTTATGACAAAACAAAGTGGAAGAGTTGGTGACGTGACAAGAACAAGCCAATTCAGTTTTGGTTAAGGTCCGAATTCAGATCCAACCTGTCAGTGGGATACAAAATTTAAACCGTTCAACCTGGCAGAGGTATGTGCTCCACCGAGTGCTGTTCCATTTTGCCAAGTGTCATTCTACGAGTGATTTTTCATTTGTCTGTTTGTTTGTCTTTGTGCAGGATATCTCAAAAAGTTTTGTAAGGATTTTGATGAAATATGGTGGGCAGGTTGGGTGTGTGATAACAACGAACTGATTACATTTTGGAGAAGATCAGGATCTGGCTACTAGAATTTTTAAAGTGATTCTTCACCATTGAGAGGTAGGGCCAAAAACTATATATAGCACGATATCTCAAAAAGTAGTTGTCAGATTTGGACGAATCTTGGGGGACCCGTTTGGTGTACAACAAGGGCGAATTGATTCAATTTTCGTGAAGATCCGAATCCGGATACAGATACGAGAATTATTTAATTTTGAAAGTGATTCTTCACCATTGAGAGATGTGGCCAAAAACGATACATAGCATGATATTTCAAAAATGTATTGGGCCTGATATGTTCTCGTGGATCAGGTGTTGCATGGCGGAGGTATGCGCTTCACCGAGAGACCTTCTAGTTACTTTCTGTGTTAATGGAATCCAATACCAGGAACAAATAAAGCAATTATTCTCGTTTTGTTACTTATATTTCCATTACTAAAATTAAATCAAATGTAGCTTGGAAGTTGCAGCAGTTATACAATATATTTTGACAGGCTCATTGCACATTTTGCAAATCCTCAGTTGTGTCTGGAATGCAATTGTGGTCATAAAAGCCCCCCAAAACACTCCTGAAACAAGAAAAAGAGCAATCAGAGATTGCAGACCCTCACCGGAACTTATTGTGTGTGGTGTATTTTGTGTGGTGTTTGTGTACTGATGTGTTATGTAATTAATAAGAGAAATAATGAGAACTGCCACTTTATAACTGCTGGCCGTGATGACCGGGAACCAAGACATCTCGCTTTGATGCAACCCCACTTTGATCAGACACCTGACCCTGACCCATGACGTTTTTCTATTATTATTATTCAATTGAATTTAGAATAGGATTAAAATAAATTCAATTCAAATCAAATGGAAGACCAAATAGGTACAGTCCTGTATTGGAGTAATCAGGAGCCCAAACAAGCAAAAAGAAAAGATGAAGTCATCAAGAGGAAATTGGATAGGATTCGCATTTCAGCTGCTACTCCTGTACCCTCAAACCCATCCAGACACAGCCAAGTAAGCCTTATTCAAAAAAAAAGAAAAGAGAAGAACCCATATTAAATAATTAAATGATTCTGGCTGCCAGACCATAAGTCCGATCTAGTTGAAATTTAAAACCTGGTTTCCCCATAACTTCTATATCATAAACCTAAAGTTTCATGTCGATTGATTAAGTAATTCCAGAGAAAACATTATTTAATATTTTTCTTCAATCCAATATGGCTGCCAAACCATGTGACCTATCAATTATTTATTTACAAACGTGTGCACCCATGGATTGGGGAACATTTGTGTGAAGCTTCCCCTCGATCTGTTGAGTGGTTCTGGAGAAGAAGATTTAAAAAAATAGTTTTTAGGGTAAATCCCTCAAAGAAGGTTTTATGGGTTTAGTTTTTGGGGAAGATTTTTATCGGTTTGGTCCACGTTCTTGAGCGACGGTTGCGGTTCTTCAGTGTCTCTGCCGACTTTATCAAAGATAAGTTTTCGGGTTGTTTTTGTCACGTTTTTACTGTTATTTTGGTGTTCACTGTGTGTTTCTAGTTTGGTCTTGTGTTAAAAGTTGGGCTAATTGTGGAGTTTTTGTTGTCTTTTCATATTAGGTCTCCTTGAGGCCTACCCTTCTTCCCGTTTGTGTGCGCAATCGTGTTTATTGTATTTTCTCTTGTTTTATGTGGTGTATTTTGTGTGGCATTTGTGTACAAGTGTTACGTAATTAATAAAAGACATAATTATAACTGCCACTTTATACCTGCTGGCAGTGATGACTGGTTCAGCCATTTCAGAGAAGAAGATTTTTGAACCTTAAAAAAAAAACCAATATGACTGCAGAATTCATGTGACCGATGACGTCATCAAATAAATTTTTTGTGGACTATAATTTATCACTGGATGACCCTGAAAATTTTTCCATCCTTATCGGATGTAGCGTTCTACCTGTGCAATTATAACGTCATAACAAAGGCACCTTATGACGTCATAAAAAATTCACACT
>NC_140976.1:49011244-49171244 GCF_056783735.1 Eptatretus burgeri
TTTGTTTGTTGGGTCGCCAAAATAGGTGACCCTTATTGTCAGTAATTCTGTCTGTTTGTTTGGATGTTTGTTCATTTGTCATCAGTATAATTGGTAGTAAACGTGGGCCGATTTTGACCAAACTCGGGTGGTAGGTACATCTTATGACCTCGTGCTTTGGAAATTGTGATGGTTGCTTGGGACACTTTGGTTCCCGAGCAAAAACCGAAAAACCTTCAAAATCGGTACCGTTCACGCGAAATCAATTGCGAAAGCCATTATCCCACGTAGGGTTATGAAATTTGGCACGAATGATCTACAGGTGGTGCTCTATCAAATATATTCCGGTTTTGTGACATATGGAATACTTTACCACCTGCTCGGTGACCCATCGCCGCCTACCGGCTTGCTTATCTGTTTGTTTGTTTGTTTGTGTACAGGATATCTCAAATAGTTGTGGATGGATCCGGATGAAATTTTGTGGACAGGTTTGGTGTTTGAAAAGGTCGAACTGATTCGATTTTGGTGAAGATCTGGATCCGGATCTGGCTACTATAATTTTTTAAGTGATTCTTCACCATTGAGAGATGGGGCCAAAAAGGATATATCGCACGATATCTCAAAACGTTGTGGGACGGATTCGGACGAAAATTGATGGGCAGGTTGGGTGTGTGGCAAGGACAAGTTGATTCGATGTTGGTGGAGATCCGAATCCGTATCTGAATACGAGAATTATTTAATTTTCAAAATGATTCTTCACCATTGAGAGATCGGGCCAAAAACGATAGCGCACTGTGTCGCATGAGATTTCAAAAATGTATTGGACCTGATATCTTCTCGTCGATCAGGCATTATGTGGCTGAGATATGCGCTCTACCGAATGCCCTTCTAGTTTGTCATTCTTTCGCTGAAAACGACGGTCCGGGCAGCATTTTTTTCCCACACCATGATAGCATTGTTTCCATGGAGACCACCATGTATTGTTCAGGAGTACTGAGCACTCCGTTACGTTGGGATGCTTACTTGAATTATTTAAATCGAGCAAGCCGCTTGCCAAGCTATACCAAGCATTACACACCCAGAGCATTAATACTCACCGACCACAACTGATCAACGACGTGACAGCGGGAAAGCGAAGGGATTGACCACGATGGTGAAATCAAACGCCTTGATAGCATTGAAGTTTTAACTATTGAAGCACTATAACGTAGTGAAACTAAAATGCAGCTTGATGTGGATGAATAGGGTGAACATGTGATAATCTTCAAGGCTTTCGTTCAGAACTCTGCAATGGAGCTCAGTTAATCCATATAAAATGACATTGTGAAGGCATAGAGGTTTCCAAGATTGTATTTTGCTTTTCCATGGTTGGTTATGTATTCTGAAGACTGCCACATCAATGGAGGTGACGAACATGAAGTCGATGTTCCAGTCAAGGCTTCAATCTGATGGGGGATTGTGATTCCACGCGACTCTAATCTTTTGTTGACGAACAAATGCTTTGACTTTTAGCTTTTCAAAAAGCATCAGTTCATGGAGACAAAGTGATGTGTGTGTGTGTGTGTGTGTGTGTGTGTGTGTGTGTGTGTGTGTGTGTGTGTGTGTGTGTGTGTGTGTGTGTGTGTGTGTGTGTGTGTGTGTGTGTGTGTGTGTGTGTGTGCGCGCGCTGTGACACCATCTGTGACTTTGCAACTCCAAATGACTCTCATACTTCATTTGCTCCACCATTGACATTTTGTGTCCATTGAGATGGCACATGACAATGGCTCCACTGCAGGTGTACTCACTGTGCCTGCACCTACAATGAACACATTCATGAGGAAAGCAAGACGGGTTGCAGGACATACAAGCACAGTTTGGTTTATAAAAACATTAGCGAGTGGCAACCACTGGAGTCCCTCCCGATATACCAGGAATAGCGACATGGCGTGGTCATGTCGAAAATGTCTGGTCACGTGAGTCATGGGCAGCATTTTGTGTCCATTGACAGCTCATCATGGTCCATGACATGGAAAAGACAGATTTAATGGGAATAAAATTGAATGAAGGATTACATGCACATGCATGTTCTCAGTGGTGTATAGTACTTATGTTCAAATAAATTAAGAGTTGGAAAAAAAATAACACCTTCATTTATGACATCTTAATTTTAATGCAGCTCTCTTTTATTCCTTCTTTTTTTTCTCTCCGAACTATTTTTTTCCCTGTTCCGTTGCATTGCAAAGAAAAACTTTCCCAACCCATAATCTTCTCAAGGGGCTCGCAGGATGGCCTTAAGGGACACACACTCACCTCTTAGCGATTTACCTTGAGTTTGAATCCCGACCTTGGTACAAACTGTCATCCCGGTGCTTCACAGGCAGGGTGTTTCATCAATGTTCGTGCTGTCCCTCAAATGGACGTAAAGCCAGGTGTCCCGTCTGCTGGTATTAGTTGGTGGAATGTTAAATATCCCATGGTGTCCGTCAAGAGAGGCGATTTATCACTGGCATCCATCCTATCACTGGCAAAATATTAAGTCATTGCTTTTACATGAGAACCTGTGTTGTGGATGTTGGGAAACCTGGGATTCCATAGCATATGCTGTAATTCATTTGGCGAATAAACTCAAAGATGGTATATTTGGAAATTGGCGAGGTAAGACGCCATGAGTAAAAAAACTAACTGTCCTCTGGCAATCGCTCGGCCAAGTTCAGGAGGGCAGGTTCAGCCCAGTTGTGTGATTCCCTCGTGCTGGTGTGCGTGCACAAATGAAGGGTGAAAGTGGAGACACATTTGACCCATACGCACCTGGCAAGTGTGCTGGTTGGTCAAGACCCCGTGACTGTTACAATAATTATATATATATATATATATATATATATATATATATATATATATATATATATATATATATATATATATATATTCTTCTTCTTCTTCTTCTTCCTCTTTCGGCTTGCTCCCATTAGGGGTCGCCACAGCGGATCAACCGTCTCCATTTCGATATATATATATATATATATATATATATATATATATATATATATATATATATATATATATATATATATATATATACAGTAGCTCCTTCTAATCACTCACTTACACATCAAATATTTTGTA
The DNA here is from genome assembly GCF_056783735.1 of Eptatretus burgeri. Lineage (NCBI taxonomy): Eukaryota > Metazoa > Chordata > Myxini > Myxiniformes > Myxinidae > Eptatretus > Eptatretus burgeri. The sequence goes on from NC_140976.1 coordinate 49,014,329, forward strand.
CTTTGTAGGTGGGATGCAGAGTTTAAATTTTGCATGCTCGTGTAACCTCGGTTTGATGGCGGTATGATTGGAGAAGTGTCTGTGGGTGTTTCGCGTTTAGCAATGAATGATCGGAAGTGAATACAGTGAATGATCGGAAGTCATAAACATCTCTCGTTTACAGCTGTGTACTATGGCAATTATTACAGTGGAAATATTTAAAGTATTGCATGTTTACATAAACAGTCAGACCTCTGTATCACCATGATTATAACGCTGCCAAGGAAAATAGGTTGGAAACATTCAGCGATTCAGAGAGAGTCTGTGGAAGAGATTCAGAGACTGAATTTCGGTTTTTGGAAACTGAATCTATGCTTCACAGCAGCCTTTTGTCTACCCAGTGAGGCATGCCATCTTCATCATCCATTACAAGCCTGCAAGATGACTGTTTTACAGCTGTAAGTGAGTGTGCTCATTGTCGGGTTGAGAATTGAACCCAGATCAGGCGTTGAATCTCTATCTCTCTTGCAGCCTATGATGTAAATCGTCACTAATTTAAATTCATTCAACGTATCAAAAAGGGAAGATGCTAACTTAACATGATAACTGAAATTATCTCCGTTATTCACGATGTGTAACGGTGTGGGCATCCGTAAGAATATGGCAATTACTGTGTTTTTAACTTTGATTCATACATTCCAGATCCACCCCTTAACGTCTGTCTTTGATGCGTAATCAAAAATTCCGTCTCTTAGCATTGTCAAGCACACAATTATGGTGTACACAACAATTATATTTTATAACTTTTGATGGATTTACATTTACAATTAATTTTTCTGGAAACTCAAATAAAGTCCTCATTATGATCACTTCTTGATGATGAATTTGATTCTTGATGATTCTTAATGAATTTGAGTTTTGAAGCTGCTTGCAGAATCCACTTCATCAAATATATTATAAATTTATTTTGTCTAATATTACTAATGTCAAAGTAAACCAATACTGATCAGGTGACCACACACTTGAATATGTTTCGTACTTCACAGGTGGTTGATAAAGGTAAAATTTTGCACCCTCTAACTCAAAGCCAAGAGTCCAGAGGAAAATAAAAAAGCGTGGTCTGTGTGTTTGTGTGGGTTCGAGCATTTTCTGTAACCAGGGACTGAGCGAGTGAAGTTGTCCTGGTCTCGTGTATGCTGTGATACCTGTTGTAGTTAACATGGGCAAGAGAGGAAAGTAATTTGTTCGTGTCTTCTCTGTGAACCAGGCAAGGAGAGGACTGGGTCGGCCGAGATGGATTTTTGCTCTCAACATCCAATGTGGCGTTTGGAAACCACCCCGATGGTTTGAGGGTGCCGTGATGCCAGTCGGACAACGTGACACCAGCCAGCTTGCGTAATGGCAACACGGTGGCAACTATGTGCCGCATGATCGTTGGAGCCATGTTATGAGTGAGGAATGCTCCGGCGTTGAGAGTGTGGCCGCGGGTGAAGTGATAAAAAAGGGCTGCACATGGGGATGGGTAGCAAGTTAAACAGTTGAGAGTTGGAACTGGACAGGTAAGTCAGGGGCTCGTGCTCTCCCATCTTCTCCATGCTTCACTCCTCTTATTTTTACGCTGACTCTTCACTCTTCTTTGTCTGTCTGGGCCACGGCTGTGGGGCTGGTCCACGCCTTCAGCACTACCCGTGCTACTCAACCTGGAGACCTGACCACATTGGAGCCTGTGTCCATCCATATCCTTTGAGACCTTGCCTCCCCCACCCTCCCCCCTAACTATCCCCATCCATGATGAATGTGAGTGAATGAGTGTGTGCTCATGGCGCCCAAGGTTTATATTACTATAAATAATCAGAACCTGACATTCGTGGGGGATACGTTCCTGAAAAAATGCCATGAATGTTGGGGTCCGCAAATATCAGGGCATTGTTTTTGATAATTTTTTTTAGGTCTAGGCTCATGGCAGAAAGATCACACAGAACAAATCAGCACACAACATAACAAAGAGCGTCAGGTTTTGGATTCAGAACAGGTCAGTCTACCCTGAATATGCTGCTTCTACTCTCCCAACAATGGATGGAGGTCATCAATGCCTGAATTGAAATCAGAGCCATCTCACCAGACATATCGCATGCATTTGATATGGTCTGGAACCCCACCATGCTCACCAAACTCTTCCTATGGTATCCAAAGAAAACTCCACTATTGGCTCGCAGACTTCCTCTCCTGTCGCAGTCAACGTGTGACCCTTAATAGAGTTCTCTCATCCCCTCTTCCTGTCCTGGCTGGAGTTCCTCAAGGCAGTGTTCTGGGCCCTGTGATTTTTCTGGTTTTCATCAGTGATCTCTCTGACTCTCTGGAGAATCGTCTTTATCTATTTGCTGATGACTACACCCTCTGCAGTATCCTCTGTTATCCCTCAGATCAGCAAGCAGCAGCCTTTTCACTCTCTACAGGATCTGGATAAATCACAAACTGCTCCAACATGTGGAACATGTCTTTAAATCCTGACAAATCTCACACTCTCACTATGTTTCTCCAAAATCGGTAACATCTGGAACCCCCCCCCCCATCTGGAAGGATGGACCATCTGGAACCCCCCCCCATCTACTTTCTCAACAATCCTCATGAAGAAGTCCATTCATTCAAGCTTCTGGGTGTCACTATCTGCCATGTTTTTGCCTGAGAAAGCCACATTTCCAAGCTGGCCTCAAAAGCCAGTCGCTGACTGGGCATCCACTGTCGTTTAAAATCCTTCCTCGGTACACCTGAGCTCCTGACCACATAGAAAGCTTTCGTCTACAGCCAGATGGAGTACTGCTCTCCCCTCTGGGCTACTGCTCCCACCTCTCACCTTCATGATGTGGAAACCAAGGCATTTAAGATGATTGGTAACTCCTGCAATGAGGCTGTCTTTGGGTCTCTTACTCTCTCACCGCAGGCAGTCCAGTGGACTTTCTGTCTTCCACCGTCTCCTCTCCAGCCTGCCCCCCTGCCTCTATCTGAGATATGTCCCCCCCCCCATATTTCCGCACGATGCTCAAGGTCTGCCAGCAACCCCCTTTTGTCTTTTTTTTGTATGCATTGTCAAGGCTCGTATGAGAGCTAACACACAAGAGGATTGGGAGAGAGAAGGACAAAACAGTGGGGAACAGAGGCATTAGGAGATCTGTGGAAGGGAGAGGGATGGAACGTGGAAACGGGGTAAAGACGATGGACACCACTGGGACTTTTAGGACCTTACACAACAGGGAACTTTCGGGAAGGAATGCAGAGAATTTGAAGGAGGTGGGTTTGGGATGGATTAAGGGGGTAGAAGAGATCGAGGTTTTGGATGGGGGAAAATAAGAGATGGTGGTGAACAGCTGTTTTGAAGACCTGGAGGGAGAGTGGGATTGAAGAGAGTGTGGGAGTTTATTCCAAAGGCAGGAAAAAGCAGGAATGAAAGAGTGAAGGTGAGCAGTGATGTGTGATTTTGGTAGTTTTACCAGAATGGGGTTGCTGGCAGACCTTGAGCGCCCTGCGGAAATATGGTGGGTCATATCTCAGACAGAGCAGGGGGTGGGCAAGACTGGAGAGGAGACAGTAGAAGACAGAAAGACCGCGGTGAGAGAGTGGGATGCCCAAAGACTCAGCTTCACTGCGGGAGATACCAATGTTCCTAAATGCCTTGGTTGCCATAGCGTGAAGTCGAGAAAGGTGAGAGGCAGGAGTAAAATCTTCTAGTAGAACCTTTCTGGTAAAACTCCCAAAATCGCGAATCATTGCTCACCTTCATGGTTTCATTCCTGTTTTTTCCCCACCTTTGGAACAAACTCCCACTCTCTCTTCAATCCCACTCTTCCCTCCAGGTCTAATAAACTGCTGTTCACCACCATCTCATATCTTCCCCCATCCAAAACCATGATCTTTTCTACCCCCGTTAATCCACCTCAAATCCACCTCCTTAAAATTCTCCGATTTCCTTCCTGAAAGTCCCTGTCGTGTAAAGACCTGAAGTCCCTGTAATGTCCGTCTTGTTTACCGTGTACCCCACCCCATTCCTGTCCCTTCCACAGAACTCCTAATGTCTATGTTCCCCACTGTTTTGTGCTTCCCTCTCCCACTCCTCTTGTCTCATGCCCCCCTTGTTTTACATTCTGTGTGTTTGCTCTCATGCAAGCCTTGACATTGCATTTAAAAAAAAACAAGAGGGTAATGCATGCCAAAAAGGTGGATACTGTCTTTTATTGTCGAGTTTTCTTTTCGCGCCGACAATCATATAAGTATTTTACTAAAGCACGGTACTCTCTAATTTATTTCCAAGATGGCCTAAGACGCCTCACAGCAAGTCCCAAACAATGCAATGTTTGTGTGCATTGCACTCAATGAAGCAAAAGATTGCCGCCATTCTTGTGCAACATGAGTAACGCATTCACCAAAGTTTGATTCCCCAAACAACTGTTGTGGTTGCTTTTTACTGATGGAGCCATGCGTTTTCGTGGTGTGAAGATAATTACCCCATGCACTCAAAGCGAAAAGCTGGGATAACCAATTTGTTAATGTCCGTCCCTCTCTTCGTCTTATCATTTTATGATCAAGGAAGAATTTATTAAAATTCGATGTTGTATTTTAAACACCAATTGGAACATAAATCGGACAAGTCTGTTTTACCCTACCTTGGCTTGGAATTCGTCCTGATTGCACATACGCAGAGAGACATGAGATAACATTTTCGATTCTACCTGCCTCGCAGTCAAACAAAACCGAAAATGATTCCAAACAGGAAACAGACTGTTTTAAAGGTTATAAAGGACACATACAACAGGCATGAATAACTCATGTAATGTATTAGATCGGGTGATGCAATAGACCAGTGTTTCTCAAGGTGGGGCGTGGCAATATTTTGGTGGGGCATGAGGATTCAGAATTAATGAATCAATATATGATCGCTTTCATAGCTTTGCTATGAGTTCCCTTCTTAGTTGACTCAGCCATTCCTGGGGGATTTATCTGAAGTACCAGAGCAATATCAAGAGGAGTTATGCGAGTTGCAACAAGATGAGTCTGTGAAAACTCTTTTCAAGATCAAAGGAACCATGATGTGGCTGTCTGAGGAGAGCGAAAAGAAATACCCAAACTCGACTACTTTGGCAAGGGAAGTATTGATAAATTTTCCATCATTTTATTTAGTCGAATGTGGATTTAGTGTTGTTAACGATTTGCTGCAAGCGAAGAGAAATCGACTGGAAATCACGAAACGTGATTTAAGGCTGAAACTGACAAAATTGGTTCCTCGAATCAAACAAATCTGCAGCCAGCGTCAAGGGCAGAGCTCCCATTGAAGTGAGTAGCAATTGAATAAAATTTGAAATGAAGTTTTAATAAAGCCTTTTGAATACATATGTAGTCTATACTGTAGTGTCTCCAATCATGGTGGGGCGTACGATTTTTTTGAAAATCAAAGTGGGGCATGGGACAAAAAAAGGTTGAGAAACACTGTAATACTAATATAATAGACAATGGGTAAAACGGCACTAAACCCAGAATTAATTTATTTAAGCCTCTTTAATCCTGTATTTCGATTGAATTAGTAATTTGAACACTGAATAACACAAATCGCCTTCATAATCATAATACTTCCAAGATAGACCAGTTTTTCAGTACTTTGACAGGTTCTACATGATGGTGTATGTAATAGCTGTCCAGTGCAGCCACTGGGAAGTGGGTGTGGAATGTGAGAGTGTTGTATCGGGGAGAAGAAGAGGCCGCCAGTATGGCTACGTATGATGCCGATTGATGCTGCGTTCGATGGTGATCAATAAAGCCTAAAGCTTGCGCTCATAAACTGTGACTCAACGTCGTCTTTTTACAGTGTATATTGAAGTTCTTTATGTACTTCTTTGTATATTTTGAATGATCTTTTAAATCAATAATTTATTAAACTTGAAGTTAAAACCTGAACACTGAGTGGGGTATGGTGTTCTATGAACTCTCTAATTCACAAAAGTGATTCCTTTCAAGGTGATGATCACACACATGAACTCATTAAAATTTGGCAGACAAGCTGGGCCTTATTCTTCAGGTACACTGCTTTGTTCACAATGTTCACTGAGGTTCTGTGGATCTGATGACTCGCTGTAGTGGCACCAAAGGTAGAGATGAGTTTGACGCATGATATGCAAATGCCCGTCTGTAGTCCCAAAATCCTCGGCTCATAAGTGGCATGTGGGAATTGCTCCCAGTGTGCGTCCCAAAGGCCGAAGTCTCCCGTCGAGGAGGCAAAGCAGGAAATGAGAATGTGCGTGATGTGAGGTGTACATGGGCGGACACAGGAATAATGGATGGTACATCATGTTCACCTTTTCATTTCCTCGAGTTAAATCAGTCCAGATATACAATACACCTCCTCCGACATCAAAGAGCTGTTCTTCACATCAGTGTTATTTGAATATTTCTGTGATTGCTTTGTGAACTCGATTACACTCTGTACTTGTAAATCTGGAGAATATTCAACTGAACGACTAAGTGATTAATGTCATCTTAACAAGATGTACCCACGGTGATACATTAGGTTCGTGATATTTCCGACATGTTATCCAATGCTCCTTGCAGCTCGATACACTAAATTTGACAAGACATGAGCAGAAAGGCCATCATGTTAAAGCTGACAGATGCTTTTGGGCCCATTTGGGTAGTGCTTCTGCAAGGCTTTAATCTTCACGATTGTTCTGCCCACAAAGCGGTACATTTGCTAACATTATAGATTGCTGACTTATGCTCCGCAGCCAATGCAAGATCTTTGTGCCATGTACTGGTCCAATGTGACCTAAATTGTATTGCAACAAAAAGTGATAATAGTGATGACATCACCATGTAACATAAATTTAATGGATGACATCATGCATTCTGAAGTGCATGTGTAATTCATACAATATTTGTTTTAATTGTAGTAGCTGCCCTTCACAGGGCAGTTCACCAGGTGATGGGATTGGGGCAAAGCCTATGGGACCCCAACCTTTGATGATAGGAGGGAAACTACAGGGTAACATTCCCGGGTCAGATTGCGGTAGTGTGTGGGGTGCTGAGGTGTCGTCCACCAGACGGCGGTCTCCTTGGGTAAACCTGAAGCGGTCCCTTCGGGTGGGTGCCTGGAATATCCTATCCTGAAGAGAGGATGATCACCTGTCTCTGTTATCATCTGAGCTCAAGCGTTTGGACATCGGTATTGAAGCACTCTCTAAAGTTCAGGGACCGGATTGCGGCGAGATCATGGTGGGAGGTTACACCTACGATTGGTCAGGTCGCTCTGATGGTTACCATGCCCAAGGAGTTTCTGCAGCTGTGTCCAATAAGCTGACTCCAATGATAATTGATGTAACACCGGTCAATGAGCATACGATGAGACTAAGGATTCGTCACTCCTCGGGCATCATTTCCCTGGTCTTTGTATATGCTCCGAATGAGGCAAGTGATCTTACCATGAAGGACGCATTCTATGCTACACTCGAGCCTGTGGTTGATCACTACCCCAGGTTTCATACACTTCTCGTCTTGGAGGATTTCAAAGCATAGACTGGAACTGATAGGGATGGTTATGAGACATGTGTTGGGCCGCATGGGTCTGGAACTGTGAACCAGAATATCTCGAAGTTCTGTGACTTTGCAATAAGTCATTGATTGAGAGTGGCTCCTTCATGGTTTCACCACCCACAAGCTCATCACTGGACTTGGTGTTCCAATGCTGGCAGTGTGGCAAAGGAGATTGACAATGTGCCCGTTCAAAGATGATCTAGAACTGCAGGGTCTATCGGAGAGCTCAGTTCCTCAATACTGACCACAGGCTTGTTGTAGCAACTCTGAAGTTGCAGCTTAAATCCAGAAGAATAGTACCATCCAGGCCTTGGCTGGATGTTGGCAAGCTCAAGGATGAGAGTGCAGCTGAGGAGTTTGCGAACAAGCTGAGTGGAGATTTGTGGGTCTGGTGCTTTGGGGGATCCTGAAGACTTCTGGAGTGCCTGAAAGAACACCGTCCTTGATGTTGCCGGTAGATGTCTTGGAACTCACCGAAGGGTGAAGAAGATTTTGTCTCTTAAGGGATAGTGGATAGCATTGACCAGGGTCACAGGGCCAGGCTGAATGGCAGAGCTGAGTGTTCAGGGAGCTGAGGCGTAAAACTGTACGTGCAATAAGAGTGGACAAGGAGGCGTATGTTCGAGAAATCTGTGAAGGGTAGAGCATCACCTGTGGTCAAGTGATTCTCATCCTGCTTACAGGGGAATTTGCGCATTGCGTTCCTCCAAGCCCATCCCTCAGTGTACTGAAGTTGGAGCAGAGAGTGGTGGGCTCTTCACAGAGGAGTCCAAAGTGAAGGCCCGCTGGGCCAGTTACTCTGAGCGGCTTTACCAGGCTGATCCACCAGCTGTCAAGTTTGATGTCAAGGATGTTACAATCCCTATTGCTGACCCTCCAATCAAATATGGTCCACCTTCATTTGTGGAATCACAGGCTGCGGTGAACCAGTTGGAATTGGGTGAAGGTCCTGGGATCTGTGGCATCCATGCTGAACTTCTCAAGGCTGGTGGAAATGCTGTACTCGTGTCGCTGCATGCAGTTCTGCGCTCTGCCTGTAATACAGGCATCATCCCAACTGACTGGAAGAGGGGTCTTGTTGTCCCTCTCTGGAAAGGGAAGGCTGATCGTCAAGATTTTAACAACTGCCAAGGGGTGATGCTGCTCGGAGTGCCAGGCAAGGTTTTTGCTGGGATAATTGTAGATAGGGTTCGCCACCATCTCCTTGACCACCGGCATCCAGAGCAATCACGCTTTACACGAAATTGGTCAACAATTGACCGTATCCTTGCTCTTCGGGTCCTCACCGAATGCAGACGAGAGTTTTGGCAGGGGCTGCTTGCAGCCTATGTTGATCTCTGTAAAGTGTAAAGCATTTGATTCAGTGATTTGGGATGCCCTCTGCAGGATTCTTGGTCTTTGTGGGGTGCCACCAAAACTGATCAATCTCATGCCTGAACTATATTCTGGTACTGTGAGTGCCGTGAGATGTGATAGTACCATCTCTGGCTTATTATCAGTTATTACTGGAGGTTATCAGGGGTGTGTACTGCCCCCACACTTTTCCAGCACTTGTGTGGACTGGATTCTGGGGAGGGTGTCGGAGAGATCAATCTGCGGTGCATCATCTGGGAATGTCAAGATCTCTGACCTTGAAATCGCAGATGATGCAGTCATCTTTGCGGTAACTGGATATCCATTTTTGTGGCCCTCGAAGTGCTGAATGAGGAGTCAGAGCCACTGGGATTATGGGTCTCTTGGGTCAAAACTATGATCCAGTCTTTCAATGACATCTTGGATGCTGCTTTCCTGTCTGTACATGTTTGTGGCGAGGATGTTGAACTCACGGAGAGATTCACTTACCTTGGCAGTGATATTAATGTCTCAGCTGGCTGTGAGCCAAAGGTCAATAGGTGTCTGTGTCGGGACTGGGGAGTCATGAATTCAGTGGATCATGGGGTGTGGCGCTGCCGGTACCTGTGTAGGTGGACGAACGTCTGAGTGTTTAGGTCCTTGGTGCTTCCAGTCTTGCTCCATGGATGTGAGACTTGGACTCTGACCAGGGATCCGAGATGGAGACTTAATTCCTTTGGTACCAGGTCTCTTCGGAGAATCCTTGGCTTTCGCTGGTCAGACTTTGTGCCCAATGAGCTGTTACTGAGAGAGAGAGAGAGAGGGGGAGAGAGAGAGAGAGAGAGAGAGAGAGAGAGAGAGAGAGAGAGAGAGAGAGAGAGAGAGAGAGAGAGAGAGAGAGAGAGAGAGAGAGAGAGAGAGAGAGAGAGAGAGAGAGAGAGAGAGAGAGAGAGAGAGAGAGAGAGAGAGAGAGAGAGAGAGAGACAGAGACACAAATGAGTTTTGTTATCTGCGTAGTCCGTGAGCATCAGCTGCGGCTGTATGGACATGTGGCTCATTTTCCTGACGCTGATCCTGCTCATCAGATTCTCTCAGCGAGGGAGCCTCGTGAGTGGAGGAGGCCAATGGGCCAACCACGGGCCTCATGTTTGCAGCATGTTGATCAGCATCTCAAGGAGATGGGGATGTACCAGGCATCTGCCTGGGGATGGCCAGACGGAGGCCCCTGGAGTACCGGCAGAAAATTGACACAGCAACGCGCTACTCCGGCACATGCTCTCATACCTAACCTGGAGTAATTGGGTTCAGTGTTTTGAGTATTACTTCCAGTCCAAGTTCTACTCCTGTTCCTGCAGTAGTTGTTTTGGTGAAGATCTGTTGTTTCCTCTTTAATTTGGCAATTTTAATCCTGACAGTGGATATTAGATGTTATGGATATGAGATGCTCAATTATATTGTTACCCCGCGCACGTGAAGCGAAAAGCGTGGTAAAGCAATTGATTGATGACTGTCCTTCTGTATGTCTGTCATCAGTTTTTGATCAAAGAACAACTTTTTAAAATTTAATGTTATATTGTGAACACGAATCGGAGCAAGAATAGGAAGACAAGATTGTCATTTTGCAGCACCGTACTTTGGTTCTGAACATGTCCTGACCGCACATGCGCAGAGTGGAGTGAGATCATTGTTTTACTCTGTCTGCCTGCTTGGCAGTCAAACAAAATTGAAAATCATTCCAAACAGGAAAGTTACTGTTTTTAGGACGTTATAAAGGTCATAAAAAACAGTCACGAATAACTAATGCAACATGTTAGGTCGGTGACATAAAATACACTGGGTAAAACCAGGAATTAATTAATTTATTCACCTTTACTTAAATGTAATTATGTACTGGATAACACTGGATAACACAAATCACCTTTATAATACTTCCAAGAACCATGATATATATATATATATATATATATATATATATATATATATATATATATATATATATATATATATATATATATATATATTGTTGCGGTATTCGCGCCCGCCGGCGTGCTGACGGCCACGTAACTCGAATCGCGGCACGTCGTCCACCGGACGGACAATCCAGTCGTGACCCTCTCGGACTAACGCCGGGAACCAGTCACGGGTGGACCTTTCAGTCTCACCGCGATCGAGCCAATCAGCCCCCGCATGGGATAGGGTTGCTCGCCAAATTCGACCTACCTAAGTACCCACGCGGAGGGTAGACCGGGCGATCGCACCTCGCCGCAGGTCGACTTCGGACACGGGCCACTTAAGCGACCCGTTCCGTACTATCAGAATAACCGAGCGGTGTTATCGTCGACCTCAACGGTTCGATTAATTATCGGGCGTATTCAGCCCACTACCAACCCTTTACGTGAAGCAAGATGGGGATTCAATAGAGGAAAAGACGAAGCGAAGCGGGAAACAGTTCAACACAAAGCACATTTATTCGCGGCACACGGGAAGCACACATATTCAATTCCACCAAAAGCACACAGAAAAGACACAATGCAATTTACACAAAAAGCAAATATAAAAGAGAAGACACAATGCAGAGCTAATACCGACTACCGAGCACACGGCAACACTTATACAATTTTACTTCACAGACGGCGCCGACAACACATACCCAAAACCAAGGAAAAGAATACCCTCAAGGATGAGGCGGGCCTGAGGCCGAGACAGGTCGGCCTACCCGTCTGGTGATGAGACGAGGAGCGGCGATGGCGCCACAACTCCGCGGGCCTCGCGGGCGGTGTCTGGTAGGGGGTGGGAAAGGGGCCCCCTTGGTCGCACTATCTCAGCGCGGGGGGAAACAGGAGGGGGTTGCTGATGCTCGGGGTATAGAGGATCTTTATTACCCCGCGACGAGCGTCTCCACCTCGGCCAGGTCGCGCTGTCGGCCTCCCTCGGGTGCAGCTCCCTGCACGACGCGAGCACCCCCTCGTCTGGTGTCGCCGCCTTTCCACAGCTCGTCCCCTCCGTTCCGACTCCAACGCACACGACGAGCAGCTCCACCGCCCGCGAAGTCTTGACTTTCTGTTTCCGACTCTCCTCCTCTCCTACTCTCCGCCTCTGGACTCTCCGACTCTCTTCTGACTGACGAACACGGTCCTTTTATCCCCCCGTAGCTTCGCCTTTGACCCCCTCCCTTTGACCTTTCACCTCGCTCCCCATTGGCCCGAGAAAAAGTGGGCATGAAGGCTTTTTGATCCATAAATTTGCATATATCGATCGCCCTGGAGGCGGGGCCAAATCGCCCCTCGCTCACCGATTGGACGGCAAAAAGTGGGCGTGTGTCGTTTTTGATCCGATTTTGAAGCACAAAATCCGTGATTTTGTACACGCTGTTCGACGCGCGCCCTGCACGAGTCCAACACTGGTACCCACAGCGGGGCAAGAACGGTGGCGATGCTACGGTTGCGAGGTGTGACGGGAAGGTCGTGGCGGTTGTGGTGAAGCGGCGTTGTGGTTGGTGGTTGATGTTGTGGTTGTGGTGGTAATCATGGCGGTTGGTCCAAAATAAAGATAGCAAAAGAAAAACGGCTATCCTGAAGAGTCGCAGCACGCATAAATGACATGTATTCCCACTAGACAACGGGTTTGGGCCTAACTACACATATACTTGCCGAGATACCTCACCGAAGGGACCTGAATGGTGGTTTGCGAATCTGGTAACCACAACACTACCCCCTCCCCTTTTTACAGACTCGTCCCGAGTCGTCAAATTTTCGTGTGCCATCATGTGTAGTTTTCCCCTAGTACATTTTACCTACGGATCCCTGGGTGCGACATTCATGGTATTCGTGTCCCCAAAATAAATAACCTGAGGGCTGCGTAACTACCTAAACAAACTCACTCACACGGACGACTTAAATAAAATTGCCGGCGCTAGACAGACATGCCGGGGGCGCACTCATATTTACAGTACATCTTAACCTTAACTTACAAATTTTACACTAAACCATGGCCCAGGATCATTGAACTCTGCAAAAAGAAAGCAGTTAGCAGGGAGCCAGGCTGCCCGCATGCAGTCTCTGGCTCAAAACAATGCAGGTGACAGGGAACGTGGCTGGCTGCTCACACGCAGTCCAAGGCCTTCCCTTTTGAACTGAACGCAGTGAACCACAACGGTGCATGGGCTGCACAAACGCAGTCTCCGTGCCAGCTCAAGTGGCACACGCAATGAGCACAACGAATGGATGCATGAACACAAACACGGTGCACGGGCCGCCACTGCAGGCCCGTGTTGTAGCTGCCAACGGGGCAGTTCTCGCAGCTTGCAAACTGTTGCTTTTACGATCCTGGCGCACATGGCAATGAACAGGGGGGGGGGGGCAAAGCAAAAATTGAATGGGGCTGGTGAACATGGGCAGTGGGCATGGCATGGCAAAGGCAACAGGCAAACACAGCCCGCAGAAGAAGGCCGCTGCAGGCAAACACAGCCGGCAGATGAACTGGCCGGCACAGGACTTGAAGAAAAAACAGCCAGCCGGCAGATGAAGTGGGCCGGCACAGGCCTTGCAGCAAAACAACAGCTGCCGATGAAGTTGGCCGGCCTCTGCCTTGAAGCAAAACACGGCCAGCCGATGAAGTTGGCCAGCCTTTGCCGTTCAGTGGAGGTTGGTGGAGGGAGTGCGGTGGTGCTGGCCACTTGGAAGGCGGGCTCGGACCTACCTACCTGTCTCCCTCCCAACCTATCGCCTTTGCCTGTCACTGTACATACCCACTCCCTTAATTTGTCAAACCCCAATTTAGCCCCAACTTATTTTTTTGTTGTTTTTATTTTTACTCCCCCACTATAAATCGTCCCCTAACCCCCTTTATCGTCCTTGTTCGGCTAACCTATCCTGTCACCTAGCCTACTCCCAACCCCTACGTTCCCTTCCCGGAGGGGAACAAGGGAGAGCCAGCGTCCTGTGCCGAGGCCCAACGAAGCCTCAGAATGGCCTCCCCAGAGTTCGGCGATCTATAACCAAAGTGGGTCCAGCGGCCCACAACGACAGCGAGGGGATGGATGGTGCGGAGGGGTACATCTCCTAATCTACCCTAACCATTTAACTGTTAAACTACCCCGGGGCTTTCAACAAGCGCCTCTCGCTTAAACTATTGGTTCTAACAACCCAGATTCCCGTCGCCTGTGTTGGTGTCCTCACAATTTCGGGCCTCGCCCCCCAATTTTCTCTCCGTGCCCTCACACGGTCTCCTGGCTGGGACACGTGGCTCCCTTTGGCAGGCACGACCCTCTGCCGATGCTCCCGCTATGGCACCCCCGGGCACTACACTGCCTCCGAGCCTACCAGCTCCCTAACACCGGGGAGTGCCCCCCATGGCACCTCCCCTGAAACGCACACGTGGCAGGCCGGCCTCCCGGGCCCCTTTCCGAGGGTCACCCGTGCCCACAACACTGCCCACGCGGCTAATGGCGCCCCGGGCCCCCGCACCAAGCAGGCGCACCCGTGCCCACTACTCTATCCCGGCCCCCCATGGGCCCTTGGCCTACCACGGCCGACTAGCCTGGTGCCCGGGGTACCCACTCAGCGATACTCACCTTTCGCAGCCACGCTCCCAAGCCCGTCAACAGGGCTCCTGCACCCCTCCAAATGGGTCTCGAGCCTACTTTCCCACCAACAACAAAACGACCTCCATTTTTCAATTTGACTAACCCAGCTAACTCACTCTACACTGACCCCGGGGTCCCTTGGGTGGGAGTCACTCCTCCCCCCAATCACTCATCGCACCATGCATTCCCCATTCACTCCATACACACAGACCCGCTGGCCTCACTCACTCAACATGTACACGTACTCACCTCACAACCCACAACTCTTCAACACACTCACCGCTGAACTCTGCCATCCTTCTAACTACATCCCCTAACTAACTCGTGCTCCCACGTCGTCCCTTACACTAAAGCACGTTCCTTTTAACACTACGTCGCTAAACTACATCCCCTCTACACACTCACTGTCAGTCACTGTCTCCAAATAAATCATTTTATTTCCCAACCTAAATCTGGCTACAATCCCTCTACCTAATCCATTCCACGGACTCCATGAGGACTTACCCCTGCCCCATGAAGTCGGTCTAACTAAGCTAACCCTTCCCCCTAACTAGTTTCCATCCTGTGCCCAGGTAAGGGGGTCTTCCCCCCTTGCCCAGGAATCCTGTGCACCCGAAAGTGAGGCTTGCTGTTTTTTTATGTGCAGCACCTGCGCGGCAACTCGCGCACTTTGCACCTGCCCGCGACGTCATGCAGCTGCACGTGTTCCTCGTCCCTCCTTGGACGGTACCATCCGGCAGAGATACCCCTCCTGCCGGATTCCAACCCCACGTGCAGCCATGACGTCACCGTGCGCAAAAAAAAAGAAACACAAGCCCCACGTCTCGAGGGGTTCCCCACGCGAACACATGTGCTTTGCCCGTTGGAGCTTAACACACACGATCGCGTGGAGAACCCGTCCGTCCAAATCCATTTACCTGCCTAAACTTTGTCCGTCCGCGGGATCGGCAAATCCACCGCGTGCGTTTCCGGACCGGGACTTCACTCTCGCAAGCGAGCACGTGGTGGTCTCGTGCGTTGCACAGCACGAACCGCGTGCTCACTGCTGGGTGAACCCGGCACGGTCCACGAAATAGCTACAGCCGCTACTCGGCTTTCTCTCCTCTGTCGCCTTCTCCGTCTCCATTCCACACACGCATACCTGCGTGTCACGACGCACACAGTCCACTCCATCACATTCACACGGGGAGATGCGGCTGCGTGCTCCCGCATGCCAACCGACATCTCCCTCACATACCGCTCTCTCACACACACGGTCTCCCTTGCACACAGCGACCTTGCACACGGCCGTTCACTCACGCGTGCCTCACTACTCACACAAACCATACTACTCACACACGCGGGGGCACTCAACCGCTGTGCCTCATCCACACACCGTGCCTCACTCATACACGCGGGGGCACTCAACCGCAGTGCCTCATCCACACACGGTGCCTCACCCACACACGCGGGGGCACTAACCCGCGGTTCCCCACTCGCACTCCGTGCCTCATCCACACACGCGGGGGAACTCAACCGCGGTGCCTCATCCACACTCCGTGCCTCATCCACACACGCGGGGGCACTAATCCGCGGTGCCTCACTCATACAGGCCGTTTCACTCACACACACGGCCTCACTCACACACGGTGCCTCATCCACACACGGCGTGCTGGGAAGCACGTACTCCGGCACCATCGCCACCACACCACTCACACACGGGGTCGCTTCCACACACGGTGCCGCACTCACACCTTGCACCACACACACAGGGACAACCACACTGGGGATTCATGTCCCCACAAGGGTCTCCGGGGCCTCTACACCCCCCAAGCTCTCCGTGCACCCGTCCACAGCACTCGTCCCCTCAACCTCGCAAAACACGACCGAACTCACCTGGTCGTGACTCGCCTCAAGGGGGCATACTCCCTCCCCTTGTTCCTGGAGGAGGCCATCCAGGTGCTCGCACTGGGTCTCTACACGCTCCGCGAGCTCACCCCCTTTATCCTCCATTACCTCCGTGTGTGTGTGTGCGTCACTTACCCCGTCCAATTCACCCTCTATCTCCCGTGTCTCAACTATTATTATTTCCTTTGTCGTCACCTCGTGTCTCGTCTCACACGTTTTGGTCTCCCCATTTAATTTTTCCCTCTTGGTCACCGTCGATTCCTCTGTCACGACCCTCGTCCAACACGCCCCCCGAATTATTTTTTCACCCGCCTCCACCGCGGGCCTGTCAGCCGTTGCACCCCCACCCAGCTCGTTTGCTCCCACACGTGGAGTCGCCATTCCCAGCTCCCTGGTCACGGCCTTCATGCCCGCCTGCAGGCATCGGCCCATGTTCTGCGTCTCACCCCGTAGCTCTTTCATTTCTTTTTTCATATTTGTTTCCATTTTTTGTGTATTCGCATCCATCTTTTGTGTATACGCATCCATCTTTTGTGTATACGCATCCATCTTTTCGTTCATGCCTTTCATTTCGTTTTTCATATTCGCATCCATTTTTTCGATCATGCCTTTCATTTCGTTTTTCATTTCATTTGTCATTGCCGCCAGCATGGCGCATAGCTGGGCCATGTCGGGTGCGCTTGAGTGAGCCGTTTCGGCAGGGGTTGGGGAAGGGTCTTGGTGGAGAGGGGGGGGAGGTGTCATACACCGCGGCCGCTGCCGCACCGACCTCGGGCCCTGGGTTCAGTTGGGCGAGTCCGTGTTCCTGCACAATCAACATTTCCTGCTCGGGGATTCCATCCTGGACCATGGATTCTACACATTACTATTACACATACCTAATCCACCCGGCACCCGCTCGCCTTGAGACGCCATCTTGCTTCTCGTGAAGGGTTAATTTAGCTCGCTCGTAATTTGGAGGGAATCGGGGGTCGCTTCTCTCACCCCTGGACCGATTCCCGTGAATTTAGCCGGAGACAGGAGAGCCCGTTTTCCTGTTCTCCGATACCAGTGCCGCGAGGAGGGCGATGAATTTGTATCGCACGACCTGACACCAGTGTTGCGGTATTCGCGCCCGCCGGCGTGCTGACGGCCACGTAACTCGAATCGCGGCACGTCGCCCACCGGACGGACAATCCAGTCGTGACCCTCTCGGACTAACGCCGGGAACCAGTCACGGGTGGACCTTTCGGTCTCACCGCGATCGAGCCAATCAGCCCCCGCGTGGGATAGGGTTGCTCGCCAAATTCGACCTACCTAAGTACCCACGCGGAGGGTAGACCGGGCGATCGCACCTCGCCGCAGGTCGACTTCGGACACGGGCCACTTAAGCGACCCGTTCCGTACTATCAGAATAACCGAGCGGTGTTATCGTCGACCTCGACGGTTCGATTAATTATCGGTCGTATTCAGCCCACTACCAACCCTTTACGTGAAGCAAGATGGGGATTCAATAGAGGAAAAGACGAAGCGAAGCGGGAAACAGTTCAACACAAAGCACATTTATTCGTGGCACACGGGAAGCACACATATTCAATTCCACCAAAAGCACACAGAAAAGACACAATGCAATTTACACAAAAAGCAAATATAAAAGAGAAGACACAATGCAGAGCTAATACCGACTACCGAGCACACGGCAACACTTATACAATTTTACTTCACAGACGGCGCCGACAACACATACCCAAAACCAAGGAAAAGAATACCCTCAAGGATGAGGCGGGCCTGAGGCCGAGACAGGGTCGGCCTACCCGTCTGGTGATGAGACGAGGAGCGGCGATGGCGCCCCAACTCCGCGGGCCTCGCGGGCGGTGTCTGGTCGGGGGTGGGAAAGGGGCCCCCTTGGTCGCACTATCTCAGCGCGGGGGGAAACAGGAGGGGGTTGCTGATGCTCGGGGTATAGAGGATCTTTATTACCCCGCGACGAGCGTCTCCACCTCGGCCAGGTCGCGCCTCCCTCGGGTGCAGCTCCCTGCACGACGCGAGCACCCCCTCGTCTGGTGTCGCCGCCTTTCCACAGCTCGTCCCCTCCGTTCCGACTCCAACGCACACGACGAGCAGCTTTCTGTTTCCGACTCTCCTCCTCTCCTACTCTCCGCCTCTGGACTCTCCGACTCTCTTCTGACTGACGAACACGGTCCTTTTATCCCCCCCGTAGCTTCGCCTTTGACCCCCTCCCTTTGACCTTTCACCTCGCTCCCCATTGGCCCGAGAAAAAGTGGGCGTGAAGGCTTTTTGATCCATAAATTTGCATATATCGATCGCCCTGGAGGCGGGGCCAAATCGCCCCTCGCTCACCGATTGGACGGCAAAAAGTGGGCGTGTGTCCTTTTTGATCCGTTTTTGAAGCACAAAATCCGTGATTTTGTACACGCTGTTCGACGCGCGCCCTGCACGAGTCCAACACCGGTACCCACAGCGGGGCAAGAACGGTGGCGATGCTACGGTTGCGAGGTGTGACGGGAAGGTCGTGGCGGTTGTGGTGAAGCGGCGTTGTGGTTGGTGGTTGATGTTGTGGTTGTGGTGGTAATCATGGCGGTTGGTCCAAAATAAAGATAGCAAAAGAAAAACGGCTATCCTGAAGAGTCGCAGCACGCATAAATGACATGTATTCCCACTAGACAACGGGTTTGGGCCTAACTACACATATACTTGCCGAGATACCTCACCTAAGGGACCTGAATGGTGGTTTGCGAATCTGGTAACCACAACAATATATATATATATATATATATACATAAATATATATATATATATATATATATATATATATATATATACATATATATATACATATATATATATATATATATATATATATATATGTACATAAATATATATATATATATATATATATATATATATATATATATACATAAATATACATAAATATACATAAATATATATATATATATATTTATGTATATTTATGTATATATATATATACATAAATATATATATATATATATATATATATATATATATATATATATATATATACATATATATATATACATATATATATATATATACATAAATATATATATATATACATAAATATATATATATATATATATATATATATATATATACATAAATATATATATATATACATAAATATATATATATATATATATATATATATATATATATATATATATATATATATATATATATATATATATATATATATATATATATATATATATATATATATATATATATAAATATATATATATATATATATATATATATATATATATATATATATATATATATATATATATATATATATATATATATATATATATATATATATATATATATATATATATATATATATATATATATATATATATATGTATATATATGTATATATATATATATATATATATATATATATATATATATATATATATATATATATACATAAATATATATATATATATATATATATATATATATATATATATATATATATATATATATATATATATATATATATATATATATATATATATATATATATATATATATATATATATATATATATATATATATATATATATTGTTGTGGTTGACGAAATTCACAAACCACCATTCAGGTCCCTTAGGTGAGATATCTCGGTAAGTATATGTGTAGTTAGGCCCAAACCCGTTGTCTTGAGGGAATAAATGTCATTCATGAGGGCTGCGACTCTTCAGGATAGCCGTTTTTCTTTTACTATCTTTATTTTGGACCAGCCGCCATTATTACCACCACCAACCACGTCTCAACAGCCATCACAACAACAACCACCAACCACAACGCCGCTTCACCACAACCGCCACGACCTTTACCGTCACAACTTGCCACCATCGCATCACCGTCATCTCGCGCCACTCGTGGGCACCGATGCTGGACTCGTGTAGGGCGCGCACCGAGCAGCGTGTTCAAAAGCATCGCGGACTTTCCGCAGAAAAACGGATCAAAAACGACTCACGCCCACTTTTGTTCCGTCCAATCGGTGAGCGAGGGGCGATTTGGCCCCGCCTCCAGGGCGTTGGAGGGCGGTCGCTATATGCAAATTCATGGATCAAAAAGCATTCACGCCCACTTTTCCTCGGCCAATGGGGAGCGAGGTGAAAGGTCGGAGGCAGAGGGTCAAGGGTGGAAGAGCGAAGCCACGGGGCTTATAAAAACGACTGCGTTCGTCAGTCGAGTTCAGTTGAGTTGGAAGCGGAGGAAGAGTTGAGTTGAAGTGGCAGTTCGCAGTTGTGAGTTCGCGGAGTCGGAGTGAAGAGGACGGAGCTGTGGAGAGGCGGCGGCGGCGAGGGCGGTTGAGGGGGTGCTCGCGTCGGATTCGAGGAACTGCGGAGGGAAAGGCCGGCGGCGCGACCGAGGTCATGGTGGAGACGCTCGTCGCGGGACCCAAGATTTTGTGAAATCCTCCTTTCCCCGAGCATCAGCAACCCCCTCCTGTTTCCCCCCGCGCTGAGATAGTGCGACAAAAGGGGGCCCCCTTCCCACCCCCTGCCAGCCACTGTCCGCGAGGCCCGCGGAGTTGAGGCACCACCGCCACTTCGCGTCTCATCATCAGACGGGTAGGCCCGACACGGTCTCGGCCCCAGGCCCGCCTACCCCCTCATCCTGGAGGGTGGTCCTCTTTTCTTTTGCTTTGGGAATATGTGTTGTCGGCGCCGTCTGTGAAGTAAAATTGTATAAGTGTTGCCGAGTGCCTGGCAGTCGGATAGATCTGCATTGTCGCATTTGCTTTTTGTCTTCTTCTTTTCCATGTGCTTTTGGTGGAATTGTATATGTGTGCTTTCCGTTCATCGCGAAATAAATGTGCTTATTGTTGAACTGTTTTCCCGCTTCGCTTCGTCATTTCTTTCATTGAATCCCCATCTTGCTTCACGTGAAGGGTTGGTCGTGGGCTAAGACGCCCGATAATTAATCGAACCGTCGAGGCCGACGAATAACACCGCTCGGTTATCCCGATAGTACGGAACGGGTCGCTTAAGTGGCCCGTGTCCGAAGTCGACCTGCGGCGAGGTGCGATCGCCCGGTCTACCCTCCGTGTGGGTACTTAGGTAGGTCGAATTTGGCGAGCAACCCTATCCCACACGGGGGCCGATTGGCTCGATCGCGGTGAGACCGAAAGGTCCACCCGTGACTGGTTCCCGGCGTTAGTCCGAGAGGGTCACGACTGCATTGTCCGTCCGGTGGGCGACGTGCCGCGATTCGAGTTACGTGGCCGTTCGCACGCCGGCGGGCGCGAATCCGCAACACTGGTGTCAGGTCGTGCGATATAAACCCATCGCCCTCCTCACGGCACTGGTAACGGAGAACGGGAAAACGGGCTCTCCTGTCTCCGGCTAAATTCACGGGAATCGGTCCAGGGGTGAGAAGAGCGACCCCCGATTCCCTCCAAATTACGAGCGAGCGAAATTAACCCTTCACGAGAAGCAAGATGGCGTCTCAAGGCGAGCGGGAGCCGGGGGTATTAGAAATGGATGTAGAATGTGTAGGATCCATGGCTCAGGATGAAATCCCCGTGCAGGAAATGTTGGTTGTACAGGAAAACGAACTCGCCCAACTGAACCCAGAGCCCGAAATGGGTGCGGCAGCGGCCGCGGTGTATGACACCTCCCCTCCCCCTCTCCACCAAAACCCCTCCCCAACCCCTGCCGAAACGGCTCACCCAAGCGCACCCGACATGGCCCAGCTATGCGCCATGCTGGCGGCAATGACAAACGAAATGAAAGGCATGAACGAAAGGATGGATACGAATACAAATGAAATGAAAAACGAAATGAACAAGCAAATAAACGGAATGGAAGCAAACATGAAGGAGGAAATGAAAGAGCTACGGGGTGAGACGCAGAACATGGGCTGATGCCTGCAGGCGGGCATGAAGGGCGTGACCAGGGAGATCAAAATGGCGACTCCACGTGTAGAAGCGAACGAACTGGGAGGGGGTGCAACGGTGACCGAAAGGGAAAAATTAAATGGGGAGACCAAAACGTGCGAGACGAGACACGAGGTGACGACAACGGAAATAATAGTTGAGACAAGGGAGGTAAAGGGTGAAGAGTTGGCAGAGACACGGGAGATGGGAACGATAGAGGGAAGACTGCACGATGAAGACGGGGTAAGTGACGCACACACACACGGAGGTAGTGGAGGATAGTGAGGTTGAGCTGGCGGACCGTGCAGGGACCCGGTGCGAGCAGCGGGATGGCCTCCTCCAGGAACGAGGGGAGGGAGTATGCCCCCTTGAGGCGAGTCACGACCAGGTGGGTTCGGTCGTGCTTTGCGAGTTCGAGGGGAGGAGTGCTGTGGACAGGTGCACGGAGAGCTTGGGGGGTATAGAGGCCCCGGAGACCCTTGTGGGGACTCGAATCCCCAGTGTAGTTGTCCCTGTGTGTGTGGTGCAAGGTGTGAGTGCGTCCCCGTGTGTGGAAGCGACCCCGTGTGTGAGTGGTGTGGTGGCGATGGTGCCGGAGTACGTGCTTCCCAGCACGCCGTGTGTGGATGAGGCACCGTGTGTGGAAGAGGCCGTGTGTGTGAATGAAACGGCCAGTGTGGATGAGGCACCGCGGGTGAGTTCCCCCGCGTGTGTGAGTGAGGCACCGTGTATGAGTGAGGCACCGCGGGTGAGTGCCCCCGCGTGTGTGGATGAGGCACCGTGTGTGGATGAGGGACCGGGTGTGGAAGAGGCCGTGTGTGTGGATGAAACGGCCAGTGTGGATGAGGCACCGCGGGTGAGTGCCCCCGCGTGTGTGAGTGAGGCACGGTGTGTGGATGAGGTACCGCGGGTGAGTGCCCCCGCGCGTGAGTGGTATGGTTTATGCAAGGGAGACCGTGTGTGTGAGAGAGCGGTATGTGAGGGAGATGTCGGTTGGCATGCGGGAGCACGCAGCCGCGTCTCCCGGGGAGAATGTAATGGAATGGAGTGTGAGCGTCGTAACACGCGGGAGTGCGTGTGTGGAATGGCAACGACGACGACATGTGAGTAAAGAAAGCCGGGTAGCGGCTGTAGTTGTTTCGGGGACCGTGCCGGGTTCACCCAGCAGTGAGCACGAGGTCCGTGCTGTGCAACGCACGAGGCCACCACGTGCTCGCTTGCGAGAGTGAAGTCCCGGTCCGGAAACGCACGCGGTGGATTTGCCGATCCCGCGGACGGACAAAGTTTAGGCAGGTAAATGGATTTGGACCGGACGGGTTCTCCACGCGTTCGTGTGTGTTAAGCTCCAACGGGCAAAGCACATGTGTTCGCGTGGGGAACCCCTCGAGACGTGGGGCTTGTGTTTTTTTTTATGCGCACGGTGACGCCATGGCTGCACGTGGGGTTGGAATCCGGCAGGAGGGGTATCCCTGCCGGATAGTACCGTCCAGGGAGGGACGAGGAACATGTGCAGCTGCATGACGTCACGGGCAGGTGCAAAGTGCGCGAGCTCTGAGTTGCCGCGCTGGTGCTGCGCATGAAAAAAAAAAATAAAAAAACAAGCCTCACTTTCAGGTGCACAGGATTCCTGGGCAAGGGGTGGAAGACCCCCTTAACTAGGGCACAGGATGGAAACTAGTTCGGGGGAAGGGTTAGCTTAGTTAGACCGACTTCATGGGGCAGGGGTAAGTCCTCATGGAGTCCGTGGAATGGATTAGGTAGAGGGATTTAGTGAGCTTTAGGTTGGGAAATTGATTAATGGGATTATTTGGAGACAGTGACAGACTTGTGAATGTGTAGAGGGGACGTAGCTTAGCTACGTAGTGTTAAATGGAACGTGCTATAGTGTAAGGGATGACGTGGGAGCACGAGTTAGTTAGGGGATGTAGTTAGGAGGATGGCAGAGTTCAGCGGTGAGTGTGTTGAAGAGTTGGTGAGTTGTGAGGTGAGTACATGATGAGTGAGTGAGGCCAGCGGGTCTGTGTGAATGGAGTGAATGGGGAATGCATGGTGCGATGAGTGATTGGGGGGAGGAGTGACTCCCGCCCAAGGGACCCCGGGGTCAGTATAAAGTAAGTTAGCTGGGTTAGTCAAATTGAAAAATGGAGGTCGTTTTGTTGTTGGTGGGAAAGTCGGCTCGAGACCCATTTGGAGGGGTGCAGGAGCCCTGTTGACGGGCTTGGGAGCGTGGCTGCGAAAGGTGAGTATCGCTGAGTGGGTACCCCGGGCACCAGGCTAGTCGGCCGTGGTAGGCCAAGGGCCCATGGGGGGCCGGGATAGCGTAGTGGGCACGGGTACGCCTGCTTGGTGCGGGGGCCCGGGGCGCCATTAGCCGCGTGGGCAGTGTTGTGGGCACGGGTGACCCTCAGAAAGGGGCCCGGGAAGCCAGCCTGCCACGTGTGCGTTTCAGGGGAGGTGCCATGGGGGGAACTCCCCGGTGTTAGGGAGCTGGTAGGCTCGGAGGCAGTGTAGTGCCCGGGGGTGCCATAGCGGGAGATTCGGCAGAGGGTCGTGCCTGCCAAAGGGAGCCACGTGTCCCAGCCATGAGACCGTGTGAGGGCACGGAGAGAAAATTGGGGGGCGAGGCCCGAAATTGTGAGGACACCAACACAGGCGACGGGAATCTGGGTTGTTAGAACCAATAGTTTAAGCGAGAGGCGCTTGTTGAAAGCCCCGGGGTAGTTTAACAGTTAAATGGTTAGGGTAGATTAGGAGATGTACCCCTCCGCACCATCCGTCCCCTCGCTCTCGTTGTGGGCCGCTGGACCCACTTTGGTTATAGATCGCCGAACTCTGGGGAGGCCATTCTGAGGCTTCGTTGGGCCTCGACACAGGACGTTAGCTCTCCCTTACTCCCCTCCGGGAAGGGAACGTAGGGGTTGGGAGTAGGCTAGGTGACAGGATAGGTTAGCCGAACAAGGACGATAAAGGGGGTTAGGGGACGATTTATACTGGGGAAGTAAAAATAAAAAATAAAAAAGTTGGGGCTAAATTGGGGTTTGACAAATTAAGGGAGTGGGTATGTACAGTGACAGGCAAAGGCGATTGGTGGGAGGGAGACCGTAGGGTAGGTCCGAGCCCGCCTTCTGAGTGGCCAGCACCACCGCACTCCCTCCACCAACCTCCACTGAATGGCAAAGGCTGGCCAGCTTCATCTGCTGGCTGCGTTGCTGCAAGGCAAAGGCCGGCCCACTTCATCGGCAGCTGTTGTTTTGCTGCAAGGCCTGTGCCGGCTGGATCGTCGGCAGCTGTTGTGTTGCTGCAAGGCCTGTGCCGGCCGGATCATCTGCAGCTGTGGTACTTCAAGGCCTGTGCCGGCCAGTTCATCTGCCGGCTGTGTTTGCCTGCAGCGGCCTGGTTCTGCAGGCTGTGTTTGCCTGCTGCCTTTGCCATGCCATGCCCACTGCCCACGTTCACCAGCCCCGTTCAATGTTTGCTTTGCCCCCCCCCCCCTGTTCATTGCCATGTGCGCCAGGATCAGAAAGCAACAGTTTGCAAGCTGCGAGAACTGCCCCGTTGGCAGCTACAACACGGGCCTGCAGTGGCGGCCCGTGCACCGTGTTTGTGTTCACCCATCGATTTGTAGTGTTCATTGCGTGTGCCACTTGAGCTGGCACGGAGACTGCATTTGTGCAGCCCATGCACCGTTGTGGTTCACTGCATTCAGTTCAAACCATTCATCTATCCATTCGTTGTGTTCATTGCGTGTGCCACTTGAGCTGGCACGGAGACTACGTTTGTGCAGCCCATGCACCGTTGTGGTTCACTGCGTTCAGTTCAAAAGGGAAGGCCTTGGACTGCGTGTGAGCAGCCAGCCATGTTCCCTGTCACCTGCATTGTTTTGAGCCAGAGACTGCATGCGAGCAGCCTGGCTCCCTACTAACTGCTTTTCTTTTGCAGAGTTCATTGATCCTGGGCCATGGTTTAGTGTAAAATTTGTAAGTTAAGGTTAAGATGTACTGTAAATATGAGTGCGCCCCCGGTATGTTTGTCTTCGCGCCGGCAATTTTATTTAAGTCGTCCGTGTGAGTGAGTTTGTTTAGGTAGTTACTCAGCCCTTAGGTTATTTATTTTGGGGACACGAATACCATGAATGTCGCACTCAGGGATCCGTAGGTAAAATGTACTAGGGGAAAACTACACATGATGGCACACGAAAATTTGACGACTCGGGACGAGTCTGTAAAAAGGGGAGGGGGTAGTGTTGTGGTTGACCAAATTCGCAAACCACCATTCAGGTCCCTTAGGTGAGATATCTCGGTAAGTATATGTGTAGTTAGGCCCAAACCCGTTGTCTAGAGGGAATAAATGTCATTCATGAGGGCTGCGACTCTTCAGGATAGCCGTTTTTCTTTTACTATCTTTATTTTGGACCAACCTCCATTATTACCACCACCAACCACATCTCAACAGCCATCACAACAACAACCACCAACCACAACGCCGCTTCACCACAACCGCCACGACCTTTACCGTCACAACTCGCCACCATCGCATCACCGTCATCTCGCGCCACTCGTGGGCACCGATGCTGGACTCGTGTAGGGCGCGCACCGAGCAGCGTGTTCAAAAGCATCGCGGACTTTCCGCAGAAAAATGGATCAAAAACGACTCACGCCCACTTTTGTTCCGTCCAATCGGTGAGCGAGGGGCGGTTTGGCCCCGCCTCCAGGGCGTTGGAGGGCGGTCGCTATATGCAAATTCATGGATCAAAAAGCATTCACGCCCACTTTTCCTCGGGCCAATGGGGAGCGAGGTGAAAGGTCGGAGGCAGAGGGTCAAGGGTGGAAGAGCGAAGCCACGGGGCTTATAAAAATGACTGCGTTCGTCAGTCGAGTTCAGTTGAGTTGGAAGCGGAGGAAGAGTTGAGTTGAAGTGGCAGTTCGCAGTTGGGAGTTCGCGGAGTCGGAGTGAAGAGGACGGAGCTGTGGAGAGGCGGCGGCGGCGAGGGCGGTTGAGGGGGTGCTCGCGTCGGATTCGAGGAACTGCGGAGGGAAAGGCCGGCAGCGCGACCGAGGTCGTGGTGGAGACGCTCGTCGCGGGACCCAAGATTTTGTGAAACCCTCCTTTTCCCGAGCATCAGCAACCCCCTCTGTTTCCCCCCGCGCTGAGATAGTGCGACAAAAGGGGGCCCCCTTCCCACCCCTTGCCAGCCACTGTCCACGAGGCCCGCGGAGTTGAGGCACCACCGCCACTTCACGTCTCATCATCAGACGGGTAGGCCCGACACGGTCTCGGCCCCAGGCCCGCCTACCCCCTCATCCTGGAGGGTGGTCCTCTTTTCTTTTGCTTTGGGAATATGTGTTGTCGGCGCCATCTGTGAAGTAAAATTGTATAAGTGTTGCCGAGTGCCCGGTAGTCGGATAGATCTGCATTGTCGCATTTGCTTTTTGTCTTCTTCTTTTCCATGTGCTTTTGGTGGAATTGTATATGTGTGCTTTCCGTTCATCGCGAAATAAATGTGCTTATTGTTGAACTGTTTTCCCGCTTCGCTTCGTCATTTCTTTCATTGAATCCCCATCTTGCTTCACGTAAAGGGTTGGTCGTGGGCTAAGACGCCCGATAATTAATCGAACCGTCGAGGCCGACGAATAACACCGCTCGGTTATCCCGATAGTACGGAACGGGTCGCTTAAGTGGCCCGTGTCCGAAGTCGACCTGCGGCGAGGTGCGATCGCCCGGTCTACCCTCCGTGTGTGTACTTAGGTAGGTCGAATTTGGCGAGCAACCCTATCCCACGCGGGGGCCGATTGGCTCGATCGCGGTGAGACCGAAAGGTCCACCCGTGACTGGTTCCCGGCGTTAGTCCGAGAGGGTCACGACTGGATTGTCCGTCCGGTGGGCGACGTGCCGCGATTCGAGTTACGTGGCCGTTCGCACACCGGCGGGCGCGAATCCGCAACAATATATATATATATATATATATATATATATATATATATATATATAAATGTATATATATATATATATATATATATATATATATATATATATATATATATATATATATATATTGTAACAGTTCTACAAAACCGCATGCCTCTAAGGCAATGGCAACCAACATACAGTGATCCCCAGGCAGTTGTTTAATTAGTCTTTGTGCAGTTCGACCTTCTCCTCATGTCTCGTGGGTTAATGGGACGAAGTACGTTGTGTGAGTCTAACAGCTCGGTCTATTAACTCTATCTCTATCTCCTGTTCTGATTTCTAATCCAATCCTTTCCTTTAAGCCATGGTACAATTCAAACAAGCAAGCATACACACCATGCAAAATGTGATGAGTAATATGCACTCTACACACGATACTGCAAGTGCATCATGCGCCATTATTTCATTCAAATCTGCGCGCCATTTTTCAGCTGGCACCCCATCTTGTTTCACACCTTGCTCACCAGGCTTCACCGCTTTGACCACAAACACTTCCCGTACATGGGAAAAATATTCCAGCACCCCTCGTACCTCTGCATCACTACAATTTGCCACGAAACAGAGGAGTGTTGTAAGACTTGGTCTTATCTCGAACCGTGCGATGCGGGGCCGAGCAACAGACGTTAATAGCTTGACCACATCTCACCGGGGATGTCCCAGGAGAGCATGCGGGATTGATACGGCCCTCGTCCAGTTGCCTGAACATGGTAAGACAGGGGCGGCGAGGAGTGGTAACAGGAAGGGTGATCCGGGAATTTGGTAGAAACTCGGGTGTGCATTTTGGCTCATGATAGGGGGGCCATGGGTGGCGGGAGTGCATTTATATTTGGCATTCAGACTGCACTCGGAGCACATACAGGGCCAGGATGTCAGCTCATACCCTATGTTGAGTCAGGAGCTCTGGGCCGTGTCGAGCCGGATGGGCGAATGAGACCGTTTCCGGCCCCGGGAGCCTGGCAGGGTGTGGCTCAGGCCACTGTGGCCCAAGAGAGAAGCAGGATTCGGGTCACAGCGCGTCGCTTTTGGGTCGTCAGCCCACCCTTCACCTGGGGCTGATAAAAGGCAGGGCGTGAAGCCGCTCGCTCTCTTCTTTGCCCTCTTCTCTGCTCCTCTCGACTCTTCATTGGCTGCTCTTCATTGTCTCTGCCCTTCGCTGGCTGTTTGCTTGCCATTGGTGTTTGACTGTGGGACATGCTCCTTCTTGAGAGCCAGTGCGGAGCACACGTTGCCACGAGCCCCGGCAAAGTGACTAAGCCGGAGATAACGCGCCACATCTCAAGGTGGGAATGCTCAGGTGGAGCTTCCGACGGAGGTGCATGCTACACTAACAGACATATACATGGCTAGGTTAAGGATCTTTCGCCTCATGCATCTTCTCTCTCTCTCTCTTTCCACCCCTTTATCTCATCTACTTTGGACACACAAAAGAGCATCATTACTGACTCGCAATCCCATTTTCCTCTGGCACCCCGCATATTACACACACACAAACACACAGACACACACACACACACACACACACACACACACACACACACACACACACACACACACACACACACACACACACACACACACACACACACACACACACACACACACGTGCCTGTCACTCTTCTCCACGCACTTGAGACACCTCAGAGTCTTTTTCCCCATTTCTCTCCCTCATCATTGAATAGTGGTTGTGAATGCTGGACCCATGTACTGTGTTAGTGGTAGGCAACGTGCTTGTTAAGTTTCCTCTATGTCTTTTCTCTTTCTCTGATCTCATTGCTGTACAAATTGCTTATCCCTCATTTCTCCCATGCCATTAAAATCCTTACGTTCCCTCCTCCCTCTTTTTCCTGCTCCTCACTTGTGTAAATATACCTGTTCTTGTCGAATCTAATTCCGATCTATCTGCTTCCGTCTTTTCTACCATTGGTCTAACACTAGCCCCAAGTAGATAGCTTGGGAGGTTGAGATTTCTGACGGTTCGGTTAGCAAGGTCTGGTGTGTGCTAGCGGTACAGCTCGGCCGCATTCAAGATCAACAGATAAGGTAAGTAGCACATTTACCGAGGGTGTATTCCATGTTTGGGAGGCCACGGAACACCCAGTTAAACGGTTGTTAGGCAGATGGACACTGGGACACACAGTCGCTCGATTGGCATTCGTAGCTGCATCGTAGGCATCATCGCTGTGTCGCAACCCACCATGGAGTGAAGTTATTCGCTCCCGGTGGTCCCAGGTCCGGGTGAGTTCGAGAGAAACTGTGGACTTCCCCCCTCGTAGCAGGTGCAAGCCCCGAGACCACGACAAATATAGTATGAGAGGGCCTAGCATGTGTATCAGGATGACGAAGAGGCTGTTGATATGGCAATATCCGATGCTGACTGACGCTGTGTTCAATGGTGATCAATAAAGCCTCCATGTCCTAAACTGTGGCTCAATGTTGTCTTGTTACAGTGTATAAGGGTAATGTATAAGACTACTTTAGCGGCGCTAAACTTCAGGATTCTTTAACGATCTTTAAAATTATTGTTTTATTAAAATTGAAGGACTGTATAAACCTGAACACTTGATGGGGTATCATGTTCTATAAACTCTCCAGTCATCACTTTTATTGTTATTTTAAAATGGGGACTGAAGGCATCAAATTTTCATCGCTGCCTTCACAGTGGAGGAAATATTAATGAGGGTCTTTATGCAACTTTACACATGGCCCTTCAGTGAGCATTTCCAATGTTTTCCAGGCTGTCCCTTGATGTACAGTGAAGACCAAGCATCTATAAAATCAGCTAAATGTTCAGGTATATTTTAATACCATTGGATGAGTAAGATGACAGAAGTGAAAGCGTAAAGCTCTAACAGCCATGCTATATGGAAGAGGCAGATATGGGATGCAAGGACTGACGGATGAACAAGAAGCCTTTGAGCCGGGCAGAGTAAAGAAGAAAGTGAAAGGTGAGTGGGGGAGGGAGACTAAAAAGGAACAAAAGAGTCGAAGCAAACATGAATCCTGAACTTTGAAAGGTTTACAAAGAATGGAAAACAAGAATAATGTGTGAAAACTGGAGGTACAAAAGAGGGGCAGAGTGATGAAAAAAAGTAGAGGATGCAAGACCATGAATGATGTGTGGTAGAAGACTGAGAGATCACTGACCTAGCCACGATGACAAAAGACCCAGTGTCTCCGCCGCTTGGTGAGGGATGCTGAAAACATTCAGATCTCCATGGTAACTCGGGGTAAGACTGGGGATATAGATGGTTGTACCATAAGCAAACACATCACACACAGGCAGAAAGAAGTTTGGATGTACCAAGGAAGAGGACTTGGCACGGATGAAAATATTCAGCCGGCATCAACATTTAAAGACCACTTCGGAAAGGTCGTAGCTGGTTCATGAGGTACACAAATATAAATAACCAAAGACATTCCAGAGGTTTATAAATTTGAGGGTCTTTGTCAAGAGAGAAGCTGAAGATGGGCATTGTCAGCTGATTACTAATTCCGAAATTTTCAAGTACTGGAAAGAAAGGTCTGTTAAAAGGATGTAAATGAAAAGGTGAGCATTTCAACTTTCATTCAATACTCGATAAGAACATGACGGCCTTGTACTGATATGGATCGATTAGTACTGTTAATAACCAGTAGCAGTACGATAGTCCATGTGGGTCTGGAATAAGAAAGTTAATGTGGTTCTGAAAAAAGAGAACCCATGTGGTTTTGGAATAAGAGAGTCCATATGGATTTGGAATAAGAGAGTTCATGTGGATTTGGAATAAGAGAGTCCATGTGGATTTGGAATAAGAGAGTCCATGTGGATTTGGAATAAGAGAGTCCATGTGGATTTGGAATAAGAGAGTCCATGTGGATTTGGAATGAGAGAGTCCATGTGGATTTAGAAAAAGAGAATCCATGCGGTTTGGAATAAAAGAGTTCATGTGGGGTTTGGAATAAGAGAGTTCATGTGTATTTGGAATAAGAGAGTTCATGTGGATTTGGAAAAAAAGAGTATCCATGTGGATTTAGAAAAAGAGAATCCATGGGGTTTGGAATAAGAGAGTTCATGTGGATTTGGTAAAAGAGTCCACGTGGGGTCTGAATAAGAGAGCCCATGCGGCATTGGAATAAGAGTCCATGTGGGTTTGGAGTAATGAAACGGGAGACGAAGAAGTAAACCGAATAATTAAAGAGCAAAGATGGAGTCATCAGGAGGAATCTGGATAGGATTCAGGTTTCAGCCGCCGCTACTCCACTGCACTCCAAATATCTCTTACTCCAAATAAGAGAGTTCATGTAGATTTGGAATAAGAGATTTCATGTGGATTTAGAAAGGAGTGTCCATGTGTTTTATGAATTTGAAAGTCTATGTGAATTTGTAATCATAAAGTACATGTGGCTTTGAAATGGAGTAGTCCAATGCATTTGCAAGGCAGCTTGCATGCTTTTGATTCCCCTGCTGGCGGTGCATTATTCAGCGCAGCCATCCAGTACATTACGAAGCATTACCGTAACCCATATTAAGCAGTGCAATGACCATAAATAATAATAATGGGTTGGTTCAATCCCACCAGCCAAGCGTAAAATTATCCTTGTCTGATGACTCTCTCGTGACATCGGTGCCCTGTTGCTTTCAATGAAAATCAAAAGCAAGAAATATTTAACGATGCGTTCACTGCATTTGTCTGAAGGGCAGATGAGAAGCGAAGAAGCACATAATCAAATTCATCTTCCACCCAATTCGTCGTAACGACGGACTACATGGACGTCCGTATCTCTCTTTGGCTATACATTTTTGTTTTTGTCTGGGAGGGCTCTCTGTGGAGAAGATCTTGTTTTGGTCTGATTGGCTGCTTAGAATTCCAGTGCAAGAAGATCCTGCATTGCGGAATGCAGAAAAAACTGCTCTGGGAAAAGGTTTCCACGAACACCGCATTCTAACAACATTTGGTTATTGCTCAGGTCTCTTGGTATTGATTTTGATCAAGCAACTACGTTGGCCTCACTTTTAGGTGAGTAAGCAGTTTCACGTTCATCTCCACATGTAAAACGAAACATGATTCATGAACAGCCAGCCAGCCGGGCTGCTTATGCAAAAGGATGACCGCCTGACCGAGGCCAACATGGCTGAGCAGCAGGCCAAAGATAAACTGCTGAGCCTTCTTGGCAAAGTAGGAATGACAGACTGTATGGAGATGGCTCGATTGTGCAAATATGGAGCATGCTCTCCCCCTGCAGGTGCCAATGACTACCAGCAGAGAAATGCATCTGGCAGAGGATGATCCACTATATATTTTTTCAGCTTTCTATTTGATGTATGCCTCAAGCAATGCACTTTGGTAAATCATTTGTCGTGCTGGCAGAGGAAGCTTTTCATCGTTGGTTTGTCCCCAATAATGATTCGGTTCCACCGATCAGATGGAAAGGTCAGTGCATCCCCAATCTCCTTGAGAATGATGCTCATTGCAGCGATCGTACGAGAAGTGCCTCAAAATGCCAATCACCAGGAATGTAGTGGGTGAGTGAATGGAGGCCTAAAACGAGTCTCACTATATTAGAGTAGAACGGTATGTCAAACATTCATTGAAGACTAGGAAAGCATCCCTGAAGTCCGTGGAGGCCAATTAAACGTAAGCACATGCCAAGCTGGGCAAAACAGCACAAAGTTTGCTCCCGAGTCAACGTGAAGCTGCTACACCTCACAACCATGGAGAAATTGGTGAAACTTTGTGGAAAGTTTTCAAGTGGGCAATCTAAAAATCCCTTCTCCTGAAGCCGATCTCCAGAAGTATTGATTTGACCGATGAAGGAATATTAAACTGAAATTTCAATCTTGTGAACAGCAGTTGATGATATACAGTAATTCAAAAGTTATTCCTTACTTTCCACAAGCTTGCTGAACTGGACAGTGGATTTTATAAATGATTACAAATGAGGTTTTAATGAGGAAGGCTTGGGTATTACTTATCATAATCTCAGACTTTGAGCTACAGCCTGGTGTGTTGGCGCAGTGGTTAGGGCAGCGGCTTGGGATCCAAAAAAAAGGTCCTGAGTTCAATCCCCGTTGGGCCACTGAATTAATACACCAGGGGGTTGACTCAGCCTGTCATCCTTCCGAGGTCGGCGAAATGAGTACCAGTGTACTGGGCCGGTGTATACCCCGGTTAAAAATAGGTGTACCATATCCCTGTGTCATAAGAGGCGACCAGGGTTGCGTCAGGAAGGGCATCCGGTGTAAAACATGTGCCAAATCACTATGCGGATCATACGGAGGATCCGCTGTGGCGACCCCTAACGGGAGCAGCCGAAAGAAGAAGAAGAAGAAGAATCTCAGACTTTGAGCTGTCTAGCCTGGGTTTGATTCCCGACCGAGCAATAAACTATCATCCAGGTGTTTTACATGCATCAACGTGTATGCAGTCTCTCGGATGGACGTTAAACTTGACGTCTCTCGGATGGACGTTAAACTTGACGTCTCATCTGTTGCCAGTAGTTGGTGAATGTTTAAGATCTCATGGTGTTCTTCACAAAGAGTAGTCATCTCAAGGACTCTGGCTAAATTCTGAAATTCCTGCTCTTGCCTACAGATTGCACAATATCAGCACCACAGCCATTCTGAGTAATGGTACAAAAGCGTGGCCATGTGCGGCACACAAACGAATACAAGACAGAAGATTGGTTTGAATATGAAATTTAGCATTTATAAAGAGCTATAAAATGACAAGGCTGCTCGTTATAAGTACATGTGTATTATGGTTCACACCACAAACTAGCTTGCTCTGACAAGAAAAGAAAAAAAAGCAGAATTTTTCATATGAACAGGTAGGGTCGAGACAGAGCAGCTGGCTCAATGTACAAAGTTGTGATGAGGCATTAGCTGTGTTTTTTTTTCTGCAAACCTGTATTCATCGCGGTTTCCAATAAAGTCAGACCAGAGACATGCCCTCAAAGGCCACTGAAGAACCGGGCAATGAAACGGTGACCTTCATCCACCAACTTGTTCATGTCGGTGAAAATGCAAACGTAGCCATTTTAACGGCAAATACAACATTCATAATCGTGACAATCACGTGCTCACATGTTTGCTACTGCACTGATGTTTCCATGATGCACCTTAAAAATCCGTCTGCTGAAATAAACTCGATCGACACCGAGAACATCACCCCGATTAGTAAACACACACACACACACACACACACACACACACACACACACACACACACACACACACACACACACACACACACACACACACACACGCACACACGCACACACGCACACACGCACACACGCACAATTAGTGCTTGGCTGATATTGGCAATTTTTCCGTAATCGGCAGATCGGAGTCAGTGTGATTCCAGACGACAGTACGTACTGTATACAACCCAAAGATCTTGAGTAGCTTTCATGTTGTTTTGGGGGAATTGTAATTAAAAAAAATATAAAAATAACGTTGCATTATCTATGTTTCAGGGAGATGTGCTTAAACATTAATCTTTATAAACAGCTGCAATCATAAGGTGATGGGTGGAAAAAAATTTTGGCTCCAATTTAGAAAACACATTAATATGGTGAAAGGCTTGGAAATCGTGTTTTCAAATATATTTTGCTTTGAAACTCACAAAGTGGAACATATAACCTTTGTATAGCATAAACCGATTTGTATAAAATAACCAATTGCATTTGAAACAGTCACGAGAACAAAGGAAAACATGATCACTTGTACGCTGCTGAGGTTAAAAGTTAAAACCTCCACTACCCATCGTCATCATAAGATGCGGGAAGAAAGTTTGCCACCATGGCGACCATAACCAAGCATGCAGACATGCACACACACCTGCAAAGACTCTCCTTAAAGATCAAAATCTACCCATATGTACCTGGTTCATATGTGCTGTCTACGTACCTCTACCTTGGAGCAACTGCTGACTGTACATTCCGATCGGGACATGAACTGTACCGCTATCGAAAGAAAGGCACTCGGCAAGTGGCAAAAGCACTCCAGGAAGCACTCCAATGAAATGGCTAATAGGGAATGGCTGCCTTGGCAAGCGATAGCAAGCTAATTGGTCGCGTCAGATACCCACAAAAACTGAACATCGCCAATTTCTTTACATTTTCAGATTTCACTCCAGATTTTGAGTTATTCATTCCACATGATCCGATCTTCCAAACTCAAATTATATTTCGATCATACACTTGAATTCGTCCATGACTGTAGATTGTGGAAAATTGCATCATATAATGCATGAAATCGCTCCAAACTCATTTGAAAAGTATAGTACTTACAAAAGTGATGTATACATCAATTTGTCGGTATTTAGATGAAGCATTCGATGACATGAGTGATGAAAGTGAAAAAGAAATATTTTGAGCCCTTTTTCGTTGAACCATTGCGGCCTGTTCAAAGTTAAGGTAATGTTGAGCAGGCCGAACAAAATGGCGAATTAAGACCCCAGTGAGGGAGAGTAAGATGGCCAAGGATGTGCCTTGTAAAGAATATAATTAACTAACGCCATTGATTATCTTCAAAAGGGGTGTTTTAATTAACCTAAACACCCAATTTTCAATCATGCACTTCCTCGGAGCTTCCTTCTTAGGCATGCAAAGTTTCAGGCTGCTACATTTCATGGTTTAGGAGTTATGGAGGAGACACACACACTGACACACACACACACACACACAACACACACACACACACACACACACACACACACACACACACACACACACACACACACACACACACACATTGACATGTATTATTACAGTTTGGGCTTCATTGTCTGTCCAGACCATACCAATTTTTTTTTTTTTTACCAATGGAGCTTTTGGAATCAAATCATCAACAAACCTATATTGTGAGAACATGGAGAACACAAAATAAAATGAACAATTTTTTGAACTATGGTTTCCGTCCAGTTTATTTTGATGTCCAGTTTATTGGGATGTCCAAAGTGGATGCGGTTGGGATTTGCATTTTGAGATGATTTATAGTTATCATGTTGTTATTTGTTCACCAGAAATGTGAGAAAAGCAAAACAAGCCTTTCAGAATATCCAATAATTTCAAATCAGCGTACGCTTAGAGAGAGAATAATGATATTGACTGCCACACCTCATCACTTACAATTTTATGGAGATGTGGACATTGGTTCTTCTTCCTTTAGCTTGGGTCGATCCTCAGCGGAGTTCAGATTTGCTGTAAGTGATAAGGTAAACGAGTTTAGTTCAGATGCAGAGGTGAAAATACCCATTTTTCAAAAGCCGACCCTTGATAAGTTGCTAAAATAACGTCGTTCCACTGATATCAGGTGATATATTATTTCGCACAGATATTGTCTCTTGTATAAACAGAAGGAATTACTGTACTTGCCATCCAATTACTTTTTCCCTTGGAACAATGTTCTCATTAATTTAATGTCTCCAACTTTTCTGTTCATACTTTGAGTGTGGCTGTCATTTACTCTCCTTCATTCTTTACCACCGCTGTGAATGAACCACATTTTCAATTATGTAAGACTTGCTTCCTCCTCCCACTTTAACTACAAATAAAACCAAGCAATTAAGAATCATCTCAACTTGCTTTCCATTGCTCATCAATTGTTGTGTAACAATCACATGAAAGGTTACCTTTCTTTTCAAAATCTTGAACCCCATCCTACCAGCTAAGGAGAAAACAGATTGCCCACATTGTATTACCAAATGTATTGGTGCAGCACACACAAAATTGAAATGCATCCTCTGAATCTGCACCTGCCTGAACACTGAAGTGTCAAAATAATATTGAATAAATAACCATTGAGAAGGCCAAATGACGATCCTGTTAATTCCTTCATAGCACATGATTATTACGTCACTTGCTTTCAAACTTGCTCATCAAAACAGATAAGTTGGATCACCAGATTAAGATTGGGTTACTTAGACTTTAGTAAAGCATCATGAGGATTGTTTGGAGCTAAGATTAAATCATAAAT
This sequence comes from Eptatretus burgeri, assembly GCF_056783735.1. NCBI lineage: Eukaryota > Metazoa > Chordata > Myxini > Myxiniformes > Myxinidae > Eptatretus > Eptatretus burgeri. The sequence goes on from NC_140976.1 coordinate 49,052,544, forward strand.
GAGTTTAGCCATAAACATATGAACAGAGTGAAAAGTGAGGAGGAACACACACCAACAACATGGTAGAGGGACATAAACAGAGGAACACAAAGGAAGAATGGAAGAGGGGGAGGAAACACCCAAAAATAAACGACTGAACACAAACATCGACAATTTACAGCTGCAGCCAAAATTAACTTGGGAGTGCAACACAGCAATGATGGGCCACACGGCTTCCTCGTTTCCTTAAGGTCATACAGGGTCGTGTAGCCACTCGTTCGACTCATTGTAGTCCATTGGAGACTGAAGACCCTTTCCCTTTGCATATTAGTTTCCATTTGCATCCAGAAAATAAATATTTAAATGCAACAGGTTCGATTCCAAACAGAGCATGCACCTTCAAATATCAGGTGCAGTCCAAAGTCCGCCCCCTTTCACCAGCGGAGGGAGGCACTCGATACATGATTTTTCAACACCCAAAATGCTTGTAAAATAGCCAAATCATAACAAACTGAAATAAAATTGATATTGTCATGTTCAGACCCAGGTCCAAAATAATATGTTGTGTATGTGTGTGTGTGTGTATATATATATATATATATATATATATATATATATATATATATATATATTCATCATCGTCATAGTCTTGTTCTTTGAGAGTTTGAGATATTTTTATTTTTGTCTCAATTGACACGTTTCGGTCAAACAGACATTGTCCAAAGCACCGAAAAGGGCTGTTGTTCACCAGAAAGATATCATGCTCCGAAAACTGGAAGATTTCGCATCTCCGAGAAGCAGAAGTTTTTTTGTTGTCCTGCATTTGAACTCTAACTTTCTTCACAAAGACCCGGATCAATGGGAAACTGAAGATAGTTTCGTACAGAGCCATACTATCGTCAGCAAGCTGAAAGTTGTGAATGACTGTGCAGAGCGTAGTGTAGCCCTGGCGACCGAGTACAACAGTCTTATTACGTACGATGAGGAGCAAAAGCAGTACCTATTACAAGCGGTAACTGATCACCAAAAACGATTCCTGGACTGTAAGAAATCAACTTTGAACAAGTGAACTATATCTCTTGTCCCGTCTGTTCAAAGACTCTGACTGCAAACTGCAGAGTTCGAAAAACGCGAAAAATACATAAAATCTTGATTTTTTAGACTTTTCAAGTTTCACTGAGACAGACTGGAAAAATCTTGCCAAGTTCAACAATATTTTTCTGCATTATTTCAGATTCTAATACACCAGAAAACATCATACATTACATGTTAATGTCATTTTGGCATAAGATTAAAAAAAAGAAAAATATAAAATTAATTTCTTTTTTTTTCAAATTTCGATGTACGGTAGCAACCCCTAAAATATATTTTTTTGGGTTCATATTTTTTTTCCTCATTAATATCAACCTAAATTCGGGTTAGCCCCTTGAAATATCCGAAAAAAATAAAATAAGGACAGCCCTAATATATATATATATATATATATATATATATATATATATATGTTTATATATAAATATATATATATATATAAATATATATGTATATATATATATATATATATATATATATATATATATATATATATATATATATATATATATATATATATATATATATATATATATATATATATATATATATATATATATATATATATATATATATATATATATATATACTTTCCAATTTCAGTGATGGACTACACAAATCCTGTTCAACTTTCAAGTTAATAGGATGTAAATTGACAATTTTTGAGTTGAAAATTTATGATTTTAGTAGTTTGACCTTGAGTTGACCTTTGACCTTTTGATCTCAAAAATAGTGCTTTCCCAATTCAGTCAGCAGTACACCATGAAATTGCTGGTTAATATACAAATCAATTAGATGAAAATTGACGATTTTTCAGATAAAAATTGATGATTTTAGAAGTATGATCTTGAGTTGACATTTGACCTCAAAAATAGTTCGTTTCCCAATTCCTTGGTGCAATATGAAAATCTTGTTCAAATTTCAAATCAATCAGATGAACAATGACGATTTTCAATATTTGACATCAAGATAACAAAATCAAAGGCTTCTCAGATGAGACTACCTCTACAACTTGGTAATGTTTTATGACGATCGGTTTAGAATTGTGACCTGTAGGTGATAAACAGACAGACAAACAGACAGACCGAATCACAAGAAGAATACGTCATGCAGAGCACGATACTTGCAAATTCCACCCCCCTCTCCAAATGTTGTTACAGATACATCAAATTGTCCATTTCATTAAGATTAAAATAGCCAATCTTAATCAAAGTTCAGGTCAATCTGATGAAAATTTACTATTTTTCAGATTGAAATTGATTTTAGAAGTTTGACCTTGAGTTGTCTTTTGACCTTAAAAAATAGTTAGTTTCCAAATTCAGTGATGCAATCTGAAAATCTTGTTCAAATTTCAAGTCAATCGGATAAACAATGACGATTTTATAAATTTGACATCAAGATAACAAAATCAATAGGCTTCTCAGATGAGACTACCTCTACAACCTCTACAACTTGGTCATGTTTCATGACGATCAGCTTAGAATTGTGACCTGTTGGTGATAAACAGACAGACAAACAGACAGACAGAACAACAAGAAAAAGACGTCATGCAGAGCACGATACTTGCAAAATCCACCCCCTCTCCAAAAGTTGCCATAGATACATCAAATTGTCCATTTCATTAAGATTAAAATAGCCAATCTTAATCAAAGTTCAGGTCAATGTGATAAAAATTGATTAATTTTTCGATTGAAATTGATGATTTTAGAAGTTTGACCTTGAGTTGATGTTTGATTTTTTTTTTGACCTCAAAAATAATTGGTGATTGAATTAAGTGACCGAATATGCAAATCCCCTTCAAATTTCAAGTCATTCAGATGAAAATTGAGGATTTTAGAAATTTCACTGAAGTTTTTGAGCTTTGGCCAATTACCTTTTGGAATATATTGACCTCAAGAATAATTGGCTGGTTGAATTCATTGAACTGAAATACAAATTCCCTTCAAATTTCAAGTCAATCAGATGAAAATTGAGGATTTTAGAAATTCCACCTAAGTTGTGACCTTTGGCATGTGTTGACCTTTTGTTCAATGTTGACCTCAAAAATAGATTTCAAGACAATCGGATGAAAATTGTGGATTTTAGAAATCTCACCAATGTTGTTGACTTTTGGTCTATGTTGACGTTTTGGCCAATTTTGACCTAAGATAATTGGTTGACCTTCAGCATATTTTGACCTTTTGACCTCAAAATCGAGAGGCTTCTTGCTTCTGGCCAACTCTACCATGTGGTCAAGTTTCGTGATGATCGATTTAAATTTGTGACGTGTCGGTGATTGACAGACAGACAAACAGAAAAACAGACAGAATGACAAAATCGACTGACCAATATACTTGAAAAATCTTCGAATTTGCAAGTAACAAACAGAAAGGGGTGAACATATAACCCTCTTCACTTTCTGTGGTGGAGGTAATAATACCAAGGGAGGCCCTTCTGACACAATAAAGGCAACATGACATTATGGGTCATGCACGGATGTGCACCACTTCGCTTCCAATTCTGGATAGCTTCTGCAGGCTCCACTCGAGTCAATTTCAAAACACCACGCTTAATTCACATGAAACCCACTCACGTGTTGAGATAGAAGCCAGCAACAGCAACACGCATGTGCATGCACACGCACACAATAAAAATGTTTATAACGCAATGACCAAAGTACGACAAGTTTTATCAAATAACAGATGATAAAGGTGTTCTAACCGGCATGGGAAGCAAAGTGAAGCTGATGTTTTGGGCATTAGCCCTTTGTTGGAGCAAATGTTCAGAATACTGTGCTTTAAGATAATTAAATTGTCATAAAATTACAATAAGAGCTTTCGCTTTCATGAAGGGCTAACCTTTGTCAACCTTCATTTGATAAAACCGATCATTCAAATTGTCCACCAATGCACAACGAGCCTTGACAAAACTAGCACAGTATTTTTATGTTCTAAAAGTAGTTTGGTGATGGCTGAAATGACTTGCTTTCATACATTTTGATTGTCTCAAAGGGTAATCAAGGTTCAATAGTTTTCTCCCTCATTGGAAGGCCGGTGCCATCATCTGGAGGTGAATGCTCCATGGTTCTTATTGCATGAAAATTATTGCTTTTGACTCGCTCCAAAAGTCCCCAAAGTCGATTTGCCCGAGTGATATATTTGCATGTCGAGGAAGGTTGCCCGAGGTGCGAGACTGTAATTTTTCTTTAAAAGTCATTGCAATTGTACGAAATTTAAAAGTAATAAAATTCAGAAGATAGAAAGCTCTGATGTAAAATACTTTAAAATTATCCTCGACTGCAGTGACTGCTGAGGAAATATTATCACGTTCTGTCTTGGGCCACCGTCGCCGATTGAAGAATCATGTTCCAACATGTATCAACATGCTCTGCAAATGGTATAACAGGTGAACCCCCTCTCCCATGCACACACGTATACGCAAAGATTGTGTGTTATTGTAAAAGTGATTAAGCGAGATTGTGCTGAAGGTGATTATACATATCTCACACACACACACACACACACACACACACACACACACACACACACACACACACACACACACACACACCCACACACACACCCACACACACACCCACACACACACACCCACACACACACACACACACACACACACACACACACACACACACACACACACATACACGTGATTATACATATTAATACAAAATAGACACTGATTATACACATTATGTCTTATACGTATTCTATACACACATGATACATATTATAAAAGCACATATTATAACATGTTATACCTATTGTATACACACAAATTTTCCACACTGATTAGGATTTTTTTTTTTAAAAAGGAAGGAGGCTCTTATTATTTGTTATTTGTTAGAATTTATATATTTTCAAAAGGCCGCTGGCTGTTAGCACCTGACAAATCATGTACCTGACACGCCACTTGTTTTTTACCCCCAAATAAATATGACCAAGGTCATATACATGACACGTAACGTCCACACTCACTAAGCCTATTAAAAATACAATCTACAGTTCTAAACAAATATATAATAATTGTAAGGTGGAACACAAAAAGAACTACACACTTCATGCATATTAAAATTATTTGCTCTGCCATCTTAATATATAGATCTACAGTAAAGATTTATTATACACAGATTTACATTTTTGGGATGTGGACTCACCAGCACTCCCCCGTCCAATGCGGTCGAAGCTCGGTGGAAATTATAAAAACTCAGCATCGACTTGGGGAAAATGATCGATTCAAAGAATGGTGGAAGAGTCATACTCAAAGATATGAATTTATAAATTGGTGCGCACCGCTTAAATATACTGTATGTCCTTCCTTCGTTTTCCGACACAGGTGCGATTGTTTTTTCTTGTGATGTTTGAAAAAATAGCAAATAACAAAAACAAGTAGCAGTACATTCAAAGTACACTGTCCCCATGCAAAAAAAAAAATAATAAATCCTCCAGCGGGCAACATCGCCGGGGCGCCTTCGGTGCCCCGGCGATGATGCCTTGCAGCACATGGAGTCAGGATTGGGAGGGAGCGCTGTACAATTGATTGATTAATTGAGTAATTGCATAATTGAAATAAATAATTGTTGTAAAATAATTCATTTCTTGATCAATTGGCTAATAGCACATCAAAACCACCACTGTTTCATCCGAATCTGTAACTTTTTGAAAATTGAGTAATTAGTCAAAAAATGAATAATAATTCATCGATTAGTTGATTAATCAATGAATCAAAAATACCCTTCATAGCCAAATAGCTTGGTCACTGTCATGCCCAAATATCGGCTTCCAAGCTCAAAATATGCCTGAGATATTGCCAGGAGGAGAAATAAATAAATAAATAATCGATAATAATGAAGTAATTAATACATAACAATGAAGTATATATTGCCAAAGTACATCTTCACTTTTGTCCCCAAATTTTAGTTTCCTAGCTTAAAGGATGGCGGAGATATCGCACAAACAAACAAACAAACAAGAAGAAGACATCGTGCAGAGCACAACACTTGCAAAATCCATAAAACAAATTGGAACTCAAAAATAATTGGTGGTTGAATTCAACGACCAAATATGCAAATCCTCTTCAAATTTCAAGTCGGTTGAAAATTGACAATTTTAGAAAGTCGGCCTATGTTGTCCTTTTGGCCTGTGATGACCTCAAAAATAATTGGTGGTTGTATCCAGTGACCTGAAAAAAAAATACTCTTCAAATTTCAACTCAATGGGATGAAAATTGAGGATTTTAGAAATACCACACTAGTTGTTGACTTTGAGCTGATGTTGACCTTTTGGTTTATGTTGACGTCAAATATAATTGGCTAGTTGAATTAAATGACCTGAAATATAAATCCTCTTCAAATTTTTTCTATTTCTCTGTTCTGTTCTTTTTCTGGTTTTCATCAATGATCTCTCCGACTCCCTGGAAAATCCTCTTTATCTCTTTGCTGATGACACCACCCTGTGCCGGATCATCTGACATCCCTCAGATCGGCAAACAGCAGCCTCTTCAACCTCTGCAGATCTGGATGATATCACAAACTGGTACAACACGTGGAACATGTCTTTCAACATTGACAAATCTCACACTCTCACAAAGGACCATCTGGAAACCCCTCCTCCCCCATCTACTTTCTCAACAATCCTCTTGAAGAATTCTTTTCATTCAATCTTCTGGGTCTCACTATCTGCCATAACCTTTCCTGGGAAAGTAAGATTTCCAATCTGGCCTCCAAAGCCAGTCGTCGACTTGGCATCTTCAGTCGTGCAAGGATCATTGGTATCTCCCATGATCAGCCTTAGTATTTGGGTCTCTCACTCTCTCACTGCAGGCAGGTCAGTGGTCTTTCTGTCTTCTATTGTCTCCTCTCTGACCTGCCCCCCTCGGTCTGTCTGAGATATGTCTCCCCCCCCATATTTACCCAGGGCACTTAAGGTCTGCCAGCAACCTCTTCGAGTAATCTACCAAAAAAAATCACTACTAACCTTCACCCTTTCATTCCTCTTTTTTCCTGCCTTTGGAACAAACTCCCACACTCTCTGCAATCACAATCTTCCCTCCAGGTCTTCAAAACAGCTGTTTATCACCATCTCTTACCTTCCCCCATCCAAAAACACGATCTTTTCTACCCTTACTAATCCACCCCAAATCTACCTCCTTCAAATTCCCTGTTTTCCTTCTTGAAAGTTCCTGTTGTATAAAGACCTGAAAGTCCCTGTAATGTCCATCTTGTTTACCCCATGTAGCCCACCCCATCCCTCTCCTTTCCATAGATCTCTTCAAGTCTCTGTTTTTTCCTTCCCTCTCCAACCCTCTTGTCTCCTTCTCCTCTTATTGTGTGTTCTGTGTTTTAGCTCTCATACGAGTCTCAGCAGTGCAAACTGGCCTCCAAAGCCAATCACCAACTGGGAATCCTCCATCGTTCAAAGTCCTTCCCCAGCCCACCTGAGCTCCTGACCACATACAAAGCTTTCGTCCACAGCCTGATGGAACATTGCTCTTCCCACTGGGTTGGTGCTCCTGCCTCTCACCTTTCTTGGCTTCACGCTGTGGAAACCAAGGCATTTCGGATCATTGGCATCTCCCGCGATGAGGCTGAGTCTTTGGGCCTCTCACTCTCTCACCGCAGGCAGGTTGGTGGTCTTTCTGTCTTCTACTGTCTCCTCTCCGGCCTCGCCCCCCCCCCCATATTTCTGCAGGGCGCTCAAGGTCCACCAGCAACCCCCTTCTGGTAAAACTACCAAAATCACGAATCACTGCTCATCTTCACTCTTTCATTCCTCTTTTTCTCCCGCATTTGGAATAAACTCCCTCAATCTCGTCAATCCCATTCTTCCCTCCAGGTCTTCAAAACAGTTGGTCACCACCAACTCTTATTGTCCCCCATCCAAAACCTCGATCTTCTCTACTCCCGTTAATCCACCCAAAATCCATCTCCTTCAAATTCCCTGCTTTCCTTCCTGAAAGTCCCTGTAATGTCCATCTTGTTTACCTTGTGTTTCATGCCTCATCCCTCTTCCTTCCAAAGATCACATAATATTTCTGCTCCCCACCGTTTTGTCCTTCCCTCTCCCACCTCTCTTGTCTCCTGACCCCCTTGTTGTGTGTTTGCTTTCACACGAGCCTCAACTATTTATTTTTTTTAAAGACAAAAATTGCAAAAAAATACAAAAAAACAATAATGTAAAAAATACCCTACGTCCATCTTCGGTTACAGAGATAATCCAAAAAATAAATGTCATTTTCTGTCTGTCTGTGTGTCTGTCTGTGTCTCTGTGTGCATCTGTCTGTGTGTGCCAATCACGGCAAAACTACTGTGCCAATTCCCACCATACTTGACACATGGACCAAGTTCATCCTCATGGTGAACATGGGCTACTTGTTTTTATTTATGACCATTTATAATGATGATATCACTAAATTTCCAAATTGTATTGTACAGGATTGTGGGCGTGGCCTCAACGTTTTCGGATCTCATTGGTTTAAACTCGCATATTCACAATGTCAACTTGTGAAACAGTGATGGGATTTTCACCAATTCGGAAACCGTATGATGCAAAGATAGAACTGATTCGAAGGTGGCGTCAAAGGTCAAAGGTCAGAGTACGTGAGAGTTTTCTTTCCCGGGATGACTTGAGAACGGCTGAAGGGTTCCTCGTCAAACTTGGTACATCTATGTATCATGACATGTGTGTGTTCATATATATATATATATATATATATATATATATATATATATATATATATATATATATATATATATACATACACATACATTAGATTATGGGGTCAAGAGTCACAAAGGTCAAAAGTCATGTCAGGGGATTTCAGTCATATCGTGGAAACAGCTGAAGGGATTTAAATCGAACTTGGTACAAGTATGCCTGTTGTTGGCTTAATGGTTAGAGTGGTGGGCTTGGGATCCTCGGATCCTGAATTCAAATCCCCCTCAGCTATTGAATAAATACCAGGTGGGGTTGACTCTGCCTGTCATTGGTTGGCAAAATGAGTGCCAGTTTGCTGGCATCCTGTGTTGGAGTGGCGACATCTCCAGGGTTGTACCCAATAGCCAAGATAGTGGGGTAACTTAGCATAACAATTGTGTATTTTGTGAGGAAAGCACCAAATTTGGCACACTAGTAGCCTATCATATTATGAACAGATTTGGATATTGGGCCATCTCAAATTTTTGATGGCAGTGGAAAATGGCTGCCACAGCCATCAGCAGCTAAATTTGAGATGGCCCAATATCCAAATCTGTTCATAATATGATAGGCTACTAGTGTGCCAAATTTGGTGCTTTCCTCACAAAATGCACAATTGTTATGCTATATTTCGCTAAGTTGCCCCACTGAGACTGCTTTGGCAGCACCAACACTGCACAGAATATGGTCGCAATGGATGGAGAGATTACATCACACCTTCATTCATTATGTCCTGTCTAACACTAATCCGAGCTTCCAGTAAGTTTAGTTGTTGTTGTTGCTGTGCTTCCCTTCATGAGTATGATTTGTCATAATAATTTGCTATTTTGATGTATAACTTCCACGAACTTAACTTACCGAAAGTAAATACGAGTGAATACGAGTACTGTGCAGTACAGCAAGTGAAACTGTACAACAATATTATTAGCATTTGTATGCGTTAAAGCGCAAAGGACTCAAGATTACGAGGGAGGAGAAGGGATGGAGTGTGATGGGGGGAGTCTGGAGGGAGGGGAAGGGGTGGAGTGTGGGGGTGGAGTCCGGAGGGAGGAGAAGGGGTGGATTGTGAGAGGGTGGATTCTGGAGGGAGTGGAAGGGGTGGAGTGTGCGGGAGTCTGGAGGGATGGGAAGGGGTGGAGTTGGGGGGGTGCTGGAGGGAGCGGAAGGGGTGGAGTGGGGGGAAGGGGTGGAGTGGGGGAAGGAGTGGAGTGGGGGGAAGGAGTGGAGTGGGGGGAAGGGGTGGAGTGTGCGGGTGGAGTCCGGAGGGAGGGGAAGGGGTGGAGTGGGGGGAGTCTGGAGGGAGGAGAAGGGGTGGATTGTGAGAGAGTGGAGTCTGGAGGGAGGGGAAGGGTGGAGTGGCGGGGAGTCTGGAGGGAGGAGAAGGGGTGGATTGTGAGAGAGTGAAGTCCGGAGGGAAGGGAAGGGGTAGGGTGGGGTTGGGGTGGATGGAGGCAGGGTGGGATAAGGCAGGGAAGGGGATGAGGCATGGGGGTAGGGAGGTGAAGGGGCAGAGAAGGGACCGCGTTGCCTGGCAACGCTGGGCACCCTGCGAGTTATACAATAAATGGACTACATGCACACAGGCCCAGGCTCTCTCAGTAATCAAACTGTATTTACAATAAATTAAAGGGGTTTCTGCGTCCATACTCGTTTTTTTACTTTGCTGTTCATAGTCCAACAAATCATCATGCATGGCTCCCAGTTTTATCACCTTTTCCCAAGATCTTCACATTTGCTCCTTTTATTACACATCCTGTATGAAACCGTTTTTGAAACCACAATCTGGGGCTCAATGAGGCAGTATTTCGAAAGGATTCATTTGATTAATGGTCTGCTCACACAAGTTCATGAAGGTTCTGTCATATCTAACAACCAAATCAGAGTTTCACAAAGACATCACGAGTCGCGTACATAGTGGTCGTGAAATAGATATTTGGTTCTCTTGATATTAAAAAGGCTTGCAATGAGTTACTACTGAGGGAGGCGATGAGCTAAAGGAGAGAGAGACAGAGAGAGACAGAGACAGAGACAGAGACAGAGACAGAGACAGAGACAGAGACAGAGACAGAGACAGAGACAGAGAGAGAGAGAGAGAGAGAGAGAGAGAGAGAGAGAGAGAGAGAGAGAGAGAGAGAGACAGAGAGAGAGACAGAGAGAACAATATGGGGCAGGAATGCTGATTGGATGGAGAATTGGTTCAGTCACAGGTAAGAGAAATTACTCGTTAATGGAGATGTACAGTGATGGAAGGCAGTATTACGAATGGCATACCGCAGAGGTCATTGCTAGTTCAATGTCTGTTTGTAATTTAGACAAGTTATATGTTTGAATGAGTGAGGGTTCGTTTAAATCTAAATATGCAGATAGCAAAAAGCTACACTGGACAGCTGGTGAGAGGAGAAGAGCAGGTGTGGCATCGTTTGCAATTGGGAGTTTTCGAGAATGAACAACGAAACAGAAGATTGGATTTTAATGTCGGTAAAGATAATTCAGGAGCATGTATAAACAACAATGAAGGAGATAATTTTCCAAATGGGGAGATCCTGAAAAGATAATTTCGGAATAAATGTGCCGAGAGCAACCACGAAGAGAGCGGTTGGTATCAGGTGTGCACAATTTAGGAAAACATAATATTTGCATGTATTGGTCAGGATTATCAGGGATGGTGGTGGGAATTCTCATCACATGATGATATTCTAATGAATATTCTCCATCAAACAAGCCTTATGAAGCTGTCACTGCAGCGAGAGAGCCGGATTCGTGCGATTGTTTAGTATGGCAGTTCAACCAACATCCAACCCTCAAACCCCCAACCCTTCGACATTCATTCACAATCCTGTGACCATGAATTCAAGTAAAATTTACTAACGCCTTTAGGATTCATGTACAAGTGCAATTACACGTTCCAATTCCCCATTTACTTGTGCAAGAAAACATCACCAAATGTTGGTCTGGCGTGCTCTTCTATGACCTATTGAAACTCCAAAGAAGGGTCCATATTGAGATAAAAGAATGCAGAATGTAGCCGTGGGTGGTCCTATTGAAAATGTAATTGAAAAATATTTCTGCAAAAAAAAATAGAATGTGCTCTGCAATGGGATCCAATAGTATCGTGCAGATATTATGGAGCACATACTGTACCTTCGAGTTGTCTCGTCTGGTTTCAATTCACATCGCTCATACTTCAGACAGGCAGTGTGTGTGTGTGTGTGGCCTCTTCCCTCTCTTCAGAGCTTAAAAAAACATCACAAGCTGATCAAATACTTGGAATATGTCTTTCAATCCTGAGAAATCTCACACTCTCAGCATCTCTCTCTCCGAAAGGACCATCTGGCAAACCCTCCTATTTACTTTCTTAACAATCCTCTTGAGGAGGTTCAGTCACTCAAACTCCTTCGTCTCACTATCAGTCGTGATCCTTCTTGGGCAAACCACAATTAAGCGTTGGTCACTAAAGCCAGTCTTTCCAATTGGTCATCTTGCGTCATACAGTCCTTTCTTGGCCCACCTGGATTCCCATCCACCAAAAAAAGTCATCATCTGCAGCTTGGTGGAGTACTGCTCTCCCCTTTGGACTGCCGTTTCTGCCCTACGCCTTCTCATCTTGACACCGTGGAAACCGAAAACTTAAAAGATCGTTGGAATCTCCCACAATGAAACTGAGTCTATCGGCCTATTATTTCCCATTGGGAACAGGTTGGAGGTCTGTCTGTCTTTTACCATCTCCTTTCTGGTCTTAAACCCACTGTTCTCACCATGCTTCGTCCACCCACAGTTTCTGCAGGGCTTACACGGTCCACCATCAACCCCCTTCAGGTGAAACTACCGAAATCCAGGATCATTGATCACCTCCACTCATTAGTCCCTCCTTTTTTCCCCACCAGTGAAACCAACTTTTACATTGTCTTGACCCTCATTCTTCCCTCAACGTCTTCAAGACGGCTCTTCACCACCATCTCAGATCATCCCCTCTCGAAGGATGTGATCTTTTCTACCCCAGTTAACCCTCACACCAATTATTTGTGCAAGTCCCCATCCATTTTGCCCTTCAAATCTACGATTGGTGTCCCCCCACTGTTTTTGACTGTTTATTTTGTTCTGTTACATCCTGATCCCTTCAATGCTCTCGCTCTTTCATGAGCCTTTACTCTGTATACCAAAAAAAGGAGAAGAAAAAAACTCATTCTTGGTGAACAACTTGCTACAAACGACATCTGCAAACTTTCTTTAGTCACAGAAACACTCATATTTATGTGAACCAGTAAGTTGCTTTGTCCGACACTAACAAAGTATATTTCAGGTGTATTGCACCCTTGAGGCACATCATTGGAATACAAGGAACTCCGTGGCAGCTGGTAGCTTGGAGTACATGATTATTTCTGTTTTTATTTCTTGTGTCCAGCCAATGTAGACATTGTTGCTAAAAAGTAATTTGTGACAAAACCAGACGTTGCTCCACTGCAAAGCTCTATGAGCCTGGCTTTCCATGCCTTGATCTCAACTGATGCACATCCCAGCAAGGGCATGGAAAGGAAGCGAGGGACGAGAGAATTACGCCAATAAATGACCTATCCTGCCATCCTGCATTGCAATTAATATCCAAGAGTAATTAAGATAGTGCAGGCATGGAAAGGAATGTGAATTAATTAAAGGTTGGCATGTTTCCCATTTGTGCATGAATCTCAAGATGCAGGAATCCCAAGTTCAAATCCCATATGCTGTGTTGATTTGTCCATTGTCTTTGAAAGACTTTGACCTTCATTTTCTGTGCACAAGGTCAAGGCTCGTGGAATAGCTTGAAGACTAAATGGACCATGATGCAACAGACCAAAAGGAACAGTAGAGAGAGAAGTGGGAAACAACAACAGCAGGGTTGGACAATATAGAGGGAGACATGGACAAACAGTGGGTATCGGGAAGAATGAGGAGTAGGGGAAGAAGCATGGGTTGGACAAGATGGATATTGAAGCAAACACTCAGGAAGGAAGAGCTGGAAATTTGGAAGAAGGTGGAGGTGGGGGTACGGGGATTAACTGAGGTAGAAAAGATCATGGTTTTGGATGGGGGCTAATCTGAGATGATGGCGAACAGCTGTCTTGATGATTTGCAGGAAGAATGACACTGAAGAGAATGTGGAAGTTGTTTCCAAGGATGAGGGGGAAAAAAAACAGGAACAATGAGTGGAGGTGAGGAGGTTTCATATCGCATTCGATTGACCACCAACTCCACATTCAAGGATTACGTGGATAAGTTTCGCTCCTTCATCCAGGCTCAACTGACGAACTGCAATGCAATTGGATGTGATCTTCAATCACTACTTTGAGGAGAGTGCGAATGGAATAATAAGAGACATGAGAGGAACCGGAATGAGACAACACGTGACAGCGAAGTTTAGATTTCCACCGAACTTTGCGGGTTCCTTGAGAGACTCGAACAACAAGGAAGAGTTGAACCATCTACTTGCCACAGCTGGATCCAAGATCCAAATCACAACACACAAAGCCCTCTTCCTCATTGTCATTGGTCATCCACATTGGATCAAGTAAGTGTACAGATGGAGGGAGACTGGAATCACGAAGAGGTGGACAGCCAGATTATGGTCCACTGCATGAATGCGGTCTGACAGGGACGACTTCCGTGGGAATCCGAACAGGGGACAGTGACATGGTGTGATTGTGTGTGGTCAAAACAATAGCTTCGTCAATGGGGTAGCAATTTGGATTCAGTTCATCGCTGGTAGAAATGGTACTTAGGTCAAAGAGCTCTGCGTTTCTCTAGGACCGATGGCAAAAGCTTTCACTCTCTTCCATGCATTCAGCGGCTGTGATGTTTTGTCTCCCTTTTGAGGAAAAGGCAAGGTATCCTTTGCTAACAACTTGAAAAGGAACCCCTGGTTCACGCAAATGTTCCGACAAGTGGAACACTTCATGGAGGTTGAGGAGGATCCTAATCTCTTGGAGAAATCCAGAAGTTCGTCATCAAGGTGAATGACTCAAGAGAAGAAGAGACACACAACAACATCTTCAGGAAGAAGGCATTCTGCCAAGGAAAGAGGGACATGACTCAAATTCTCCCACAAAAGATGCCCTTCCTCAATACACCCGACGCTCCTCTTCCAGGCCAGCATTTGGATGTCCTACCATCACCAATTACTCCAAGAGGTGTCCCCAGCCATGTTTGGGTGGCAGAAGAAGTAATGGGGGAAAGAATGGGAACTGCAGTGGATAACAAAGCCCACTCTCTCAAAAGCGGCAAAGGCGTTTATCCAATGCGCCTGGAAGACAGGGTGCGACACAGCCATGTGTCACTGCAAGAAGGAAGAAGTGGGGTGCTCAAACCTCTGCCAATGCTGTCAATGAGGCTTACACGTGAATTTATGATTAAATTTGTAATACCAATTTTTCCTTTTTTTGTCCGAGAATATGTTACAACATTGAAATTCATCCAAACATAAATGAAAGTTTGCATTAATGAAATGATGAGTTTTGCTAATCGAATAAATAAGATTCTTCAGATGTCTGTCTGTCTGTCTGCGTTTTTTGCAAGGACCACTGGACTGACAAGCACCAAATTTGGAACACAGCCTAAGTCCGATCCAGGGATTGTCCTAAGGGTATTTTCGTCCACCACGTGAGCCTTTAATGATCACTTTTCTGGCCTTTTAATTTATATGTAATCTCATTGGTTAACAGATATCACGTGACATATAACAGGGCCAAAGGCCAGCACACCGAATTGGTCGAGCTGTGTCTTCCACCCATTGGCTCACTGCACAGCTGGCCTTACTCCACGCACAATTGGAACCTAACTAAATATATAATATTGCATAAGTATTTGCTAATTCTTCCCGTTCGTGGAATGAGTAACCCAGCTATCTAATAAATAACATTCATCGGATGTCTGTCTGTCTATCTGCCTGTCTGTTCGCATTTTTTGCAAAAAAACGCTGGGCCAACAACCACCACATTTGACACACAGACCAAGTCCGAACCGGGGATTGTTCTCAGACTTTGAAAACCTCTGAAGACCCCTAAGATCCCCCCATAAATGCTTTTTAGATGCTTCAGAGATTTGATTACATGCATGAGAGAAGACGTTTTACATGTTTGGGAGATAAGATCCCGAAGGCCCCAAAGACCCATAAGACCCTCAGGACCATTAAATTCCCCAAACACCATTAAGACCCTTTAAAAGCCCTGGACACCCTAAAGACTGTTAAGATCCCAAAGATCCTTAAGACACTTTAAGACCCCTAAGACCCTCAAGTCTTTTGAAGATGCTTAATACCCCAAGGACACTTGAGACCCCAAAGACCCTCAATACCCTTTAGAGCCAGAACACCTCGAAGACCATTAAGATTCCCAAAACCCTTAGGACCCTAAATGCTCTTTAAGACCTCAAATACGCTTAAGACCACAAAGACCCTTAAGATTGTTGACGACCTTCAACACCCCAACGACCCTTAAGACCTTTAAATAAAACCAAACCAGCATCACCTCAACTTGCTTGCTAATAAATAAAATTCATTGGATGTCTGTTTGCCTTTTTTACACACCAAAAAGACCGCTGTTTGTCTGTTCGCGTTTTTTTACACACCAAAAAGACCGCTGGGCCGACAACTACCAAATTTGGCACACAGACCAAGTCTGACAAAGGGGTTGTCCTCAGTGTAACTTAATCCACAACCTCAGCCTTTAAAGACCCAGAAGAACCATAAGACTCTTTTTTTTACATGCTTGAGAGATAAGACCCCTTCAGACCCTGAAGACCCAAAGACCCATGAGACCATTGACTTCCCCAAACACAATTAGGACACTTTAAAACCCCGAATACCCCAAAGACCCTTTGGACCCCAAAGATGATTAAGATCCCAAAGACTCTTGAAGAACCCTAAGACCCTTTCAGACCCTTAAGTCTTTTGAAAACCATTATGAACCCTTCGGGCCAGAAGACCTCGAAGACCCTTAAGACCCCAAAAACCCTTAAGACTTAAAAGATCATTAACAACTGTAAGACCCCAAAGACCCATTAAGACCTCAAAGACCATTAACACCCCAATGACCTATAAGACCCTCAAGACCCCTTTACCTACTGCTGTTCCCTTAAGACCCCCCTTTACTCACTGGTGTTCTGGCTCTCCTGCCTCCTACACAGTTTCCCCCCAACCCCCACCCCGTCGGTTCTCCTGCCCCCGATCCACCTCCCCCATTCTCAGCCCTGCCTTCTACTTCTCCCACTTCTCAGTACACTCCCCCCCCCCCCCCAATATGGGCAATGACGGGTAACCCTGCTAGTTTTGGTCTTGAGAAGGGCTTTCATCCGACGCTTCATTTGTGAGAATCGGTCCATAAACATGGAAGTTACAAGATGCACCCCTCTTTGGGGACCTTGGGGGGCAAAGGAGCACAAAGGGGGGGGGGGGGTTGGCGGGTTTTTTGAGCAATTTTTTTTCAGCATCCTCAAGAATACATTTCCGGAAAAAAAATCTCTTTTGACACAACCTGTAAACGTCCCATTGTCCTGATCCCCCACGAAAAAGGATTTTCCTAAGAGTGAGATCACTGATGAAAATTTAAAGAGATTGTTGACGTCTACGTGCATCCAAATCTCGAAACAAATTAATGTAAAAGTCGAATTTTGTCCCCCAATGTTCTTGTCTTATGTCTAACAATTTTTGATTGGATCAGGTGCATTCAAACTGATGCTTCCTTATAAACTTCAAATGCACCTGATTTTGTCAGATCTCAAAATATAAGCAAGATCAAGGGAAGCTGTTGCTTGTGTGGCACATCATTATGAAAGGGTGCTTATTATTATTATTATTATTATTATTATTATTATTATTATTATTATTATTATTATTATCGGTGGACTAACAACAGGCTTACTCAGTTTCTCGTAAGCTCTGGAGGGAAGAGAGACAGAACAGCCCATGGAAGGCGGTTCCATGGATTCTGGAATGGTACCTCATCAGAATTGTTTTACCATTATTTAGCTTTGCTTATCCACAGTCCAGCCATTGTGGTAGGCCAAAACCACACAAAGGGATAGCGATGAGCATGAATGATATTGTCGTGTCGACTGGTAATGCTTCCCTGCCACACCGAAGCAATGCGCTTCACAAATGGCCGAATCAAATGAATCCACGTTTGGATGAGACGTCTCTCCCACCAATCAATTAAAACGAACTTGCTTTACCAATTTATATCTCCCCCAGGGATTTACTAAACACCAAAAAGGTTCCTGAGTGTGAGGAGGTGGGAGTCGAATGACATGTCTCTTTAGAAATAACTGTTTTATGAAAACACCCACAAGACTACAGGAACAGAGAATCCCAGAACAACAGATAGATTGAAGCAAATGAAGAACTAGAAAATATAATTTGACATGAATGCATCAATGGATATACACGTTACATATCAACCCTGCACGATTCTGTTTGATCTCAATCAAAGGTTACATGGAAAACTAGATATCTTCGATCACAAAGCGATCACAAGCCTCTCCAGGCACCCGTGATTCAATGATGACCATATATTTTTGGGACCGCCATATGACATTGACCTTCAACATTTAGGGAGGGTCTGTAAATTAAGAAAATGTGTCCACAACTACAATCTATCCATAAAACTCAACATCATGAAAATTGGAGGACAATTCTTGAAGTTATGATCAAAAAGGTGTTTCAGTTAATGAGGTCACAATCCGAAAACAGTAGGTCAAGGATACTAATCAATTATATATCAGGTGCATAACTTCAGTGCTGTACACTCATGATTGAAAAACATCTTGGAAGACCAAGTGGTCTTTTCTGCCTTGAGATTCCGTCTTGGTAAAATTGAGCGATGCCAAAAAAACAAAACGTGTTTGGTTTTTTTTCCAGACCGTCATTTGACCTTGACCATTAACTGAGAGGGGTATGATGTAAATGAAGCATGAACGCATCTTACTCGAGGCTATCTTGAGAGGGCAATTTCGTTTTGAACGGACAAACCTTTGGCGAGTTATGGTTTAAATTTCTATAATTAGGTCATGACCTTGAAAATTAGGTAATAGTCAAAAATATGTCAACCCGCATACTTTTTATTCCTATTATTGATGCAAAATTCCATTCCAAAAGTCTCAGCTGGATCCGAGATACAGCTCAGAGATTGGCAGAATAAAGACTAAATGATGGTTTCGTACCATGAGTACTCCTTGGGGCCATCGGTATCATCAGTGCTCTATCAGTTTACTACTCCTTGGGGTCTAATAAATCAGTACTCTCATCCCATTGAGGAGGCTTAATTAAAGGTAGAGAGAGAGAGAGAGAGAGAGAGAGAGAGAGAGAGAGAGAGAGAGAGAGAGAGAGAGAGAGAGAGAGAGAGAGAGAGAGAGAGAGAGAGAGAGAGAGAGAGAGAGAGAGAGAGAGAGAGAGAGAGAGAGAGAGAGAGAGAGAGAGAGAGAGAGAGAGAGAGAGAGAGAGAGAGAGAGAGAGAGAGAGAGAGAGAGAGAGAGAGAGAGACAGAGACAGAGAGAGAGAGAGAGACAGAGAGACAGAGAGACAGAGAGACAGAGAGACAGAGAGACAGAGAGAGAGAGAGAGAGAGAGAGAGAGAGAGAGAGAGAGAGAGAGAGAGAGAGAGAGAGAGAGAGAGAGAGAGAGAGAGAGAAAGAGAGAGACAGAGAGAGAGAGAGAGAGAGAGAGAGAGAGAGAGAGAGAGAGAGAGAGAGAGAGAGAGAGAGAGAGAGAGAGAGAGAGAGAGAGAGAGAGAGAGAGAGAGAGAGAGAGAGAGAGAGAGAGAGAGAGAGAGAGAGAGAGAGAGAGAGAGAGAGAGAGAGAGAGAGAGAGAGAGAGAGAGAGAGAGAGAGAGAGAGAGAGAGAGAGAGAGAGAGAGAGAGAGAGAGAGAGAGAGAGAGAGAGAGAGAGAGAGAGAGAGAGAGAGAGAGAGAGAGAGAGAGAGAGATGAGTGGAAGAGAGAAAACATCAAATGCTTGTAACACGAATTGCGATCTGCAGAATGAGTTTTTTTAAAGGGCACATATCCTTTGACCTTTTGAACCCAAAATTCAATCAGTTTATCTTTCTGTTACAGTTCATACCTTTGACAAGTTTGGTTGGAATCTCTTCAGTAGTTCAGAAGTTGTTGTTGTCACAAAGGTCTGTTACACATTCATGGACAACCTGAAAACTTAATGCCTCCGGAGTAAATATATACACTTAATTATAGTTAAAGAAAATTGGGATGCCATGGACACTAACTGGGGGGGGGGGGGTGGGGGTGGGAGAGGCAAGGGCTTTCAAAGGATACAGGCGTGGACAGGCTCTAGTATGGCAGCGCGGCAATCAGGGAGACACGGCGCAGCCCTATGGCCTAATAGTTAAAACTAATGGTCATATTTTTACCGATATTGTTGAACTTCTGAGTACCAAGGCCCAGTTACATAAAATTCCCTCATCCTTAAGGAACACTGTGATTCCTTAGTGGAGGATTTCCTTGAAGGCTGTTGCATAAGCAACCCTTAGGAAGTCCTCAGGTAAAGATTTCCTAAAGATTGAGGAAATCCTTTGGAGCCGTTGCTATGCTGTGCAACCAATCCGATTAGAGATAGGAAGAGGTGTCCAAAAGCAGGATGGCAGTGAAGCAATCTACAAACCGGCTTCAGGAAGAGACAGAAGCACCAGTGGAGACTTTTCTCAAGACACAACACCTTGTATAGTTGTAAGATTGTGTTGTTGAAGTAGTTTTATGTTTATTTACAACACTATAACTATAAATAGTGTACAATTGTTAAGAATCCCTCGATTTTGGTAACACCCGGGTCCACTGGTTAAACCGAGACTCCCCCGAGGCAAACGAGTCCCCATACAATTCTCTTTGATGCGGGATTGATGAGTTATGGACCCTGTAACACACCATGCTCAATCTAATTATTACGTACAGAGTGGACCTTTTTTTTGTGAAGCCGCCATCGGTATCAATTGAATCGGAATCTAAATAACCTGAATAGGAAGTAATAAATATTCGCACCATGAAAATACCATCACACGCAGCATGGACGAAACTCGTTCAGGTGCACCTGCAGTACCTGCACCAGAACACACCTCGACAGCGAGCCAGATTTCACGTGTTAAATACCATGGGATTGTCAGTTTGACAGAGTTTATAAGTAAATTATTTAAAACAAATTGTTGTGGAAATGACTCTTCAAGGATCAAAGATCCTTCGTATAATTCTAATTATTCCTGAGTGTGCGTTTTGGATCAGGGTAACATCATCAGAGACATCAAGCAGAGAGAGGCGGTCTCTGAAAATATGTTTGCAATGTCTTGCGCGGCGATAATCGACATCTTTGTGACCAATTTCCATGAAGAGCACAATTTGGAAACTCAAAGGTTGGTGCTTAATGACGGGAGGTGCTCCCTTTTTTGTTGTTTGTGTACCATGTCGAGGCTCGTGTAAGAGCTAACACACAAAACATATAACAAGGCTGGAGACAAGAGGGGTGGGAGAGGGAAACACAATGCAGTGGGGAACAGAGACAATAGGAGATCTGTGGAAGGGAGAGGGATGGAGCAGCATAAATGGGGTAAACAAGATGGGACCACAGGAATTTTCAGGAAGGAAAACAGGGAATTTGAAGGAGGTGCGTTTGGGGTGAATTAACAGGAGTAGAAAAGAGAAAGATTTTTTATGGGGGAAGATAAGAGATGGTGGTGAACGGCTGTTTTGAAGACCTGGAGGGAAGAATGGAATTGAAGAGAGTGTGGGAGTTTGTTCCAGAGGTGGGAAAAGAGAGAATGAAAGAGTGAAGGTGAACAGTGATTCTTGATTTTAGCAGTTTGACCAGAAGGGGGTTGCTGGCAGACCTTGAGTGCCCTGCAGAAATATAAGGGGGACAGATCACATAAGGGAGGGTGGGAGGGGGCAAGACCAGAGAGGAGACTGTAAAAGACAGAAAGACCACCGACCTGCCTCCGGTGAGAGAGTGAGAGACCCAAAGACTCAACTTCATTGTAGGAGATACCAATGATCCTAAAAGCTTTTGTTTCCACAGCATGAAGTCGAGCTAGGTATGAGGCAGGAGCACCACCCCAGAGCAGAGAGCATTACTCCATCAGACTTGAGTTTAAGGAAGGTTTTAAGGAAAAAAATGAAGGAATATTCGAACATGTAATGATCCTCAAATTAAGGGTGTCCTTCAGGGGAAACATGAGGAAATATTAAAGTAAATCCTCAAATCTTTCCTGAAGAATGCTTTATGTAACTGGGCACAAGGCCTCCTGATGCCTTGCAAATCCCATTAAATAACCCCCCAATATATATATATATATATATATATATATATATATATATATATATATATATATATATATATATATATATATATATATATAAATATATTTGATTTCTTCTCTGAAACTACACAAATGATCCCAACGAAACTTGACCACAACCTTCATCAACCACGATGCTCAAACTAATAGGTTCCTCTCATCACCAAACTTTGCAGAACTTCTGACGACCAAGGCCTCCTGATGCCTTGCAAATCGCATCAAAAGATTGCATATCAAGTCGGTCAATTTAAAGGTGAAAGGTCATTATGATTCCAGGATCACTACTTTTGACTTTTTCTCATGAAGCATTCACCCGATTTAGATGCAACTTGGTCGGAATCATCTCTGCATGGTGTTTCACTAGTTTATTCAAACCATCGGTTAATTTACATTTTGTGGATCAGCGACATTCTACACCCAACAGTGATTCCCTGGTTCTACTTAGAGAGCCCAGGGGCATTGCCCCTATGTTATTTTTTTTGCGTGGGGATAATAAACTATTTTCCTTCTTGCACTCCTGATATATAAAGAAGAAGAAGAAGATATATATATATATATATATATATATATATATATATATATATATATATATATATATATATATATATATATATATATATATATATATATATAGATGTCTTCTTCTTTCGGCTGCTCCCGTTAGGGGTCGCCACAGCGGATCATCCGTATGATCCGCATCGTGATTTGGCACATGTTTTACGCCGGATGCCCTTCCTGATGGAACCCTGGTCGCCTCTTACAACACAGGGAGATAAATATATATATATATATACATATATATATATATATATATATATATATACATATATTGTTGCGGATTCGCGCCCGCCGGCGTGCAAGCGGCCACGTAACTCGAATCGCGGCACGTCGCCCACCGGGCGGACAATCCCGTCATGACCCTCTCGGACCAACGCCGGGAACTAGTCACGGGTGGGCCTTTTGGCCTCACCACGATCGTGCCAATCGGCCCCCCGCGTGGGATAGGGTTGCTCGCCAAATTCGACCTACCTAAGTACCCACACGGAGGGTAGACCGAGCGATCGCACCTCGCCGCAGGTCGACTTCGGACACGGGCCGCTTTAAGCGACCCATTCCGTACTATCGGGATAACCGAGCGGTGTTATCGTCAACCTCGACGGTTCGATTAATTATTGGGCGTATTTAGCCCACGCCCAACCCTTTACGTGAAGTAAGATGGAGATTCAATAAAAGAAAAGACGAAGCGAAACGGGAAAAACAGTTCAACATAAAGCACATTTATTCCGCGGCAAACGGAAAGCACACATATACAATTATGCACCAAAAGCAAATGTAAAAGTAGAAGAAACACAACAATTCTGCACAAAAAGCAAATGCAACAATGCAGATCTAGTACCGACTACCGAGCACACGGCAACACTTATACAGCTTTACTTCACAGACGGCGCCGACAACACATATACTCAAAGCAAAAGAAAAAGGGACCACCCTCAACGATGAGGGGGGCAGACGGGCCTGGGGCCGAGACCGCGTCGAGCCTACCCGTCTGGTGATGAGCCGCAAGATGGCGGCTGCGCCCCGACTCCGCTGGCCTCGCTGGCACTGCCTGGAATGGGGTGGGAACGGGGCCCCCTTCTCACACTATCTCAGCTCGGGGGGAAACAGGAGGGGGTTGTTGATGCTCGGGGGAATGAGGATATCTCGCTGGCTTGGATCCCGTGACGAGCGACTCCACCGTGACCTCGGTCGCGTTACCGGCCTCCCCTCTCCGCAGCTCCCCGACTCTGACACGAGCGCCCTCTCGACTGCCTTCGCCGCCGCCACAACTCTCCAACTCTCCACTCTTCACTCTTCTCAACTCCGTCCAACTGCGATTCAGAAACTCTTTTTCTCTCCCGATTCAGAAACTCCCTCAACAACTGCCTTTTCGGCGAGCGAACGTGGCCCTTTATAGCCCCCGGGGCTTCGCTCCTTCACCTTCGACCCTTCACCTCTGGCTGGCTCCCCATTGGACAGAGGAAAAGTGGGCGTGAATGATTCTTGATCCGATTTCTCGGAAAGGCTGGTGTTTTTGCACCCGCTGCTCGGTGCGCGCCCTGTTCGAGTCCAGGATCGGTGCCCACAAGCGGCGCGGGAATGGTGGTGATGCGATGGTTGCGAGAGCGAGATGTGACGGCAAGGGTCGTGGCTGTTGGCGTTGTTGTTGTTGTGAAGCGGCGTTGCGGTTGGTGGTTGTTGTGTGACGGCTGTTGAGACGTGGTTGGTGGTGGTTGTGGTGGTAGTAATGGCGGTTGGTCCAAAATAAAGATAGTAAAAGAAAAACGGCTATCTAAAAGGCTCGCAGCCCGAATGAATAACATTTATTCCCTCTAAACAACGGGTTTGGGCCTAACTACACATATACTTACAGAGATATCTCACCTAAGGGACCTGAATGGTGGTTTGCGAATTTGGTAACCACAACAATATATATATATATATGTATATGTATATATATATATATATATATATATATATATATATATATATATATATATATATATATATATATATATATATATATATATATATATCACTTGTACACCTCTTAGCTTTTCATCAGATTAGGCTGTTGAGGGTCACAAGAGTAAAACATCCAAACACCTTACAATTTATTGATGTTCCACAGCAGATGTTATGCCATTCTTTTACTGAAGTACAATACAGCAGGTGCTAATATTTATGTTAAAAATAAAACAACTCAATAGCTACCTGTATCTCTTGGTATATTGCAGGTTAGTGTCACTTCCGCTCTCTGGGGGGGGGGGGGGGGTTGTTTTGAAACAAACAAAAAAAAAAATCGCTGTTGAAATCTAACTGTGTAACCTTAATGGGAAGGATGCAAGACCATCATGAGTGGTACTTGCTTTAATGAGTAAAACTACGGGGGATCTGAGTGTTCAAACTACCGGAGACATTAATGGGACAGCAGTGAGACTGCCGGGAGAGACGGGGTGGGAATCGGGAACGTCAAAGTGTTGGATGGAGGAGCTAAGAAGAGATAGAGACGAATCAAGAAAATCATGTGTCGGTAACACCCGTCAACGAGGAGTGACCTGTAAAAAGAGATCTATGAGGTTAGATCAAAAATCCTCAATGGTGTTTGGGGCCCACACTGTTAGGGGTCAAAGGGGGTATGGGGTGGGGGTAAATTATGGGTAGAGTTGGAACATCTGGCGAGGAGTAGAAACAGGCATTCATCGAGGCGATTGAAACTAAAGAGGAAAGGTATATTCATTTTAATGGGTCGTTTAGGACACGAAAAAGTCAGCGAGTGCTAAACAGGTGCCCAGACGAGTGGATTACAGTCCTTGTGCCAGTACTGTGCATGTTCCAATTTTAAAACCTCGTAATGGATCGACCTTTGTCATCCCATTTGTCGATTGTGCTTTCGTACCTGAAGGGTGCAGAAACGAGAAACTCCATCTTGTTTTGTATGCAATACAAAGCTGCAGTGTGGAATCATTGGTTGAGGGTGCGGTTGTGCTGCTTGTACATTGCCCTCCATTGGTTCGGGCAGGAATTTGTAATTTGTTTGCGATGTCGGTGATAGCTCACTCATTCATTACGGACACCGTTGGATCTTAACATGCACCGACTGATGCCGGCAGACGGGTCGCCCAGTTTAACATCCTTCTGAAGGACGACACACACATTGATGAATCATCGTACCTGTGAAACACCGGGATGACAGGTTATAGCTGGGCCAAGATTCAAACCCAGGAGAGACAGCTTGGAGACTAGTGTGCATACTTCTTAGGTCTAGATCATCCTGATAAACTAAATATCGGGGATGACATCAGATGAGACGTATTTGTGAAAACGTACCCAGCAAGGAGAAGCCATTGATCGCAATCGAATCACCTCACCATTCACTCAGGTACCATGCAGTTAAAAAGAGAACCGAAAGATGACGACATGTTACTGCAGCGTTCCAGTGGAATATATTTTGGTTCAAAAGAAAGTTGAGTTGTGCGGTCGGGCATTTCACTGGTGAATCACCGATTCCAGGGGCCTTGCAGAGGCAGCCAGCTCAGCGTGCCATGAACAATAAACTATGGGTTTTCAATTTTATAGCTTTGTCACTTTCATTTGATCTGAGCAGAATCACACCTTGAATTTGAATGTAATAAAAAGGAGGACGAACAAACTTCAAGCGAGGAATATTTTGACCGTGTGATTAATTCAATAACCTGCCGGTACGTCTGAGACACAAACTTACCCAGTGGCATTTCCTTACAGACTTGTACAAGATTAATGTCAATATTGTGAGGGATAAGGACGAATGCTAAATATTATTTCATCCTTCTCCTTTAGAGACTACGTACACATACAACCCATGGGTGCATTGCCTCGTATTACTCCGTTTACAGATAGGCATCAAACCTGCATGTAACATCTGCTGTCGGAGTACCGATACGTGCCTTTGTCTTGCAGATGAACCCTCGGCATGGAACGGTAATACAATCAATTGCACTAAGAACTAGAACGGCACTCGGAGGAGCCCAAACCTCCTCCATGCTGAACAATGGTTTACCTTTTGTTTCCCAATGAGAGGCCGGATATAGATCCGGACCTCCAAAATCCAATCGGCATGTTCTTGTCACCCACCCAACTCAGCCATCTAGTTTTAAGTGAATCCGTCCACCTTCAGTGACGGAGACAATAATATAACCCAGAACAAGGTCGTGCACATATGAGTCCATGGTTATGCAGTGAAATCATATTCAGGTTGAGAACAAAGGATTAATTAAGGGATTTTATTAGCAGACAATTCTGTTTTATAATGTTTGAAAGCAATTCATTTTTATCCAATAGTGGGGCGGCTTAGTCTAAATATTCAAAAGAATTGTGCATTTTGTGATACAAACACCAAATTTGGCACAAATGTACATTAATATGTTGCGAACATTTTCAGATATTGGGCCACTTGAAATTCTCTCTTTATGTCCACCATATTGGATTTCAAAATGGCCGCCACTTGAAATCTACATTTGCTATTATCTTTGGACGTAATGCAGCTATTGACTTGATTCTGGTATGTAAATGTATGTTTTTGGGGGCAAGGAATCCAATGGTACCATTTTCAACTTAATATTATCTATCACAGTCTGTTATATAATTTTATTTGGAAATTATCGAGGCAAATATTGGATTCAACACAATACTTTGAAAAGAATGTCTTAGTTCTGTAAATATAAATAAATAAAAAAACTATACGAAATCACTAGTAACAACTCAGACAAGCTCATATATACTGGCAGTCTAAAATATAAATTCATATCCCATGAGGAAACAAAGTGACCCATTCATTTGTGTTTTTCATATGCATATTTTATGTAACATGACATTCCTTTTGTCAATAAACACCAAGCATGCATAATCCCCTTTTCCTCGACCCTTTAAGCCATCTTTTGTGTTTCTAGAGTACAGAAATTTCTTGTATAGGCTTCCATCTGTCTTGTTTCCTTGACAATGCACTGCAGCATGTCTTTAACAATGTTTACAAACATGACTCCACTACATGTCTTTAATCACAGCCCTGACCCAAATAAAAGAGTAGAGAGGCTGCATGTGTGTTGACCCACATCAACTGTGTTCTTTGTGTGTGGCTGTGTTTAAATCACCTTGTGACTCCACATCAATGAGTTAATTACATACAATCTGGGCTCAGCTGGACAACATTGTGCGGTCAGCAATGAAGACAAGAGTCTGAATTACATGTATGCAAAAGACCTTGTGAAGCAGTGAAGCAAATACATGGGAAGCATGAATTAAATCTAGGGCATGATATAATTTCCATGATGTTCACCTCTGCACTCAATGGTGGAAGGAGATAATGTTTTGATCCCAGCTTGTCTGTATGTCCGTTTCAGCAACAGCTTGCCTCCATGAAGAATGACCGTGAACTCTTCGCACGCCTGTACATTGGCTGCCAGACGAGGGATGGAAACCTTGAGGAGTTCTTTTGTCACGAGAATCAGGCATGTCCTCCTGCATTGTCTGATGGTGGAAGCCTCTGCACTGGTACCAAGAGTGATCTCCTCACATGCTTGGAAGAAGTCTCCGACGCAAAGACAGAGCCTCCTGTCACGACCTGTATTGTGCTTGATGGAGCAGCCATCGTCCAGATGCTGAAGCCGGCTGCATCAAAGACCTTTGAAGAGTATGCACAACAGATCTTCATCCCATATATGTCCACGAAGCTGCAAACAGTGTCACACCTGGATCTGGTCTGGGATACTTCCCTTGCTGATTCACTGAAAGGTAGTACACGTGCAAAGCGGGGACAAGGTGTGCGGAGACGTGTGGTGGCTGCCGCAGCCATATCAGGAAACTGGCAGAACTTCCTACGAGTGGACAGCAACAAGACCGAGCTGTTCAGGTTCCTCTCAGCAGCTCTCATGGAATGGTTTGACCAGGAGGACAAGCAACTCGTCATTACTGATGGAGAGGCAGTGCTCAGCAAGCCACTACTGCCAGATCTGACCTTACTCGCCCCATGTAACCATGAAGAAGCTGACAGTCGGATGTTGCTGCATGCATCTCATGCAGTCCAGCATGGACACCATGCAATACTCATCCGGACTGTAGACACCGATGTTGTGGTGCTGGCAGTGTCCCTGGCACAGGAGTTGCAACCAGAAGACAAACTGTGGCTGGTATTTGGAACAGGCCAGAGTTTCCGATACCGAGCAGCACACGAAATAGCAGCTGGATTTAGGACGAGAGAAGGCTCGTGCACTGCCAATGTTCCACGCTCTAACTGGATGTGACACTGTGTCTAGTTTTCATAGACATGGCAAGAAGACTGCGTGGGCAGTCTGGACGGTACTGCCAGAACTCACTGAGGCGCTGCTGCTGCTGTCCTCTGCACCTCGTGACATACTAGATGATGCAATGCGCATCATCGAGAGGTTCGTGATCCTGCTGTATGATCGAACCAGCAAATGCACAGACATTAACAAGGCCAGGAGGAAACTCTTCGCAAGGAAGAACAATGTACAGCTCATCCCTCCAACGAAGGCAGCTCTGGAGGAACATGTCAAGAGGGCAGTGTATCAAGGTGGACATGTGTGGGGTCAGATATTGCTGCCAGCATCAGAGCTCCCTCCACCAACCAACTGGGGTTGGTCAAGGACTGGAGAAGGACAGTACACACCTTACTGGACCAGGCTAACTGAGGCAGCTCACAGCTGCATTGAGCTGGTTTCTTGCAAGTGCAAGAAAGGGTGTGTGAGACGCTGCAAGTGTAAAAAGGCTGCCCTTCAGTGCACAGCCCTCTGTGTGTGTGAAGGGGACTGCACATGACGATGAGTCAACAACATACATGTACTTGTGGCAATGCTGAACTTGTTAACATGACACTGTTTATGTACACGTATCTTCAGTACCGGTATATACCTAGCCTCAGATACCAGTACACCTAGCCTCAAATACTAGACCATGTAGCATGTCAGTATTATATCTAAGACATTTACAGAACTAAGACATTCTTTTCAAAGTATTGTGTTGAATCCAATATTTGCCTCGATAATTTCCAAATAAAATTATATAACAGACTGTGATAGATAATATTAAGTTGAAAATGGTACCATTGGATTCCTTTCCCCCCAAAACATACATTTAGATACCAGAATCAAGTCAATAGCTGCATTACGTCCAGAGATAATCGCGAATGTAGATTTCAAGTGGCGGCCATTTTGAAATCCAATATGGCGGACATAAAGAGAGAATTTCAAGTGGCCCAATATCTGAAAATGTTCGCAACATATTAATGTACACACTGTAGGGAAACACTGTAGGGAAAGTGGGGGTAGCATAGCTTCTGGAAAGCAAGAAAAGTGAAGAACAAAAGTGTTGAGATGTGCACTTAGCCTAAATGTTGGAAGTTTAACCTAGAGGGGGTTCCTGGGAGAACCCATAATCGTGGAGTTGTTGGGGGAAGATCAGAGGATTCAGATAGGAGACGGAGTTGGCTTCCAAAGCCAGCCGCTGAGTGAGAAAACTCTTTCCTGTCCAGAAGCAGAAGAATGTCCAGAGTTGTGACTGGAATGGAATCTAAACTGATAGATAAAAATCAAGCTGTTTGTAAACAAGAAAGACTAAACATTTGCAGTAACAACGGATTCCACGATGTGTCGATTGATTATTGAACCTTTTTGTGGATGGGAATTATGTTTTTAAGAATGGCAGTGGCCAATCAAATCTATGACTTGCTCAAGGTACCATATAAACTTGCACTAACCTGTTTCATGGTCAGATTGGCAGCGACTAAACCATCTCCTCCACCTGGTTTCCTAGTGAGGAGGGTTTATACATAGACACCCAGCAGGATTAAAAATAAAACTTGTCAAAGGGCGGATGAGCTCCTTGTGAACCAACGGCCTTCCATATCTGGTGCCCAATCGTGTCTGCGGACGTCCTCTGCTGTAGTTGGGTTTCCTTTTTCTACGAGGTTGGTGGCAAGATTTGCACTCTGGGCACCGTGAAACACTTAATTCTGCAAAACACATAAACACAAATAAAATTGAAAACCCACTCGGAAGGAGTACCTCCTGTGCATCTGCCCTTCACAGGGCAATGCACCGGATGATGGGAATGGGGCAAAGCCTTCGTGACCCTCTCTTTCCTTTTATAGTGAACACAATTATGTGTCATATAGCATCCCATCTCACTGAAAGTCAGAAAGCAGCTACTTAATTCTCTGTTCATGTGGAAATGGAGAGATTTGCTCCGACTGATGGAACATGCCTATTAAATCCCAGCAAAGCTCATACAGCCTCACACTGTCTGTCATTCTGATTGTCAAATGAACTGACATCTATTTCCATGGTCAGTCACTGGATAAGGTTCAGCCTCGACTTTCTGGGTCTCATCAACTGACGGGGTGACTTCTGGCCTGATCTTGTAGCAAAGCTGGACTGCAATACCAGGTGCAAACTGGGAATCCTCAATCGTTCCAAGTCGTTCCTGGGGAAAAAATCAGAACTTCTCACAGTCAGAAGGCCTTTTCCCACAGCTGAATGGAGTAATGCTCTTCCTTATTAGCTGGCACATCTGCTTCACATGTCTCTCCTGGGTTCTGTTGAATCAAAAGCTCTCAATATTATCGGCATATCCTCCGAATCAGCCAAGACACAAGGCATGTCGCTCTCACACCGCGGACAGATCGTGTGGTGCCTCGGTTATTCTTACCTCCTCTCTTCAGGTCTGGCTCACTCAGCTCTCTGACCTGCTACACCTCTTCCAAGATGCATGCATTCCTCCAGTATCCCTTCCTGGTTAAACTCCCAGACTTACTGCCCACATCCACTATTTTGGTCCTCCAATTGTATGTTTGTGGAACCACTTTCTTGTGGTCATTCAATCCTGCTCTGCAGCCTGGTGTGTTGGCGCAGTGGTTAGGGCAGCGGCTTGGGATCCAAAAGGTCCTGAGTTCAAGCCCCGTTGGGCCACTGAATTAATACACCAGGGGGTTGACTCAGCCTGTCATCCTTCCGAGGTCAGCGAAATGAGTACCAGTATACTGGGCCGGTGTATACCCCGGTTAAAATAGGTGTACCATATCCCTGTGTCGTAAGAGGCGACCAGGGTTGTGTCAGGAAGGGCATCCGGCGTAAAACTTGTGCCAAATCACTATGCGGATCATACGGATGATCCGCTGTGGCGACCCCGAATGGGAGCAGCCGAAAGAAGAAGAAGAAGAAGAAGAAGAAGAAGAAGAAGAAGAAGATTCAATCCTGCTCTGCCACTATTACAACTATCCTTCCTTTTTGATTTGGCATTCTATAGTTCCGCATTCTCATGGTAAATGGAACTTTCAGTGGCTTTCTGTGGCTCTGCATTCTCCTGGTTGTGAATTCTTTCCGCAGCTGCTGTAGACTCTGCAATCTGAGGAGCTGGCTCCTTGAGCAGCTTTCTTTTGCTTTGCATTCTTCTGGTAGCTGGTTCTTCATTTGTTTATGTGATCTCGATTCTCCTTTGGGAAGATTCATTTGGCCAACAGTTCTAATCACAATGTTTTCTTGTTTGTTCTAAAACGGTTATCTTTTGTTGATGTCGTTTCTCCAACCTTTACTGCTCTTGTTGGATATTTGTTTGAGGACATCTTACAAACAACGAAATGCCACTGAGTAAATGTACAGTTTAAGCTAAAGTCAAACCTTTGTCGAACCATGGATTAAATCAAAATATCGTTGATTGAGGTATGCTACCGCTGTGGGAAGAAAGGAGAGGCTTATGTTTCGGATGTTAACCATTTGTTGGAGCAAATATAATGAAGAACCTGTTCAAGAGAAGAAGTTATTCAAAATTTACCAAACTGAAATGCACCATAACAATTTCAGTCTTGATATTTGACTCGAAAAGGTAAAGGTGGAGGCTGGCCAGATGTCTCCAACGTCTAAATTGGAATGCATGTGACAAAGTTGTGGTCTGATTGGTCAATATGTTACACGTTTAAAGACCGGTTGGCTGCTGAACCAAAACAGACTTGCATGAGCTATTCAAACAATGCTGTACATATCACTCGCAACACCATGTGCAAGGTATTTAACAGCATCTGCTTCAGATATTTCACTTATCCACTGGCAAGAGCACACCTTGTATAAGGAAGTTCCCTGTTCAACACAGGATTGGACCTG
This sequence comes from Eptatretus burgeri, assembly GCF_056783735.1. Taxonomy (NCBI): domain Eukaryota; kingdom Metazoa; phylum Chordata; class Myxini; order Myxiniformes; family Myxinidae; genus Eptatretus; species Eptatretus burgeri. The sequence continues at coordinate 49,085,309 of NC_140976.1, forward strand.
GACATTAAATAAAGGTTTTATTTTCACAAATTTCTACATTTTAAAAACTACAAAGGATCATTCGTTGAGAGTACGTGCCATCTGGTGAATAAAAGAGGTCTTAATCTCACATAGCTTCAGTGCAACATATTGTAAAGAAATAGAACAAGGAGATTATGACAGCCACGAGTATGAAAATACAATAGTGCATTTTCTGGTTCCTATATAGTTTATACCGACTCTTTCAACACTAAAATATGATTGGTGATGTCCATTAGTTCTCCAACAGGATAGTACAGAGGTAGCACACTCACCGTTGAGCTATATCACTTTTGAGCTATCTATCCTGGGTTCCATTCCTAACCCGGCTATAAAATGTCGGATTGGTTGTTTTCCCCATGTAGGGCATTGCATCACAAAGTTTGCCATCCCTCGGATGGACGCTAAGCAGGTTGTTCAGTCTGCGAGCAATAAACATCCTATGGTGTCTTTTGTGAAATCTGGAAGAGTTATCGTGAGTAGCTTGCACAAATGACAAATTCCTGCCCAAATCATGTTCAGTCAAACATGTCAGGCCAGGCCATGAGCCAGTTTGTGAAACCCTTGGGCAAAAAACTTTTTTTCCCAGTGCACTATACAAGAACGGAATAAATGGGGCCATTAAAGACGTAGGAGTAATAGTCATGTCGATAAATCTGGTCAACCGAGAAGGAAACACCACATCGCTGGAGGACTGCTGCGACATTGCTTGGGTGCCAAACAATGCTCACCTAAGGTACATAAGGAGTCTTTTTTGTGTGCAGTCAAGGTTCAGCATGCAGCAGAACAAAAAGGAACAGTAGAAAGATGGGGAAATACCAACAGCAGGGATTAAGGACAAAATGGAGGGAGACTTGGACAAATAAGGGATGTGGGGAGTGATGAGGGTAGGGGAGGATGCAGGTGGTGGACAAGATGGATATAGAAGCAAGAGCTCAGAAAGGAAAACTGGAAATTTGTAAGGAAGTGGGCAGAGGGTTAACGGGGAGAGAAAAGATCATGGTTTTGGATTGGAGATGAACTGTGATGGTGGTGAACAGCTGTGTTGAAGACCTGGAGGGAAGAATGAGATTGAAGAGAATGTGAAGTTGTTTCCAGAGAAAAGAGGAACAAAAGAGTGGAGGTGAGCAGTGGTTCTGAATTTTGGGAGTTTCACCAGAAAGGGGTTGCTGGTGGATTGCTACCACACTTCCTGATTATGGTATTTCATCTACGGCAGATGAACACTACATTTATAAACCGAGGCACCATACTTTCTGAAGAAGGGTTTTAAAGGCCAATCTTTTAATACGACTGTGTGTTCACTACGGTCTATTTTGAGGATGAAAAAACTTGAAAAACATTTTCCATAAAAGAGTAATTGTCCCTATGCACTAAGCGAGTGACGTCACAGCGGAAGGTAAGGCTCCGCCATATTGAGTGGAAAAAAATCATGGCTACCACGCACGTGTCACGCGAACTTCTGGGCTATTTCCATGGATTAGATGATATTTCTAAGAGGTACTCCGAAAAACTGAAGCTGTGTGGCCTTAGTGAAGATCCTTATATTATTTCAAAGGATAAATGGACAACAGAAAGGAAATTTTGGCCTCAAATCGTTTTCCCTGACATCTATGTTTACCTCGTTGAAACGCCGAGTCCTTACACTCAAGCCAGCCTGAAAAGCCTTCAAGAGTATGGACGCTTACTCATATTATGTCGCCGGGTTTGTTCGTGACATAATCTCGACGAAAGCTGACAAGAACTGGATTATCGTGAGGGCAAAGGTAAGCCTGTTTTCTTTCATTTCACTATTATTGTATTGTCGTTGTTGCTTGTTTTGTTCAGCAACCAGTGTCACTTTTTTTAACCTGACTGCTGCCACAAGTTAATTTCAAGTGAAGCTCTTGTCTAAATGCTTAGTTTGTAGAAAATCTTCGTTCATGAGTTTGCCTACAGATACATTATATTTTTTCCATGACAAACATCCGGTGTAATGCCACGCTGCTGTGGATATTTCCAAGTGCTAGTTTTTTATGATTATACATATCGATGTGACTTTCTGTAGTGAAACAACTCAGAACTGTGCGCGTTCGACAGCTGTGAGAAAGGCGATGTAGCCTATCTCATTGTGTCAATAAAACAAGGGATAAAATGCATTTTAATGATACAAATCAGACAATATTTTGTAACCACCAGCTGCTTAATACCAACTACTGAAATAACGTATCAGAAATTAGTTACATACCAGAGACAAAATGAAGGCCACACAACCAGTCATGTTCGCCAGGTCGACATTTTTCTCTTCTCAGAACCGATATCCAAAGATTTTGTCGGTCTACTTCGATGGGAAAGTGGTAAAACTGCACTCCAGAGCCTTTAGCGTATTGCTGAGTACATCCCGGGGCACAACAACTTGCAGAAAAAAAAATCGCTTGCTTGGAAATTACGGTGTAGTTGAAGTGGAGACTATCGGTTGTTATGGATGCGGTATACTTTGTTGCCCCTTAATATGGCGGAGCTGCCACAGTCACGTGACCAGTGACGTCATCTGAATAAGGCCTATTACATCTCTTCTGTTGGAATTGTAGATGGTGACTTGCAAACTGAGCCTCATGGGCGGTGTACAGAATCATTTTTTTTAAATAACTATAAATACGAGGCATGCGAAGGTGAAATTTGATACATGTGTTGTGCAACGCACTTGGAGTAAAACGGGTGTTCATTTACATCTGTAGGATGTCTAATAAACAAAGATATAAGCAAACCTGATGGTAGGCCGAGGCATCAGACTCTGGCACGCTCACGAGGCTGTGCCATCAAAATGAAACGTCCCAGAAGATAAAGAAAAGATGTTACCATTTGGACATGTAGAGTATTAAAATAACACTTCTTGCTACGAAATATATCTTCCAGTCTTCTTGAATATTTCAAATAAAATAATTCCAACTCATCATGTTGTTTCATACAATGGGAGTTCAAAATGTTCAATGACAAATAAACATGAAAGTCAGAACGACATGTCAAGGTTAATTTTTTTTTTTCATGATGAACGTATAGATATTGCGTTGTCGCTGGACTACCGTTATTCTCAGGTTTTCCGTCTGTATGTATGTATGTATGTATGTATGTATGTATGTATGTATGTATGTATGTATGTATGTAATGGACAGCTCTGGAGGCCAGAGGAGTCAACCGATTTTGATGAAACTTGACAGGTAGGTTCATACCAGGATCTAGTTGTATGCTTTTGAGCACCGTTGCTATGGACACCACCATTGCCTAGCAACGGGACTTGGAATTTTTTGAAAAATCCCCAAAAAATAAAAAATTGAAAATGAAAAATCGGCTTCCGCGCTTTTGTGCGCACTATAATCAACCTCTTTGTCAAAAAATTTCAGCCCGATCCGTCAAAAACTGTATGACTAGTATGCAATTATATAGCGACCACCCATGTCGCCTACCGGCTTGTATTTTGTATGACTTATTTGTAAATGTGGCTGACAGGATGGCATAAAGGTACGCACACTCACATCTAAGCCATCGAGCCTGGGTTTGAATACTGACCCAACTATAAACTGTCATCCTGGTCATTCACAGGCAGGGTGATTCATCAATCTGTGTGCCATCCCTCGGATGGACGTTAAACTGGCATCCTGTCTGCCGACATTAGTTGGTGGATGTGAAAGGACCAACGGTGTCGTTCATGAAGAGTAGGTGAGCTATCGGCAGCACCATAAACATATTCCAAATTCCTGCCCTAACTTATTGCTGGAATTTGGGATGACAACCCACTCAGCATGACCCTTGCCAAGAAAATGCTGAGGCAGCACCGACACTTTAAATCGTTCTTATGATGGGGGACAGACAAATGCACATTGTGTTTTATATAGTTAGATAATTACTCGGATGGCATTTTAAAGAAATAAATTTGGTTTTTTTCTTCTTTTTTTTGTCAGTCCCTCAAACACTTCACGACACCCACTAAGGAATGGGTTGGGGATCATTTAATATCACATTTTACAAAGAAATCTGCAAAGGCTTAGACACGATAGATCGATGAATAAATAAAAATCCCCCAAAAATCCAACTTTGTTTTTCAAAATTTTAAAATAAAATTTTGCCCGAAAACACTCACTGGTATTCACTGATGAACCTCTGAAAGTTTGACGAAGATCTGTTCAGCCATATCTGAAAAAATGGCGACACAAACATAACCATTTGATTTGTCATACAAGCTGCAGACGTAACATGTTGGGAAGACACAACATGGAGGGTGTTTGTCGGGCTCCAGAATGGGTTCTTTCTCAGCTTTTCTGCAAAAATGTCTCCTGTATGTGGCTACACCTTAAGGAATAAAAATTAATTTGGTTGTGTGGAAAGATTTTGGCCTTTACTCTTTAAAAAGGTACCAAGAGATCATGCACATCCACAAAAGTGATGTCAGATGGTAGTCAGCTTAATCTGCTCTTCAAAAAAAATCGGTGCCTTGCAATTATGCAACACCCCAAAGCATTCTTACAAGGAGACATGCTCCCACTTACCAAGACAGCTGTTCGCCACCATCTCAGACCATCCCCTATCCAAAGCCATGATCTTTTCGACCCCATTAACCCTCCCCAAGCACACTTCCTTCAAAATTTACAGTTTTTCCTTCCTGAGAGTTTGCTTATGTATCCATCTTTTCCACCCCGTGCACCCTTCCCTACTCATTCCTTATCTCTCCATGTCTCCCTCTACTTTGTCCCTCGGCCCTGCTGTTGGCGTTTCCCTTCTCTCTTTCTCCTCTTCCTTTTCTTCTGTTGCATACCAATTCATTCGACACTACATGGCCAAAAGTATGCAGACACCCCTTTTAATGAGTGTATTCGGCTAATTCAGGCACACCCATTGCTGAAAGGTGTATAAAATCAAGCACACAGCCATGCAATCTCCATAGACAAACATTGGCAGTGGAATGGGCCGTACTGAAGAGCTCGGTGACCTTAAACGTGGCACCGTCATGGGATGCCACCTTTCCAACAAGTCAGTTCATCAAATTTCTGCCCTGCAAGAGCTGCCCCGGTCAACTGTAAGTGCTGTTATTGTGAAGTGGAAACGTTTAAGAGCACCTACAGCTCAGCCACGAAGTAGTCGGCCGCACAAGCTCATAGAATGGGACCGCCGAGTGCGGAAGCGCGTAGCGTGGAAAAAATCGTGTCTTCGTTTGCAACACTCAATACCGAGTTCCAAACTGACTCTGGAAGCAACGTCTGCACAAGCATTGTTCGTCGAGAGCTTCATGAAATATGTTACCATGACGGAGCAGCTGCACACAAGCCGAAGATCACCATGCACAATGCCAAACGTTGGCTGGAGTGGTGCAAAGCTCACTGCTATCGGACTTTAGAGTCGTGGAAACGTGTTCTCTGACGTGATGAATCACGCTTCACCATCTGGCAGTCCAAAGGACAAATCTCGGTTTGGCGGATGCCAGGGGAACCCCACCAACTTCTCTTGCCAATTTTACCAATTGCATATTGCCAACTGAAAAGTTTAGTGGAGGAGGAATAATGATCTGGGGTTGTTTTTCATGGTTCGGGCTAGGCCTCTTAGTTCCACTAAAGGGAACTCTTAACGCTATAGCATATAATGACATTCTAGATGATTCTGTGCTTCCAAATTTGTGGCAACATTGTGGGGAAGGCCCTTTCCTGTTTCAGCATGACAATGCCCCAGTTCCCCATGCACAAAGGAAGGTCCATACAGAAATGGTTTGTCGAGATCGGTGTGGAAGAACTTGACTGGCCTACACAGAGCCCAGACCTCAACCCCATCGAACACCTTTGGGATGAATTGGAACGCCAACTGCGAGTCAGACCTAATCGCCCAACATCAGTGCACGACCTCACGAATGTTCTTGTGGCTGAATGGAAACAAATCCCCACAGCAATGTTCCAACATCTTGTGGAAAGCCTTCCCAGAAGAGTGGAGGCTGTTGTTGCAGCAAGGGGGAGGGGGATCAACTCCATATCAATGCCCGTGATGTTGGAATGAGATGTTGGACAAGCAGGTGTCCACATACTTTTGGTCATGTCGTGTCGGTTCCAGCTCTCACACGAACCTGGACTTTGTATTGCAAAGAAATAAAATAAAAACCCAACTTTTTCACTTTTCTACAACTCTTCCCCCTGCCCCTGCCCCCCTCCTTTCCACCAAAATCAATGTTGATGTAAAGTTGTGAAAAATCACAATATACACAAACCCTTTTGAGTAGTTGTTGTTTCTCATGCAGCTTATAGCTGCTGGTTGCATCTTTTTTTTCTGGAAGCACTGCAGTGCCGCTGATGCAGTGCCCCATTACCAGTAAGCTTGTACTCATCTTGCCAACATCAGAAAGATGGCAAGCTGAGTCAACCCACCTGGTGTTGTTTAATGTCAAGACAGGGGCTCAAACTCAGGATCCAAAGATCTTAAGCCAACACCAGGCTATTTTTTAGAAGTGGTACACAGTCATTCACTGTGATGACCTCTTTGGTCAGTTTAAATCTAAATCAAAACACCGTTATATTTGTAGGGAGGGGGTAGATAGTTCCTAAGAACAGATATAAATGTATAGAGTAGTTAGCCCATCTCGATGTGATTAAGAATGGTCTGTTTAAATGTGCACCATGTAAGGAGGGTTATGCATTGTAATAAATCATTGTACACCGCTCCTTCCCAATGCCGAAGCCAGGTGATGCATGACGTCATCATCGGTTTCCGAAGGGATTACTCAGGGTGTTACTCCATTTGTTATCTTGCCAAAACGAAGTTTTTGCAAGATATGTTAGTCAGCTTGTATGGTTTTTTTATCTTGCCAAAACTTCGTTTTTGCAAGATCTGTTACTTGGTAAGTTTTTTTTTATCTTGCCAAAGCAAGATATGTTACTCGAACGGTTTGTTTGTTTTTTTGTTTATATATTTATATATTTGTCTGTTACAATTGATTTTCAACTTTTAACTTGCTCTCTAAGTCACAGTTCTAAAGTAATGGCTCTCAAACTTGACATGTATACTCGTGAGCGCAATAGCTTTCGACGCCCAAAATTTCGAAGGTCAAGGTCAAAGGTCAAGGTCACCAGAAGGTCAAACATCAAAATCAACGAAACCCTTAGCTCTTGAGTAAATTTTATCGGATCATCTCCAAACTTGGTGGATATATAGCATATCGATAGGTGCTCAGCTGATTAGTTTTTGGTGGCGATCGGCCTTGACCTTCATGGTTAGCGCCTCAGGTCGAAGTTGACCTTCATGAAGGTCATTTTTAAATCTTTGACTAACAATATCGAGTAGTACCTCAAATTGAAGCCCAAGAAGAGTGTTTCTCAAATACATAAAAATTTCGTCGTTATGACATCATTTAATGACATCATGACGAAAAAAGAGATTTTTCATAAAAAAATGAAACTCTCAAATCAAGGTCTTTTGGCAAGATAACCTTTGGCCTAAGGCCAAGGTACGCTTTTTATTATCTTGCCAAAACGAGGTTTTTGCAAGATCTGTTACTTGGTAAGTTTTTTGGTTTGTTTGTCTGTAATCATTGGATTTTTCACCTTTACATCACTCTGTAGAGCACAATTCTCATCGGAAACTCTTGTGGGTACACACATCGTAGTATTATTACAATACCCTTCAGCACACATAAAGTTCAAAGGTCAAGGTCACTTTGCGGTAAATCATGGAGGTCAACGAAACCCTTATTTTTTGAGTAATTTTAATCGAATCATCTCCAAACTTTATAGAAATGTATTATATGGTCTGGTGCTCAGCTGATTAGTTTTTGGTGGCGATTGGCCTTGACCTTCATGGTTAGCACCTGAGGTCAACATATTTGACCCAAAGGTCAAATTTTCAAGTTTTAGGAACCATATCGTGTAGTACCTCAAATTGAACACCTCGATGAATGCTTTCTAGATATGTCAAGCTTGAGACATTTGACGTCATTTGGTGACGTTATGAGGCAAACGCATATTTTTCATGGTTTCTCTGTAGAACGATTCTCATCGGAATCTCTCGTAGGCAGATATTCCTCAAGGAGTCGCTCCTGGTGGATAGCAGCTCTGTTCACCTCAGTGCGACCTTAAAGAAGTCACACGTGGTCACCATTTGGCAAGATACGGGTCACCCTGCGGGTGACATTGGTTTATTTATTATTTTTTTATTTTGTTTGTCTGTAATCACATATCGATCACTCTGCAGAGAACAGTTATCATTGGAAATTTTTGTAACTTCGCATATCAGAAGCCGATAGAGGTCTCTTTCAGCACATAAAATTTTCAAGGTCAAGGTCAAAGGTCAAGGTCACTTTGTCGCAAATCAGGGGAGTCGACAAAACCCTTATTTTTTTTTCAGTAATTTTGATCGGATAGTCTTCAAACTTCATGGGAATATAGTTCATGGTCTGGCGCTCAGCTGATTAATTTTTGGTGGCGATCGGCCTTGACCTTCATGGTTAGCGCTGGAGGTCGAAAGTTTTTGACCCCAAGGTCAAATTTTGAAATCTTAGATACCATATTAAATAATACCTCATATGAAAGCGCTTGATAAGTGCTTTTCAGATCTGTCAAAAGTTTGACGCTATGACGTCATTTGATGATGTCATGACGAAAAAACGGATTTTCATGAAAATTTTATTTCCTCAGTTCTCATCAAAATTTCTTGATAGTTCATGTACAACGGTCCTGGAGAGATACCATTAACTGAAGGAAAATATAAAAGACATGGTCAAAGGTCAAGGTCACAAAAGGTCAAGCATCAAGGTCAACGAAACCCTTATTTTTTGAGTAACTTTAATCGAATAAATAAGTCACTCATGTTCACATTTTGGCAAGATACTGGTCACCCTGGGGGTGACATTGGTTTTTTTGTTTGTCTGTCTGTCTGTTAGCAACTTTAGGGCAAAACGGCTTTAGCAAACACTATCAAATTCAATCCATAGGTGGGCAATGAACCTTGGACGACCCCATTAACTTTTGGATCCAATTGGATCAAAAGGTCAAGGTCAAGGTCACGAAAAGATAAAAATCGTTTTTCGCTCATAACTTCGTCAAAAATGGTTTAATTGACTTCAAACGAAGACTAAAATATTCCTTATTCTCTTCCTTATAATGAACATTCAGGTTAAGCATGTATCAAATTTAAATTTGATCCCCAAAATAACTTTATGCCTTAAATGAGCAGGATTTGTTGTGCCTGGCACCACTTGTTTTCTTTCTTGTTTGTTTGTCCGAGCAATATCTCAGCCATCCTTTGAGCTACAAAGCTGACATTTGGGGACAAAAGTGTGGATGTGCTTCGAGAAAAAACGTTATTGTTTTTTTTATTTTTGATGAATCAATCAATTGATTAATTACTTATTTATCATCGATTTATTAATAATTATTTATTTTCTTTCTCATCTGGGCAATATCTCGGGCAACTTTTGAGCTTGGAAACTGAAATGTTGACATGACAGTGAACAAGTGATTTGGCTATAAAGGATATTTGTGATTTATTGATTAATCAATTATTCATTTTTCGATGAATTACTTAATTTTCAAAGAGTTACGGATTCAGATGAAACATTGGTGGTTTCGGTATGCTATTGGGCAATTGATTGAGAAATCAATCATTTTACGACTATTATTTATTTTAATTATGCAATTAATCACCGAATCAATCAATTATTGCACACCGCTCACTCAAAATCCGTCTCCATATGCTGCATGGCGAGTAAGTATCATTTGTACACATTCAGCTCCGAAGTACACCGCTCCCTCCCAATTCAGTCTCCACGTGCTGCACAGCGACATTGCCGGGGCACCAAGGCAGCCCGGCAAGTCACACGCTGGAGGATTTATTTATTTATTTGGCATGAGAGTGGCATGCATTGAATGTACCAGTACTTGTTAGGGATTAAGACTAAGACAATCGTAAATAAAACCTCTTGTATGTCCCATCAGATGACGTGCCGAGGTGAGGCCGAATCAAAGAGAGGCGGGGCTTTAAAAGGGGCTGCACTGTCCAGAGAGCGAAGGAGGAGCTTTTTGTCACCTCCTGAGGGACAGAGCCTTGAATTTCCTCACCGAGGATAGAGTTATGGGCGCTTCTGAAGGAGCAGAGTTTTGTTGCCCTGAGAGGACGGAGTTTTGGGACCTCGCGCGAGAGTTCGCAAGAGCCAGGAGAGTTGAGGTTGTCTCTGAGGAGAACTGATTGGGTGCGAAGCAAGAGGAGAGGAGAGATTGTGCCAATAAAAGAGAAGGAGATCATGTGGAGGGAAACTGTTACTCTGTCTGTAGTGCTTGCCTGCCTTCTCATGTTCCTGCCTTTGCCCTGTGCCTGCTTTATCGTCCTTGTTTCCTGCCCGTATGCTTCGTCACCTGTTCATTTTTCTGGCGGGTGGACCTGCTCACTTCTCTTCCACCAGCAGAGCTAAGGCACACCCAGTTCTCATTCCCTTTCCCTGCCTGTGAAAGAGTCTGGTGTGTGGCGCCTGATGTTTTATTCCCCTTGAACATAACTATTTATTCAACAATTCCCTGTCCCCCCCGCCCCCATTTCTTCCGCACCTCTAACAGTCTCCACCGTCATGATCACCATTCCCTGTTATTTGTTCTGGAAATAAACCAGTTGGTTTTATAAGAGTTAAGAGCCTCGTATGCTTCTTGTGATTTCTGCATGAGCAAAGCCGCTGTTGTTCGAACACAGTCCAAGGGAGTAAAATCCAGTTCAGTCCATCCATCCAGCATCGTCGGTCTTAATTGGTGTTGACTCGACAATACGGATTTAATTGTTGTTTTGCGTGATTTGAAAGTGAAGGTCAAAGTGAAATGCTTCATGACCACATCTAAACACACGGCTGACAATGTTGTGATTCCAGTTTCAAATCGCAGTGTTGTGATTTGATAATTGTGACTGTAATTTACGTGAAAGTGCACCGATGTCTCCCAAAATGATCTTCATGCGCAAAATACACATAAAAGGTCTTCAATGAGACCGAGACATGGAGGTAAGACATGGCAAAGAGTGAACAGCAGATGGCGACAAGTGACCATGGCATCATGTCATCGAACATGACACCTTGGTTTGAAATTGAACGACACCCTGCCCACTACTCAAAGTGAGAGAGTGCGAGCTTATCGGATGGAAAGAGGAATGAAAAGAAGAAAACAGAAGCAAATTGGATTCAATATCAGTCATGGTGGAGTTCCACGTGATAATCCGGTTTAACCATCCAAACACACAATTGCACTTTGTAAATAACCAAATCTCTACGCTTTCCACATATCCAGGGGAACAATAATTCCCTGAACAATCCATTTGATTGTTCAGCAGAGTGATGCGTTATTGACTCCCTTGCTATTCAAATTATTACGTCATATTTTTTCACAATGCTCAGCTCCAGGTATGTTGTTCTCAGCTGAACAACCTCCTTCCGTGTCGCGCAGATGTTACAAGAGACCATTTTCCTCTTTTAGACTCTGCAATATCATCTCACCTTGTCTGATATTAATGTAATGATTTTTCTTATTTCACACATGTGTCATTTTGTCGATTTATGTCATTCATTCAAAACAACTGCATGATTATGGATCTTTTGTGCTGAAAATTAAATTTGGAACAATTCAAATGAATGTTTATCTCACCTTGCTTTGATTAGATTTCAGTTCAAGCCAGCAAGGTCATTTAATAACTCAACCCAGCCTTAACACAGCCACATGGCAGAGCTGCATTAAATATGTTTTTTAATGAAAAAATATGTCAACATGAAATCCCCAAAAAACAACCAAACTCGGTAGAAGGAATGACAAGGTAGCAATGACAAGGATGGAATGACAGCACAACACAACATGAAGACATCTTTTGACATTTTTTGTCTCAACCTCACAACAAATAAAATGCACAATTACAACAATGCACACTACAAATGTATAACTACAACTACCTCCAACATCGAAATCTTCATACAATTGCTACTATTGCCACCCATGACAAAATAAGTCATGATGGCAATCCATAAAAGGATTGTGTTGTATTGTGGCGTCATTCCTTGTCATTCTTTCCTACCATGTTTGGTTGTTTCCTGGGGATTCCATCCCTCCATGGTTTGTCATGTAAAAAAAAACAAAACGTTTTTTTCAGACTTTCTCAACTCTATTTTTCCCACTTTGTATACCAATGATGTCAGCATCCAGCAAATTCTTTTGAGGGGTGCTTACATGAGCAACCCTTCTATCCCCACCCCCCTCAATGATATTGTTATGGATCTGGGGTTCGAAGTTTGCCACGTGGGGAAGCGCTCGGATCCCTCTCGAACGCCGAATCCTGTGGCCACAAGGCACGAATAACTTTGTGTCATGGTGGGTTACGAGGCAACCGTGAACGCCAATTAGTCAACCACGTGATCCAGTGTCCTCTGTCTAATTGCCGTTTACCTGGGGGTCACGGGGTCTCCTGACCAGGGACACGTCCTCAGTTGTGCACTACGCTTAACTTAATTAGGTCTGAATTTTGGCGGCCGAGCAAAACCGCGAGTGCAGACCTGACTTGAATGAGTCAATTACATGGGGAATTATAACTTCCCTGACTAACGAGGGTTCAAACAGCACTGGAGCAATGGGGAAAAGACAAACACAGACAGATATTGGAAATGAAGTTCAACAATTAGGGGGTTTATTATTTCAAGCAAAAATCGATGGTGAAATGTGAAATGCATGGAAAGGTAAAAATGAATCAACAAGGGGGAATGCAATTCAGAATGTATGACGAATAATCGTGAGCAATGAAGAGTGCGAGTGATATAGACAGTGAAGAGAAAGGAACAAGGTGCAACTTAACTCGATGCCTTACTAACCGCCTCAAGATGCAATACATGGATACCCAATCAGACAAACAGCAGAAGGAGAAGATAAGAGTAGAAAGAGGCGAGAAAGGATGAGGTTTATCGGCCTGTTTGCTGACTGGGTGTGGCTGTCATGCCTCCGTGAACCAAACACTAAAAGGAGGAGTCAAAAAGGGGGGAATATTCATGGCGTCTAAGGTGCGTGATCATTGAGGTGCAGTGGGTGTTTGTAGTGCATAGTGTGTGTGATGCAAAAGGAATATGTGAAGGTGTGTATCAGTAGTAGTGCCCTGAAAAGGACAGTTGGTGGCAACAAAGCCATGTCGAGCTCCTGCGTTCAAGTAGAACAATATATCATCAAAGCAAAGAAAAGAATGTGTGAGATAAACAGCTTACCATATAATTATATAGAGTGTGTAAATGTGTGGCTTGGCTTCAGCCCTAATCACAACGCTCACTCTGTCCATCACAATGCTCTGGCTTCACAGCTTTTTGACCCCTCAAGGTGAGTGCCACTTCCCAAACCCCGATCTTTCTCCCTGAAGCAAATACAGGCCATGCACCGGAGCTGAACCACCGCAGGACCAAAGCCAAGAACCAACACACCAAGCAGCGACCCTTCTGTCATTTTTGTAATCTTTCAGCAAGGTCAGGTCAGGTATGGGAGCATGTGCTGGAGCAGCACATTTCTACATCCACTTTCCGCCGGTACAACAGGGGCTTCCTTCTGGCTATCCCCCAGGCAGATGCATGGCCCATCCCCATCTCCTTGAGATGCCGATTTACCTGCTGAAACCAGGAGGCACGTGGTCGGCCCATTCTCCTCCTCCAATCACGAGACTCCCTCGCTGAGAGAAGCTGGTGTGTAGGATCAGCATCAGGAAAATGAGCCACATGCCCATACAGCCGAAGCTGAAGGTCATGGACTATGCAGGTAACAAATCTCATTTGACTCTCTCAGCAACCGCTTGTTGGACAAAAAGTCCGACCAGCGAGAGCCAAGGATTCTCCGAAGAGACCTGATCCCAAAGGAAGTAAGTCTGTCTCACATCCCTGGTCAGTGTCCAATTCTTGCATCCGGAGAGCAAGACTGGAAGGACAAAGGACCTGAAGACTCAAACTTTCATCCTCTTGCACAGGTACTAAAAGTGCCACACCGCATGATCCAGTGAATCCATGACTCCCCGGGCATGACCCAGACATCCATTGACCTCTGGCTCACAGCTGCAGAGACATGAATATCACTGCCAAGGTAAGTTAATCTCTCCATGACCTCAACATCCTCACCACAAAGAGATACAGACAAGAGAGCAGCATCCAATATGTGTTTGAAAGCCTGGATCTCAGTTTTGACCCAGGAAACCCGTAATCATAGTGGCTCTGACTACCCTATTCAGCACCTCGAGGACCCCCAAAAGGATATCCAGAGTCTCTGCAAAGATGGCTGCATCATCTGCGAAATCAACCTCAGAGATCTTAACATTCCCAAATGATACACCGTAGCTTAATATCTCAAACATCCTCCCCAGAATCCAGTCCATGCAAGCGCTGAAAAGTGTGGGTGAGACCTAAAGGTGGATCAAAACGGTTTCGGGGTAATCTCGGCCACCGATTCGTGCACCACCGCTTTAGCGCCACCCACACCAGACCTCCACGACGATTGCTTCCCAGTCAGTCGCTCAAACATGGCATGTGATGGACCCTCTGTGATTAACATGGGTTGGGGCTCGGGACACGTTGCAGGTGTGGGGGCGAATGCTGGGAGCTCGTAATTGCTTACAGGAGCAAACGAAGCAATAATTTAGCAATCGGATGTGAATGGCCAATTAGTACCTCTTTGTTCTGAAGTTTGGATAAAGTCCAGAGAATGGAGGCACTTTGTCGTTATCACTGTTTCCTGGGTTATCTCCTCGTGCTTCCAAGCTACGGCAATGTTTGTGGCTGGGCGTAGATGATGTGATGATGATGGAGGAAGGTGGGTAGTTCGTGTGTGGTGGAGGCAACATCGTGGTCGGTTGGTTGTGAGGTTTTTGGGTGTTGGGATAATGAATGGCGTGAATAATGTGTTAATGAAATGAAAATTAATATTTGCATAAAACCCAAGTGAAACTCGAAATAGGATCGTCGTGTCCTGAAGCTCACTTGGATCAGGAGCAACAGTCACTCAATGCCCCCCCCTCCCCCCCGCAGACACCCTTAGACCCTGATTTATTTTTAATGCCGTGAACAAGCTTTGGTTCATCATGGGTGATGATGGTTGTGGTCAAAGTTCACCAAAATCATGTGGGTAGTTTCAGAGAAGAGAGCAAATATGTCATTTTGTCACTTTTTTGTCTTTTTGTCAATGTGGGTCAAACCCACACCCCCTGTAGACCTTCTCAATGAGTGCAGATTTTGAAGCAATCAAGACACCTTCATTAGGCATCCGACATGAAGTTCAAGCGATAATGGCTGAAGTGTTTATGGACTGAATCACTCACCTTCCTCACAATGGAATCACCATCGTGGCTTCAGCAGTTATTGAGTTCAGTTGTGCTACAGTTTTACATGGGTTTGAGAGACGAAGAAGCAGAAAAAAGAAGAAGTACAAATTGGCGTTTTAGCGATCTCCCGTGTGGTAGTTTAACGATGTATTCTGGTATCTTTTTAAGTCGTGGTAGTTCAGAAAACGCTTGAGAATAAATAGTATGGCTTTTAATTGCTTATGACTCACTCTGTAGGAGTTTATAAGCCTATCATTGTGTACACATTTGAATGGGCGGCCATTTTTTTTCCTGTATCATCTCTCTATATGGAGTACGACCATACTCCATGATAAGGAGGAGGTGATGCACAATTTGCTTGAACAATGGCACGCATATGGCATATTGAAAGGTGAATAGTCTGCGGGGGGGGGGGGGGGTAACCCAATGCAAACCTATATTGAAAAGAGAAATGCTCTTTTCAATAACCAGTAAAACCCAATGCAATCCTCAATGAAAGCATCAGCAAACCTTCCTGGGCCCTTTTCCTTCGTAAATTCCACATTTTGTCATTACCGTATAATCCATGAAGCCTTGCAATCCACGACAGACTTTACGAGAGACGGTGAGTTACATCGGAGAGTTTATCACTCTGTGCATGTGCAAAAGGTGTTGAAAAGGTTGGGTTGTTAATATCCGACAAAAATTTTATTTGTTCTACAATAGGTGCAATAATACCCAAGAGACAATGTCACTTCCTTCCGTTCGAATCATTGTAATTGCTTCAGCCATTATTGTGTGAGACTGGAAGACATTTATCAACAATTCAGCGATTTTGCACTTTAGTGATGTATCCTGGTGTCTATTTCATTCTTGTTCGTGATGAAAACGTTCGAGAATTTAAAAAAAATCATGGCTTTTAAAGGCTTATAACTTCACGCTACAGTAGATTTTCAGCAGATAATTTTGTACACATCTGATGGGGCGGCCATATACTCGTATGTTGGTCCCACCCGCGACATACAAAACTAAAGTTGGAGTGTCTTTTCCAAAAAGTCACTTTTACTACATGTGAGAGCCTACCTGGACTACTCAGCTGATTGTCTTGGCAGGGATCACTTTTCAGTAGTCCACACCATGGCAAAAGCAAGGAATAGATCCAAAATCATAGATTGGTCAAAACCAGAAAATCTTATTTGCATTCATCATACTAATAATCACCTTCAGACGGCGTATTTCCGAGGAGCCTCTTAACGACAATTACTCTGGTACCATCTGACAGAGTCTTACTTTGTGCTGCATCAATTTTTTTTAAAAAAATATACAATGTTGAGGTTCGTATAAGAGCTAACACACAGAAAGTACAACAAGGGGGGCAGGAGACAAGAGGGGTGGAGAAGAGAAGCACAAAATAGTGGGGAACAGATACATTAGGAGATCTGTGGAAGGGAGAGGGATGGTGTGGGGAATACGGGGTAAAGAAGATGGACACGACAGGGACTTTCAGGAAGAAAAGCAGGGAAATTGAAGGAGGTGGGTCGGGGTGGATTAATGGGGGTACAAAAGATCGTGGTTTTGGATGGGGGAAGATAAGCGATGGTGGTGAACAGCTGTTTTGAAGACTTTGAGGAAAGAGTGAGATTGAAGAGAGTGTGGGAGTTTGTTCGAAAGGCGGGAAGAAAGAGGAATGAAAGAGTGAAGGTGAGCAGTGATTCGTGATTTTGGTAGTTTTACCAGAAGGGGGTTGCTGGCAGACCTTGAGCACCCTGCGGAAATATGGGGAGACATAGCTCAGACAGAGCAAGTTGGGGGGGGGGGCAAAGAGGAGATGGTAGAAGACAGAAAGACCACCAACCTGCTTGTGGTGAGAGAATGAAAGGCCCTTAGTCTCAGCCTCATCACGGGAGATACCAATGATCATAAATGCCTTGGTTTCTACAGTGTGAAGCAGAGAAAGTTGCCAGTTGGGAGCACCAGCTCAGAGGGTAGAGTAGTACTCCATCAGTAGGAGGAGGAGATTGGGACCATACTCTGTGCAGAGCATTGGTGCTGCCGAAGCAGTCCCCTTGGCTATTGGGCACAATCCTGGACGGGTCACCACTCCGACACAGTATACCAGCATGCTGGCACTCATTTTGCCGACCTCGGAAGGATGACAGGCCGATTTAACCCCACCTGGTATTAATTCAACAGCTGAGTGGGATTTGAACTCAGGACCCAAGGATCCAGAGCCCACCACTGTAACCATTAAGCCAGCACCAGGCTTGGGATGAAAGCTTTGTATGTGGTCAGGATTTGCCCAAGGTCAGGATTTGCCCAAGGAAGGACATTACACAATGGAAAATACCCAGTCGGCAACTAGCTTTGGAGGCCAGCTTGGAAATGTGGCTTTCCCAGGAAAGAGCATGGAAGATAGTGAGACCCACAAGCTTGAATGAAAGGACTTCTTCAATAGGATCTTCTTTGCTCTCGTAATTTTAATGGCTTGAAAGGATTTCACGAAAAGTGTCCAAAACTGCATTCCTTTGTTCAGGAAAAGGAAGGAATCAGAGGGGTGGGCAGGACAACGACTGTCAATCAGCTTGATGGGGGTGAGGCCGCTAGACGTATTTGCCCAAGGGCCAATCAGACCTGTATGGGTGTGGTTAACGGTGGAATATTATCAGGAAGTCAGTGACAGCAACAATCCACACATATTCCTATAAAGTACAGACTATTAGAATGTTAGATTGTCGAAAAAGTATATACAGTACCATTGCAATGTGAGCACATCTATAAAGTATGCACTACAACATTTGTGAATCAGTGGTAGAACATATATATATATATATATATATATATATATATATATATATATATATATATATATATATATATATATATATATCTTCTTCTTCTTTCGGCTGCTCCCTTTAGGGGTCGCCACAGCGGATCATCCGTATGATCCGCATCGTGATTTGGCACATGTTTTACGCCGGATGCCCTTCCTGACGCAACCCTGGTCGCCTCTTACGACACAGGGATATGGTACACCTATTTTAACCGGGGTATACACCGGCCCAGTACACTGGTACTCATTTCGCCGACCTCGGAAGGATGACAGGCTGAGTCAACCCCCTGGTGTATTAATTCAGTGGCCCAACGGGGCTTGAACTCAGGACCTCTTGGATCCCAAGCCGCTGCCCTAACCACTGCGCCAACACCAGGCATATATATATATATATATATATATATATATATATATATATATATATATATATATATATATATATATATATATATATATATATATATATATATATATATATATATATATATATTCGGGGTCGCCACAGCGGATCATCCGTTATGATCTGCAAAATGATTTGGCACAGGTTTTACGCCGGATACCCTTCCTGACGCAACCCTGGTCCCCTCTTACGGCACAGGGATATGGTACACCAATTCGAACCAGGGTATGCACCGGCCCAGTACACTGGTACTCACTTCGCCGACCTCGGAAGGATGACAGGCTGAGTCAACCCCCTGGTGTATCAATTCAGTGGCCCAACAGGGCTTGAACTCAGGACCTTTTGGATCCCAAGCCACTGCCCTTACCACTGCGACAACACCAGGCATTATAGAACATATATATTTCTTTAAAAAGTAAAGAAACAAGAAATAAAAACATTTTTAAAATGCAAAACTCCACCAGGTGGGGCCTGATGTTCCAGACTGTGACCCAGCGTGGGTGGGGCCTGGTGTCCCAGACTGTGACCCAGCGTGGGTGGGGCCTGGTGTTCCAGACTGTGACCCAGCGTGGGTAGGGCCTGGTGTTCCAGATTGTGACCCAGCATGGGTAGGGCCTGGTGTCCCAGACTGTGACCCAGCATGGGTAGGGCCTGGTGTCCCAGAGTGTGACCCAGCATGGGTAGGGCCTGGTGTCCCAGACTGTGACCCAGTGTGGGTGGGGCCTGGTGTCCTGGACTGTGACCCAGTGTGGTTGGGGCCCGGTGGCCCAGACTGTGATCCGTGTCGGAGGGGCTCAGATGCTGACCCTGTGTGGGTGAGCCCAGTGTTCCAGATGGTAAGCTGGCGTGGGTGGGCCTGGTGTTCCATCCGGTGACCCCACATTGGTGAGGCCTGATATCCCAGATGGTGACTTTACATGGGTGGGGTCAGACCGGATTAAGATTTTTTGGGGGCCCTATGTGCCCGTGTGTTATTCCACCACTGGGTTGGGCAAATGACAGATTCTGAATCGCCATGGGTGGAACTGATGTCGGTTGAGGATGATGGCGTCAACGGACTTCACTTCAGCCAACAGTGTAATTGTATTGACCTAATGTATTGTAATTATAATCAAGATTTACTAGTGTTGGTGGATGTCAACATAGAGTATGTTATTATCATCGATTCCCCCCCCCCCCCAAAAAAAAAAGAAGAGAAAGCAGCGGAACATTTAAAGTACACCGCCCCCATGCCAAATGAATAAATAATAAATCCTCCAGTGCGCGACATTGTGGAGCGCCTTCAGCGCCCGGCAATGCCACCTTGCAGCACATGGAGATGGCATTGGGAGGGAGCAGTGTGCAATAATTAATTGATCAATTGATTAATTGCATAATTAAAATAAATAAATAATAATCATAAAATAATTAACTTATCAACCAATTGCTGAATAGCATACCAAAACCAACACAGTTCATTTAAATCTGTAACTTTTCGAAAATTAAGTAATTAATCGAAAAATGAATAACTAATCGATTAAATGATTGATCAATAAATCAAAATTACTCTTCATAACCAAATCATTTGATCACGATCATGTCCAAATATCAGCTTCCTAGCTCAAAATATGCCCGAGATATTCCCCAGATAAGTCATAAAATAAATAAGTAATTAATAAATCGATTATAATAAAGTAATTAACCAATTAATTGATTAATAAAAAATTATAAATAACGTTTTTGCCAAGGCACATCTTCACTTTTGTCCCCAAATTTCAGCTTCCGATCTCAAATGATGGCGAAGATATCGCCTGGACAAACAAGAAATCAAACAAACGGACTGAAAACCGAGCACCGCGTTCAGCGCCCAGCGATGACGTCATGCATCATCTGGATATGGAATTGGGAAGGAGCGGTGTACAATTACTGTTGTTTGTCGAGTTTACTTGGGGAAGTTTATGTACCGAGTTTACATGGGTAAACTTAGAATCCAGGTATACCCACCGAGGAGCAACCAGGTTCGCACGACACATTGCATCACCTTTTCGCAACATTGCTGTGACCTGCATAGTGCAAATGACAATGAAAATTACCTGATGCCATGTACATATTCCCCTTTGGGAAACCACATCCACCACAAATCCATTAGTTACGATGACACAACCCATGCGCAAGGTCAATTGCACGTTCTTCAGAATAACATTAATGATGGAATGACATCCTTGAAAAAAGAAAAATCTCAACAGACCACGAGGGTGATTGAGCAGAGAATGCGCTGTGAATTACATTAATACCAATAACAACTTAAACTTGCTTATAGTCATTGCCGATAAACGTCTGTTTCGCTAACCATGCTATTGGTAGAACTTAGACTATCACGTCTCTCAGAGACTAAGACTCTCATGTCTCTAAGACTATCGTGTTGCTTAAAGTGATTCAAGTGGTCCCTCTTGGTCTAAAGTGATTCAAGGAGTTTCCTTCTCCATCGATCTTGTCCACCGCATGCATCCTCTCCTGCACTCCCCAATTCCTCTGCATTATTTGTCCTCCCTCTGTCTTGGCCTTCAACCCTGCTGTTGGAGTCCCCCCCTCTCTCTCTACTGTTCCTTTTACATCCTGTTTTTGTTTGTTACATCCCCATACGTTAAGTCTACTAGCTCTTCCACGAGCCTTGACAATGTATTTTTTTTTAACATTCGTGCAGCACAAGACGGACCGACCCAATCCATGCTTAACGGACACATATTCTTAGCCTGTCGTTAGAGCATTGAATTAACAACTAGAGCAAGGACATTTTGTATCATCTCCATCTTCATTTCCATTTCCAAGACTAAGTGCTCAATTAAAACATCATGCCAAGAGACTGGATCAAACTCCCAAGCACACAAGCCTTGGCATTTGATCATGGCAATTGCTTGTCAGAACCCAATTCCATATCCCAGGATGCATCGCACAAAACCCCTGCATAATATTTCCACCATTAATGGCGATACTTGAGTATCTCCCTTTGTACGAACATAAATGTGACGAACAAACAAAGTCACGTTTGGACATTACCCAAAGGCCGGTCCAAGGGCTCTCTGTCAGTGGCACTTTTCCTCGAGAACCTGCTCTGATGGATCCTCCCCAGGTGAGGGTCCTGTGCATAGGAATTCATTAAAGGCAGAGGATCCAGGATTTGCATTCGGAAAAAAGCAAAGAACAAAGTGGGTTTTCTTTTATCCACCACCTTGTGTCAATGTCCATGTCTCTGACTCTCCAATGGTACAGAACGAGGTCTGCCCAGTGTAGCATAGCACAGGGAAGTAGTAAAGCACTGGGTAAGTTAATAAAGCTTTGTGTTTACTTTTTACCTCCACCACCAAAGGTGAAGGAGGTTATGTTTTCACCCTCTTCTGTCTGTCTGTCTGTTTGACTTTGTACAGGATATCTCAAAACGATGCAGACGGATCTAGATGAAATTTTGTGGAAAGGTTCGGTGTGTAACAAGGACGAACTGATTACATTTTAATGAAGATCCGGATCTGGATCCGACGACTAGAATATTTTAAATGATTCTTCACCATTGAGAGATAGGTCTAAACATGATGTATAGCTCGATATCTCAAAAAGTTGCAGACGGATTCGGACGAAACTTGGTGGAGAGGTCGGGTGTGTCGCAAGGACGAACTGTTTGAATTTCGGTGAAGATCCGAATCCGGATCTGGATACGAGAATTATTTATTTTTTTCATAATCTTCTTAAAATAAATGAGAATTCTTCACCATTGAAAGGACCAAAAACGATATAGTACTGTATAGCATGATATTTCAAAAATGTATTGGGCCCGATATGTTCTCGTGGATCAGGCATTGCGTGGCGGAGGTATGCGCTCTACCGAGTGCCCTTCTAGTTGAATGATGTGACTATCTTATTATAAACAAAAAACAATCACAAAGATGTTTCGGTTGGATAATTCCACCCACAAGTCCACAGGAACGCACCACGTTACAGAAGAGGTGATGATGATGATAATGATGTTCTCACCATCTGCATATGGCCCGATTTTCCCCAACAGGGGCATTTACACCACTATCCCGTACAGCTTCCCAGTCGCCAAGGCTCAGGTGAGATGTTTCGACAACTCAGTGGTCTTCATCCAGGTATTCTCAAATTCTCATATCCTCGTATTCTGAACAGAGAGAGAAGGGGCATCATGTGACTGCAAAATGTAGATAGTGCCTTGCAAAGCGAGAGGAAATTTGATTAACGTATGGCGCACGATGCGTCACGGTGATCAAAACGTCACACCTGAACCTTTCTTGCTGGCCAGGTATACTCGTTAACTCCTTTTTTTTATTACGGATAAAACAAACTACTGGGAGGTTTTTTTTTTTGCAAAATAAACCAGGACATAATTAAAGGTGAACGTCCACGTCACATCTTCATCCCACGACTCCGAGTTCTGCGTTCCTTGCCAAGGGATCTTAAGGAAAGGAGAAATAAAAATGAAGCCCCAAGGGCAAATCCGAATGAAAGGATGAGTAATATCGCTTCTCTAAAACCAGAACAAACACTTCTTTGTTGGAGCGGCGAATAGAGAGTTATTTTTATTCCTGGAAGACGGGATAACTCAGTTGGAAGCATTGCTTGCCTGTGAGCTACCTGGTCTTAGGTGCGATTCCAAATTGGATCGAATTAGTTTGACTATAAAACTGCATCGTCGACCATGGAGGAGAGCGAATTGAGCCAGCAATTCTGTCTGATAAACCTCGTTCGTGCAATGTCAAAAATCCCATGAATGCTCAGTGGTGTATAAATTATTAGAGAGTCCGCTCCGAACCTGGGAGTTAGGCGGGTCAAACCCGGGCCGACTCATACCAAAGACTTTAAAATGGTATGTACTGCTTCCTTGCTCGACCGAGCGTAGTGGCGTGCGCCTGTAATCCGGCTACTCGGAGGCTTGGGTTGGAGGATCGCTTGAGGACGGGGGCTCTGCACTGGGCAGGGTGTAGAGCAGCCCGGAATCATGGCGAAACCCAAATCCTGATCCCTGTGTCGTAAGAGGCGACCAGGGTTGCGTCAGGAAGGGCATCCGGCGTAAAACCTGTGCCAAATCAGTATGCGGATCATAACGGATGATCCGCTGTGGCGACCCCTAACGGGAGCAGCCGAAAGATGAACAACAACTGCTTCCTTGCTCGACATTCAGCATGGATAAGAGCACGAGCAATCCTCATCGGTTGTGATCCACGAGGAGGATGAAATTCCTCCTTAGGTAATGCCCCGCCGAGTGCGGTGAGGAAGGCGACACCATTGTTGTGATGTTGCTGGTACCCAGAGTGCCCCAATAAGTGAAGGCAACTCTCCTTAGTTCAGTGGCTGTGTTTCTCTCCTCCAAGTCCTGTGTTGTGTTACGTGTATTCGTATGTATGTCCATGTGTGTGAGATGTGTTCGGCGGCTCCACTAGGAGCCTTAGATTCTGTAAAAAAAAAATCATTCTTTGCTGATGATCCACTAAAACAATGTTTCTCAGCCATGGATATGGAGAAGCTAATGCATATTGTTGCTTTGAACCTCTTTAGGTTGGACTCCTGTACTGGGTGGTCAATTGGCATGACAACTCAGTTTTTGTTACACTCATGTAAAGACAGGCTTCGACAAAGGACAACACCACAGAGCTGAGCATAGGTTTGAAGACATTCAAGGACCTCATTGTCTAATAAAGATCTTACTAGACCTTAGGCCATCCTGTTTACCAGCAGTAAGATCTTTGTTGAGACCTCTCGGCCCTAGAGGTATGCACACTCGCCTCGAAGCAGTCCAGCCAAAGTTCGAATCCTGACCCAACTATAAACTGTCATCCTGGTGTTTCGCAGTCAGGACGATTCATCATTGTGTGTGTGTGCCGTCCCTCGGATGGATGTTAAGCTGGGCGACCTGTGTGCTGCTATTAGTTGGTGGACGTTAAAGATCCCATGGAGTCCTTCACGAAGAGTAGACGAGCTATTGCCGGCACCCTGAGGTGGCACCAGTGCTCTGCATGGAGTATGGTCCCAATGGATGGATGGAGACTGCAAGTCTGCTTGTCTTTTTAAATGACACAATGGACATAGATTTTAAAACAAGTTAATTTCTTTCATTTAAGCTGTTCCGAGTAGCTCTCAGTGGGTGAAGTAAGAGAGTTGCCATCGACATTGACTCATTGCTTAATGTATTGAGACATTCAGCCGGCATAGGGTGCATACAATCCCGATATTCCATTAGCAAAGAGGTTGGCAGGTTGAGTAAATTGCTTCCTCAGCAGTTTGCTACATCACTGCAAGCTTTGGCTTTCGTGCAAAGGAGGGTTCTTGCAAGATGTGGAAATAATGAACAATTTTGACAGATTTGGAGTGAAGGCAATTGTCACCGTGTATATGGATGTCTGTTTTGCAGAGAGCTTCCTGATAATGTGACAAGCTGTGTCTGGGTAAGGAGGGAGATATGAGAGAACGCGTGTTGGAGTTTGCAGTCTCATCGAAGTCACGTGGAGAGGAAAAAAAAAATCATTTGTCAAGGGAAATAATTATGTAGGCAAAGTACGTCTCAAGAACAACTCGATATCCCAAAGTTTTTTGCTTGGAAGGTCAAAAAGACATGATCGTGTGATTGATAGAGACAGAGAAGGCAGACGTATCTTTGCAGGACTGAATAACGCAGCCAAGACCGAGACCGATGTTCATTTGCTGCCATTGTGACGGTCTCTCCCGTGTATTAATGTGCTTGCAAACAAACCCACCTGACTGCATTTGTATTAAGTTTCTTTATCTGGATTGTGCCAGGTGTCGGTTTCATGGATAGAGTGGCAGGTTTTGGGATCCTGGGGTCCTGAGTTCAAATTCAGCTTGGCTGTTAAATTAATACCAGGTGGGGTTGACTCAGCCTGTCGTCCTTCTGAGGTCGGCAAAATGAGTACCAGCTTGCTGGGATGATTGAACCATTTGAGTATCCTGTGTTGGAATGGTGACCTGTCTAGGATTGTGCCCAATCGCCCAGGAGACTGCCCCAGTAGCACTGCTGCTCTGTACAGAGTATGGTCCATCCTTATGGATGGATCCTCATTGTCTATTTTTTTTTTAATAAGACCAGATGACTGCACTGTTTGTTATATTAGTGACATAATGGTAGTGCTGCAGGGACCAGTGACAAGTTTCATGATTTTGGATCATGAATACCTTTACTTTAGTTCGTGGAGGTCATTGGATGAAAGCTAAGAGGCCCAGTCTTGAGACAGATTTCAGTCAAACAACTCATGAGGAGAGAAGAGATAAGCCTGGTGTTGGCGCAGTGGTTCGGGCAGCGGCTTGGGATCCAAAAGGTCCTGAGTTCAAGCCCCGTTGGTCCACTGAATTAATACACCAGGGGGTTGAGTCAGCCTGTCATCCTTCCGAGGTTGGCGAAATGAGTACCAGTATACTGAGCCGGTGTATACCCCGGTTAAAATAGGTGTACCATATCCCTGTGTCGTAAGAGGCGACCAGGGTTGCGGCAGGAAGGGCATCCGGCGTAAAATGTGCCAAATCACTATGCGGATCATACGGATGATCCGCTGTGGCGACCCCTATCGGGAGCAGCCGAAAGAAGAAGAACTCATGAGGAGAGACTTTCCTCCTTCATAATATTAGCTTCATGGCTTTTCTGACTTCAACTCGCACAGTAAACCTGATGTTATCAATGCAATCCTCCACTCATATCCTCTCGCAGTAGAGGCCAGAAGGCTCCAAGACGGTGTTTTAGGCCCAATGTTGTCCCAAATATACATAAACGACCTCTGCAATGCAATGGAATAGAAGTAGGACAGTAAGTGTTCACTTAACATTGCTTCGTCATCAAGTTGTTGATCTATTTGAGAAGATACTCGTTCAAAGGCGTTCACCGTTCCGGTATAAAGTCGTTTTACCTCTAATTTAGTACCAAACCAATGCTTTTCCTCGTTGTGATAAAACTACAGTCTAAACCATACTGTACATGCTGATGTATAAGCTCATCCAGAGTATGTACCGTATAGGCATTATATACAACGAGCTGTACATTGATAACGTCGGTGGTTCTTGGGCTGAAGTTACTCAGGTGTGCATGAATGGTGTGCGGAGGAAGTTGTGGCCGAAATGCGTCAATGACTTGCAAGGATTTAAAGATGTCGTTCCCGCAATAAAGAAAGTTATCCTCGGTTTGGCCAATAAAGCGGGTTTTGATGAGGTGGAACAAGCTGATGCTACACATCTGCACACACACACACACACACACAGACACAGACACAGACACAGACACAGACACAGACACAGACACAGACACAGACACAGACACAGACACAGACACAGACACAGACACAGACAGAGACAGAGAGAGAGACAGAGAGAGAGAGACAGAGAGAGAGACACAGAGAGAGAGACACAGAGAGAGAGAGAGAGAGAGAGAGAGAGAGAGAGAGAGAGAGAGAGAGAGAGAGAGAGAGAGAGAGAGAGAGAGAGAGAGAGAGAGAGAGATGATAAAAAAAAAGCAACTGGGGATGATGATATTCAATTGTTTGTTTAAAATTATTTTAAACTTACAGTCGATATGTAAATGATGTTTTTTGTGTGCGACAAAAAAATTCCCCTGGAACCTAACCCCCCTCATTTACATTCATTATTATGGGGGAAATTCAATTTGCTTCAAGTCATTTCAGTTGAAGTTGCTCTATTCAAGAATGTAACAAACAACGTTAATCGAGGACTGACTATTTCCATTCTGGAAAAATCAGTCTCTCCCTGTCCCTTTGCACGAGTTCTCATATTAACTCACATGTTTTCAGGATCAGCCACAGGAAGAGGTTCAGTCTGTTGAACTTGTCGGCCTCACCTCATCAGCCATAAACAACCTCTCCTGGCTCACAATATAGTGAAGGTGGCCTCAAAAGCCAACCAGAGTCCAGGCATCGTCTGTCGTTCCAAGTCGTGACGTGTAATAATAGTGCTGCTTGATGGGAGGGGCTATTACACCTCATAACCACTGAAAACCATAGAAGTGGGGAACTATCATTTGTGTGCTTGTTTGACTTCGTATGCACGCTTGAACCGTTGCATGGAAAAATTGAAAACTGGTGGTTGTACTCAAGGTGTTGGTTTTAGGCAGTAAAAAAAATAAATATAACATAGCCCCAATGGGATCTTTTCCAGGTGGGGTTGACGCTGCCCCAATGGGAATTGAGGGAGGACCCCAATTCTCTCCATGTAAATGTGTCGTGTGGCATCACCTGGTGGGAGGCAGTATTACAAGCCATAATAAAATAAACCAATTATATCTGTGAGAAAACAATCAACATCAGAGAAGTGGATGAATTTACTCATCCATAAGGACAGGTTCTTCACTACTGACCATCAATTTTGTATTCCAAAAAAAATTGCTTCTCGATTAGACATTTAGCGATTATGCAGCACGGCACCATCACGTCACCCTACTTTTAAAAGTTCAGGACATCAATATCTTTCAGGCCTCACCTCGATGACTTCACGGTGAAAAGGCAATCGATAGGATGCTACAGAATGGTGAGAAAGTTTGCAATGGCAGTGTTGATTTTCTTCCTGCAAATTTTTCCTGTCGTTGTGCTGACATGGCATGTGTGCCAATCAGTTCAGGCAATTTCTCCTCCAATTGGTAAATCAACAGCAGAGACATCCATAAGTCTCTACGAAATCATTATGAGCACTTCGTGTGACACAACCCTTTACTTTTCTGTGTTCTTCCACCAAAAAGGAAAGCAGATACACTCATGGAATTATAAACTACTCACCAATTGCGTGATCATCAAATTTAAAGCTAGAAGGGCACTCAGTAGAGCACATACCTCTGGCCACGTAATACCTGATCCACGAGAACATATTGGGCCCAATCCATTTTTGAAATATCATTCTATATATCCTTTTTGGCCCTATTTCTCAATGGTGAAGAATCACTTTGAAAATTAAATAATTCTCATATCCAGATCCGGATTCCGATCTTCACCAAAATCGAATGTCCACCAAGACAGGTTGGCCACACACCCAACCTGGCCACCAAGTTTCATCCAAATCCGTCCACAACGTTTTAAGACACCGTACTACATATTACGTTAACCCTTTCTCTCAATGGTAAAGAATTACATTAAAAAATATCGGATCTGGATTCGGATCTTCACTAACATCTAATCACTTCGTCCTTATCACACACCCAACCTGCCCACCAAATTTCATTCGGATCCGTCCACAACTTTTTGAGATATTCTGCACACAGACAAACAAACAAACAAACAAACAAACAGACAGAGAGGTGTGAAAACATAACCTCCTTCACCTTCGGTGGCAGAGGTAAAAATACAATGCAATCTTAGGTTCAAACTCAATCATCTTAACCCCAAGTAAAGTAATGAAACTGTGCCATTAAGTTTGAATGAGAAAAAAATGCCGAGTAGATTTTGAATGCAATTTGTCTGCATTTACTGATGAACTTCTTAAAACGTCACACAAGTGGGAAATCACCATTTCCATGTTCGGTTTGAATCAGAGCACGAGAATCGCTCGAATGGATTAATGCATTGTTCATTGGGGATGTAGAAATCCCACTTATAAAGCCGTTCACCGCCAGGGGATAAATAATGAATTCCAACAAACGTTAATTGATTCTCTTTGGTCAAACATCTCTACATTATATTTATTAGAATTGCTCATGTGGAAGAAGATGTGACATCAATCTCCTTAACTTGAGTGTACACAGCGTGTTCTAAAAGGAAACTAGAAAGGCACTCGGTAGAGCGCATACCTCCGCCACGTAATGCCTGATCCAAGAGAGCACATCGGGCCCATTCCTTTTTTGAAAAATGATGCTATATATCATTTTTGGCCCTTTCTCTCAATGGTAAAGAATCACTTTATAAATTATATAATTCTCGTATTCAGATCCAGATTTGAATATTCACCAAAATCAAATCAATTTATCGTGGTCATACACCCAACCTGCCCACCAAATTTCATCCGGATCCATCCACGACTTTTTTGAGATATCCTGCACACAAAGAGACAGACAGACAGACAGACAGAAAGACAAACAAGAAAAATACGTTGCACAGAGCACGGCACTTGTAAAATCCAGAAAACAAATTTGACCTCAACAATGATTGGTGGTTGAATTCATCGGCCAAATATGAAACTCTTCAAATTTTAAGTCATTCAGATGAAAATTGACAATTTTGGAATTTTGCCTATGTTAACCTTTTGGCTGATGTGGACCTCCAAAATAATTGGTGGTTGAATTCAGTGACCTGAAAAATAAATCCTCTTCAAATTTCACGTCAATCAGATGAAAATAGAGAGTTTTAGAAATACCACCTTAGTTGTTGACGTTTTGGCAGATGTGGACGTCCAAAATAATTGGTGGTTGAATTGAATGGCCTGAAATATAACTTCTCTTCAAATTTCCAGTCAATCGGATGAAAATTGAGGATTTTAGAAACTCCACCTTTGTTGTTGACCTTTTAGCCTATGTTGACCTCCAAAATAATTGGTGGTTGAATTCAGTGACCTGATATGCAAATCCTCTTCTAATTATAAATCAATGGGTTGAAAATTAAGGATCTTAGAAACACCACCTTAGTTGTTTACCTTGGGCCTATGCTGACCATTTGGTCCATGTTGACCTCAAAAATAATGGGTGGTTGAATTCAGTGACTTGAAATGAATATCCTCTTCAAATTTCAATCAATCAGATGAAATTTGAGGAATTTAGAAATATCACCTTAGTTTTTAATCTTAGGACTATGTTCACCTTTTGTCCGATGTGGACCTAGAAAATAATTGGTGGTTGAATTCAATGACCAGAGATATAACTTCTCTTCAAATTTCAAGTCAATCGGATGAAAATTGAGGATTTTAGAAACTCCACCTTAGCTGTTGACCTTGGGCCTATGTTGACCTTTTGGCCGATGTGGACTTCAAAAATAATGAGTGGTTGAATTCAGTGACCAGAAATGAAAATCCTCTTCAAATTTCAAGTCGATCGGATGAAAATTGAGGATTTCAGAAAGACAACCTTGGTTGTTGACCTTGGGACTATGTTGACCTCTTGGCCGATGTGGACCTCCAAATTATTTGGTGGTTGAATTCACTTACCAGAAATATAAATCCTCTTCAAATTTCAAGTCAGTTGGATGAAAATTGAGGATTTTAGAAATCTCACCAAAGTTTTTGACCTTTGGCCTATGTTTCCCTTTTGACCTTTTGACCTCAAAAACAATAGGCTTCTTCCTTATACCAAACTCTACCATGTGGTGAAGTTTCGTGAAGATCGGTTTAAAACTGTGACCTATCGGTGACAAACAGACAGACAGACAGACAGAAAAACAAAATCGACCAACCAATATATTTGAAAAATCTTCAATTTTGCAAGTTCCAAGGGAGGGACCCATACCATAGAAGATACTCGGATCTGGACGTACGGACGTATAACTTGGGACGCGAGTATGTGTGAGACCCCGTTTGACATTGTGTGTGTGTAGCCCTGAAGCTCCTCTCAATTGTGGCCCTCATTGCATGCTCAGAGCGTGTTCACGGCCGAGGCACACGACCAACTACTCCGCCTCCTGTTAATCTCGGATCTCAGCCGCGTGGCGATGGCTGGAAGAAAATGGGGCCATTTCAGTTTGGTCAGGGCAGGGCCCACACCTTGGTAATTTTTTGAGTGCCTATGGGGACACGGGGAAACATCGATAACCACCAGAGCTATCAAAAAGTGTCATCTGGAAAGGCCCCTGGTGAAGACCAGAAGGTGTTTATACCGTCCCATCCATTGCCATCACTGACACACCACTCAAAGTTGTCAATAAGTTCTGCTACCTTGGAGGTGCCCTCTCTCAAAACGCAACGATTGACAACAAAGTAACATCAAGACTCGGTAAAGCATGTGTCCTTTGGAAGATTGACGCATCCTCTTTGGCATGAATGTGGCATTCGCTTGGACAATGAAGATCAGTGTCTATCATGCCATTGTTTTATGGACACCTATATGGATGTGAATCTTGGACACCCTATCGTCACCATATTGAATGCCTTGATCAATTCCATATGCGATGCCTTTGTAAGATTCATGGCATCAACTGACGAGACAAAATGCATAACACCTCAATCCTGGAGTGTTGTCGTATCCAAGGAATTGAGCATTTCCTGATACAAGTCCAGCTTCGCTGGTCAGGACACCTTGCACGCATGGAAGACCATAGAATCCCAAGAGTGCGTTTCTATGGACAACTTAAATTTGGTAAATGGTCGTGGGGTGGAAAAAGGAAGTGTTATGAGGATGTCCTTAAGTCTACACTCACGTCTTGTGCCATTCCAGTCATCACCTGGGAACACCAGGGCACAAACAGATCGGCTTGATGCAACATTTGCCACAAAAGTCGAGACCACTTTGAACGTGGGAGATTTGCTATCGAGAGACAGCGGAGGCAAGAAAGGAAAACCTGCCAAAGTCCATCTCCGCAAGGACCAATATATACCTGTGATGTTTTTGGCAGATGCTGTGGGCCCCACATTGGATTATACAGCCACCACACAATGTAGAATGCTTTGTGAGCACACCAACGAAGGGAAAAGATTCTTCGAAAGCGGCGACTAACACCATCATGTATGTTTATATGTATGTGTAGCAGCAGCAATTGCAGTTACGCTGCCTTCCTCATTATGACCCTGAATGGAAACCTAACCCCCACCATAACCTCAGTAAATGCACTTCAACCAAGCCAGAAAACACTTCTGAGACGACTGTTTCAGTCAATCAAAATTTTAACATGACTTCATTATATACATCAAATACTTGTGGTGGTGTCAAAAAAGGTACTACCAAGTCCCAAATGTACTGCGTACAGATCCCGACGGGGTGTTCATCCTCGATGCCAAGGTTCCAACAAGTCTTGTCTCGGATGACCAGACGGTCGGTCACCTGTGAAGTTTCTGTGAGTAACGACAGCACCTCGAAGGTCCAGCAAGACCACGCATGCCCGCTCAGGCGGAAGGTCCAAATGCATTCCTGGCTTGTTCCATGCAGAAAGGACGCAACGAAGCCTCTTTCTTCATTGCCTGGGAGGAGAACACTCAAATGATCTCCTGGAATGACATCCACACTTGGTGGAATATCAACATTCCACAGATTTCCAAATGGCAGCCTGTCTTGGTGGCTTTTCCTGCCTGTCTGTGTTTGTAAGTCACCCGGATTTCACGGGTTTGACCCGTTTTGTTTGTGAAAACCCACAGACCCGTTTTAGTATAGTAGTCAAAATCCGAATGGGATGGAAAGTTCGATCAATTTTAAAAACGCAATGTTTTACTTCCATTCATTTCACTCGCAAGGATTGACACACAGACCGATAAGCCAGTAGGCAACATGGGTGGTCGCTAGACTAAGGAGAATTTGAAATAGTAGTACAAAGCATGCAAAAAACGAACGTGCAAAAAAATAATAATAATAAAAAGAAAACTTTCAAACAACCACACAGGCTGTTCCTTCACTCTCGTAAACGACGACTGGATTGGGGGCATTGTGTTTATCTATAAATGCGCAGAAGAAATCGATAAATTATTAGAATACACGAAGTCATCACTATCCGGAAGTCCGTACGTTGTAACCCGTAATGGGGAACGCGGTTGAGGTTCTCTCCCCATCGGCCACGCCTACGCAGCAACGTGTCCTGTCATTGGTTTGGTAAATAAATGGCCATAACTTGGGAAGCACTTGTCTGATTAATATCAAACCTTGAAAAGGCACATACTCAGGTCCCCAGCAATATACCTGGCAAGTTTCAATTAGATCGGACCAGTGGTTGGCGAGAAACAGCAGTCACACACACACACACACACACACACACACACACACACACACACACACACACACACACACACACACACACACACACACACACACACACACACACACACACACACACACACACACACTGCTGGAATTATAGATAGACTTGTGCATGCCCGTACGTGCGAACAAAAATAAAAAATAAAAACTTTCAAACCGCGTGCCAGAAACAACAACCACACAGGCCGTTCCTTCGCTCTCACGTACCCGTACGGGCGTGGCTGTATGTGCAAAAAAAATAAAATAAAATAAACTTTCAAACTGCGAGTCAGAAACGACAACCACACAGGCCGTTCCTTCGCTCTCACGTTCTCTCGACAACCACAATTACACACACAGAGTTAATTAAAATCCAAATTAAAATCAAGTTTACCTCCCTGTCTTTGCTTGCCATGACATTCGCTGCCATGTAACTGGCACGGCCCGTGACGTCATCGTCGGCCGGCCGCACACCGGCCTACACAGCCCCGCCAACGCAGCAACGTGTCATGTCATTGGTTGGTAAATAAATGGCCATAACTTGGGAATCACTTGTCTGATTAATATCAAACCTTGAAAAGGCACACACTCAGGTCCCCAGCAATATCGCTGGCAAGTTTCAATTAGATCGGACCAGCGGTTGTCGAGAAATAGCGGTCTCACACACACTCACACACACACACACACACACACACACACACACACACACACACACACACACACACACACACACACACACACACACACACACACACACACACACACACACACACACACACACACACACACACACACACACACACACACACACCTGGAATTATAGATAGATGTAGATTTGAGAACACATCAGATGGCATTTTTGTCGTCCGTTGTTCCATATAGGAACATGATGAGCAACTGTCCATTCATCATTTGTGTTCGATTCCCTCACCCGACGTTAGGGAATCCCAACGCGAACGTTGGGGTGAAAGCATATAGTAATATAATTGCATACTAGTCATACAGTTTTTGAGGGATCGGGCTGAAAATGTTGATTATAACGCGCACAAAAGCCGATTTTTTATTTTCGAAAAAAAGAAAAAAATTCGGATTTTTTTCAAAAATTTCAAAGTCCCGTTGCTAGGCAACGGTGACGTCCACCTGGGGTCTGTTCAGTTACCAAGCAGCAAGCGTTTCATTGGAGTGCTTGCTTGAGTGCTTAAGCCACTTGGCAAGCACTCTACAAGTTGATAGGTAATGGAACACACACACACACACACACACACACACACACACACACACACACACACACACACACACACACACACACACACACACACACACACACACACACACACACACACACACACGTACCTCAGGAGTGACCCGTGGTGTTTGCGACTTGCCACATCTCCCTCGAGACAATTTGCTGTGACGTCATGAGCTCTCAACGAAGGTCACGTCACCATCCCCCAGGATTCCACACGCAGTATTACTTCCGATAACATGAAATAACTAACTAACTAACTAACTAACTAACTAACCTGCTTTTGATTCCTACAAACCCGTTTTTTGTCACCTCCAACTTTTTTTTTTTTTTTGTATACCTTGGTCGAGGCTCGTATGAGAGCTAACACACAACTCACAGCAAGGAGGCATGAGACAAGAGGGGCGGGAGTGGAAGGGACAAAACATTGGGGAACAGACACAGGTGAACTGTGGAAGGGAGAGGGATGGGGATGGGACGGGGAACATGGCGAAGAGAAGATGGACATTACAGGGACTTTCAGGAAGGAAAGCAGGAGAATTGAAGGAAGTGGGCTTGGGTGGATTATCGGGGGTAGAAAAGATCGAGGATTTGGATGGGGGATGATAAGAGGTGGTGGTGAACAGCTGTTTTGAAGGCCTGGAGGGAAGAATGGGAAAGAATAGAGTGAGGAAGTTTATTCCAAAGGCGGGAAAAAAGAGGAATGAAAGAGTGAAGATGAGCAGTGATTCGTGATTTTGGTAGTTTTACCAGAAGGGGGTTGTTGGTGGACCTTGAGCGCCCTGTGGAAATGTGGTGGGGACAAATCGCAGAGAGAGCAGGGGGGGCAAGGCTGGAGAGGAGTCGGTAGAAGACAGAAAGACCACCGACCAACCTGCGGTGATTGAGTGAGAGGCCCAAAGACTCAGCTTCATTGCGGGAGATGCCGATGATCTTAAATACCCTGGTTTCGACAGCGTGAAGCCGAGAAAGGTGGGACGCAGGAGCACCAGCCCAGAGGGGAGAGCAGTACTCCATCAGGCTACGGACAAAAGCTTTGTAAGTGGTCAGGAGCTCAAGAGGGCCGAGGAAGGACTTAGCACGACGGAGGATTCCCAGTCGGCGACTGGCTTTTGAGGCGAGGTTGGAAATGTGACTTTCCCAGGAAAGGTCATGGCAGATAGTGAGACCTAGAAGCTTGAAAGAAAAGACTTCTTCCAGAGGATTGTTGAGAAAGTGGATTGGGGGGGTTTTGTAAACGGTCCTTTCGAAGAGACATAGTGAGAGTGTGAGATTTGTCTGGATTGAAAGACATGTTCCACGTGTTGGACCAGTTTGTGATTTTATCCAGATCTGCAGTGAGTGAAGAAGCTGCTGCTTGCCAGTCTGAGAGATGACAGATGGTACGGCAGAGGGTGGAGTCGTCGGCAAAGAGAAATAGAGGATTTTCCAGAGAGTTGGAGAGATCATTGATGAAAACCAGAAAAAAGAACAGGGCCCAGAACGCTACCTTGAGGCACTCCAGCCTGCACAGGAAGAGGGGATGAAAGAACTCCATTTAGGGCCACACGTTGACTGCGACAGGAGAGGAAGTCTGCGAGCCATGAGTGGAGATGGCCTTGAATACCATGGGAAGAGAGTTTGGTGAGTAGTGCAGGGTGCCAGACTGTGTCAAAAGCACGTGATATGTCCAGGGATACGGCTCGGATTTCCTGTCTGGCATTGAGGACCTCCATCCATTGATGGGAGAGCAGAAGCAGCATATCCAGGGTAGAGTGACCTGGTCTGAAACCAAATTGATGATTGGAAATCAAGCCATTGGAGAAGAGGAAGGATTTCATATCTGAGGCGATGATGGATTCCATCACCTTGCTGATGATTGGGAGAAGGCTGATTGGTCTATAGTTACAGGGATCTGTTTTTGCACCTTTTTATGCAGGGCAGTGATGTTAGCAGATTTCCAAGCAGATGGCAGATGACCTTGGGCAAATGAGAGGGTGAATAGAACAGAGAGAGGGTGAGCAAGAGCAGAAGAGCAGGCTTTGAGGACACGTGGGCTGATGCCGTCTGGACCGGTTGCAGAATCTGACTCGAGGTTTGAAAGCAAGCTCTCCACCTTGTCAGGAGAAAAGGACACAGAGTCCAGGGACAGTTGGGTGCGACTGGGTAAAGTGGGTAGAGAAAGTGATGGGTTTAGGACACAAGATTTAGCTGCAAACACCGAGTTTAGACATTCAGCTTTATCACGTGTGGAATCAGCAGTGCGGCCATTTGAGGTAAGGGAGGGGATGGAGGGGAGGAACATACACCAGAAACAGATTTGATTAAACGCCACCAGGATTGTGAGGAGGGAGAGAGGTTTGAGAGTTCAGACTTGAGATGAGAAAGATGTTGTTTTCTGGCTCTCCTGAGGGTAGATACACACTTGTTCCGAGCTTTGTGGAAAGAACTGAGATTGCCCTCAGTTGGGTTTGCTTTCCATGAGGCAAAGGCAAGTTGTTTCAGGACAACTGCCTCGCCACAAGCTTCAGTAAACCAACGGCGGGAGGAAGGGTAGGACAACTGAACACGAGAGGGGATAATTCTGTGCATGAGGGAGAGCAAGTTTCTTTGAAAGAATTCCCAGGATGAGTTGATGTTTGAGAAAGTAGTGATAGGAGACCAGTCTGTAAGTTTGATGGCTGCTCGGAGACCCTGTCAGTCGGCTTGAGTGAAATGCCAGACTCGACGGCGGTGAGGTGGTTCTCTGATAACAGCCAGAGAGATGTCCACTTTGACAAGGACTTGGTCAGAAGAACCAATTGGAGCAAAGGAAGAGCAGCAGATATTGTCAGGGAAATTTGTCAAAATCATATCCAGAAGAGATGGAGTACCATTGGTTGAGATCCGGGTCGGGAAGTTGACCGATTGAGTCAGTCCCAATGAGTCGCAGAAAGCTTTTGCTGAGGTGCCATGGCAGGTGAGAGAGGTACGCACACCTAGCCAACTGGCGTGATGACAATTGAAGTCACCACATAAGAGGAAGAGAGAGTTTGGATGAGAAGATAGAAGATGGTCCATGTTTTCGGATAGTGAGGTGTAGATGGAGTCATCACTGTTCGGTGGACGGTACAGTACACATATAAACATGAGGTGGGAGTGGAGGGGAAGCCGAAGCCAGAGGTATTCCTGGGGGTGTGGGGGAGTGAGAGCAGTGCATGGAGAGTGAGGAATAGAGTCTTTGATGAAGAGAGCAACACCTCCACCAGGACGAGGCTCAGGTCTGTCATACCGTAAGAAGGAGTAGCCAGGGAGAGATACTTGGGAGTCAGACACGTCTTGGGAGAGGAAAGTTTCTGTTAGGCAGGTAATGTCTGGTTTGTCAGTGGCAACCTGTATGGAAAGATCTGAAAGGTTTGAGCGAAGGCCCCGGATATTTGAGGTCCACACTTTTAATGAAGAGGAAGGGGAGGAGGCTTTGGGTGCAGGAGGTGGAGGGGGGGGGGAAGGACAAGGGACGAGGGGGGCAGGTAAGGAGGGTTGCCATGTTCATCTCTGTCTTGCCCCTCTTGTTCCCTTTCAAACAAGCGTCATGAGCAAACCTTCCAGAGAGTTCCAGATATTTCTGGTGACGTCAAAGCATGACGTATTCAACAATCACAAACAATTATTTAGTTTCTCGCTTACAGAAATTACCGCTCGCTTACAAGTAAGCTACACATTACCCCGAATGAGGTGATATACATTTAAACAGTCAACTCTTCTTTGTGCCACATGGAATTAAACACCAAACAACACATCCAGGTTTCAAAAGAAAAGTACACACGCTCACTACACCGTCATGACTACATTCACCGAAAAATAAAATACTTGCTCCTTTTTATGCCTCCACACCGAGGGTGCCGGAGACATTATGTTTCCGGGTCGTCCGTCCGTCCGTCCGTCCGTCCGGATTTTCGTTTATGGGATAACTCAAGAAGCAAATTGTAGAATTTCATCAAACTTGGTACAAAGGTAAGTTAAGACGGGGCAATTAAGTGTTTAAATTTTGGGCCAGATGTAATATAATCAAGGTCAAGGGTCAAAGGTCAAGGTCAAACGCTGAAATTTTACTCTTTACACCCTAACTCAAGAAATATTCGACAGAATTTCATCAAACTTGGTAACAAGGTAAAGTAATACAGGACAATTAAGTGATTAGATTTTACGCCAGATGTGGTAAAGGTCTAGGGTCAAAGGTCAAGGTCAAACTCTGAAATTTTACTGTTTGCGCCTTAACTCAAGAAATATTCGACAGAATTTCATCAAACTTGGTAAAAGTTAAAGTAAGACAGGGTAATTGAGTGATTAGATTTTGGGGCAGATGTAATAAAGGTCAAGGGTCAAAGGTCAAGGTCAAACTCTGAAATTTTACTCTTTACGCCCTAACTCAAGAAATATTCGACAGAATTTCATCAAACTTGGTAACAAGGTAAAGTAAGACAGGACAATTAAGTGATTAGATTTTACGCCAGATGTGGTAAAGGTCTAGGGTCAAAGGTCAAGGTCAAACTCTGAAATTTTACTGTTTACGCCCTAACTCAAGAAATATTCGACAGAATTTCATCAAACTTGGTAAAAGTTAAAGTAAGACAGGGTAATTAAGTGATTAGATTTTGGGGCAGATGTAATAAAGGTCAAGGGTCAAAGGTCAAGGGTCAAAGGTCAAGGTCAAACTCTGAAATTTTACTCTTTACGCCCTTACTCAAGAAATGTTCGACAGAATTTCATCAAACTTGGTAAAAAGGTAAAGTAAGACAGGACAGTTAAGTGATTAGATTTTGGGCCAGATGTGGTAAAGGTCAAGGGTCAAAGGCCAAGGTCAAACTCTGAAATTTTACTCTTTACACCCTAACTCAAGAAATATTCGACAGAATTTCATCAAACTTGGTAAAAAGGTAAAGTACGACAGGGCAATTGACTGATTCGATTTTGGGTCAGATATGATAAAGGTCAAGGGTCAAGTATGTCAATAATGAAGTGTTTGTGCGGGAGGGCGGGGGCATACCCGTCGACTGCGCGCAGTCGAATTACTCTAGTTTTTCCTTTCAAACGAGATCATTAATTAATTTACAACCTTTAAATCATTTACAAAGTATAAATGATCACATTCATATACGATAAGCACGAGCAGAGGGAATTCACATATTAATCGAATGTGGCTGCACGCTCTGTTTCTACAATCTCGGTCCCAATGTGCAGCAAAAGTCGATTTCCCACCGAAATTCCCCCTTGAAATTTTTGGAACCTTCAGGAACTCCTCGCTTACATTGGAAAGGAACCAAAATCCTCTTACGGACGTGTTTTGGAAAGCATGGCGTGTCGACTTTAACGCCCAGAATCTGATGGAACGCATATTTACATTTTAATCAATTTTCATAACCGAACCAACAGCCATCACGATGTCACTTCCACTTCAAAGAGTTTAATTCAGATTATAATTACAAGTGCTCGTTTGCTGAGCTGGCTGAACCTCTGCTATCTGCGCACAGCAAGAATCGCGATGATTTTGCCGCCGTTGGAAGTCACTGGAGCAGCACTTCGTGTCGCCTTTGGAGCACTCTGAATGGACATATAATGTGGAAAATCGAAGATCGCATGATGCCTGTCGAAAGAGGAAGGCCATTGTGTGCCGGTACCTCGACCCGTTTCAAAACAACTATCTTCACCCACGGCGCAATTGCGATGGAGCGGCGATCCCTCCGTGGTTGCGTCTCGACCACACAAACGTTTCCCCGTTTATCGTGGGTGCTCCTTGTTGCTCCTTGAATGAGTTTAAGACTTTTTATTTGTTACGAGATAAAAAGTACATTTCGATATGATTCAATCAAATCGTCTCCCTTCGTGCAACTGGTATTCCTAAAGATTTGGAGCTACAGATTGTCATGTGATGTCAGGTGACGATGAGGTTGATCTCACAGTGGGAATGTTACTTGATTCCATTAGGAATGCTTCAGCATCACAGTGGGAATGATACTCTATTCCAGTCGGAATGCTTCAGCATCACAGTGGGAATGGTACTCTGTTCAAATAGGAATGCTTCAACATCACAGTGGGAATGATACTGTATTCCATTAGAAATGCTTCAGCATCACAGCGGGAATGATACTCTATTCCAGTAGGAATGCTTCCGCATCACAGTGGGAATGGTACTCTGTTCAAATAGGAATGCTTCAGCATCACAGTGGGTATGATACTCTATTCCAGGAGGAATGCTTCAACATCACAGAGTGAATGATCATCTATTCCAGAAGGAATGCTTCAACATCACAGCGGGAATGATACTCTATTCCAGGAGGAATGCTTCAGCATCACAGTGGGAATGATACTCCATTCCAGTCGGAATGCTTCCGCATCACAATGGGAATGGTACTCTATTCAAGTAGGAATGCTTCAGCATCACAGTGGGAATGGTACTCTATTCCAGTAGGAATGCTTCAACATCACAATGGGAATGACACTCCATTCCATTAGGAATGCTTCAACATCACATTGGGAATGATAATCGATTCCAATTGTAATGCTTCAACATCACCGTGGGAATGATACTTGATTCCAGTAGGAATGCTTCAGCATCACAGTGGGAATGGTAATCTATTCCAGAAGGAATGCTTCAGCATCACAGTGGGAATGATACTCTATTCCAGGAGGAATGCTTCAGCATCATAGTGGGAATGATACTCTATTCCATGAGGAATGCTTCAGCATCACAGTGGAAATGATATTCTATTCCAGGAGGAATGCTTCAGCATCACAGTGGGAATGATATTCTATTCTAGGAGGAATGCTCCAACATCACAGTGGGAATGATACTCTATTCCAGTAGGAATGCTTCAGTATCACAGTGGGAATGATACTCTATTCCAGGAGGAATGCTTCAACATCACAGTGGGAATGATACTGTATTCCATGAGAAATGCTTCAGCATCACAGTGGGAATGATACTCTATTCCAGTAGGAATGCTTCCACATCACAGTGGGAATGGTACTCTATTCAAATAGGAATGCTTCAGCATCACAGTGGGTATGATACTCTATTCCAGGAGGAATGCTTCAACATCACAGAGTGAATGATCATCTATTCCAGAAGGAATGCTTCAACATCACAGCGGGAATGATACTCTATTCCAGGAGGAATGCTTCAGCATCACAGTGGGAATGATACTCCATTCCAGTCGGAATGCTTCCGCATCACAATGGAAATGGTACTCTATTCAAGTAGGAATGCTTCAGCATCACAGTGGGAATGGTACTCTATTCCAGTAGGAATGCTTCAACATCACAATGGGAATGACACTCCATTCCATTAGGAATGCTTCAACATCACAGTGGGAATGATAGTCGATTCCAATTGTAATGCTTCAACATCACCGTGGGAATGATACTTGATTCCAGTAGGAATGCTTCAGCATCACAGTGGGAATGGTAATCTATTCCAGAAGGAATGCTTCAGCATCACAGTGGGAATGATACTCTATTCCAGGAGGAATGCTTCAGCATCATAGTGGGAATGATACTCTATTCCATTAGGAATGCTTCAGCATCACAGTGGAAATGATAATCTATTCTTGGAGGAATGCTTCAGCATCACAGTGGGAATGATACTGTATTCCATTTGGAATGCTTCAGCATCACAGTGGGAATAATACTCTATTCCACGAGGAATGCTTCAACATCACAGTGGGAATGATACTGTATTCCATTGGAAATGCTTCAGCATCACAGTGGGAATGATACTCTATTCCAGTAGGAATGCTTCCGCATCACAGTGGGAATGGTACTCTATTCAAGTCGGAATGCTTCAGCATCACAGTGGGAATGGTACTCTATTCCAGTAGGAATGCTTCAACATCATAATGGGAATGACACTCCATTCCATTAGGAATGCTTCAGCATCACAGTGGGAATGGTACTCTATTCCAATGGTAATGCTTCAACATCACAGTGGGAATGATACTCTATTCCAGGAGGAATGCTTGAGCATCACAGTGGGAATGATACTCTATTCCAGGAGGAATGCTTCAGCATCACAGTGGGAATTATACTCTATTCCATTGGAAATGCTTCAGCATCACAGTGGGAATGATACTCTATTCCAGTAGGAATGCTTCCGCATCACAGTGGGAATGATACTCTATTCATGTAGGAATGCTTCAGCATCACAGTGGGAATGGTACTCTATTCCAGTAGGAATGCTTCAACATCACAATGGGAATGACACTCCATTCCATTAGGAATGCTTCAACATCACAGTGGGAAAGATACTCTATTCCAGTAGGTATGCTTCCGCATCACAGTGCGAATGGTACTCTATTCATGTAGGAATGCTTCAGCATCACAGTGGGAATGATATTTGATTCCAGTAGGAATGCTTCAGCATCACAATGGGAATGCTTCCGCATTGCGATGTGCTTCAGTGTTCCAAATGGAATATTACGGCATCACACATTATGTTACTGTGCCAGCAGGAGGCGCTGCACCATTAATCATACATATAGGACACAATTATAAAGTGAAAAAGTCAGAACACAAGAAATTATTAAGCCAGCCGATTATTCTGCATTCCTCATACATGGAAAAGGACACCACGGTCTCTCGTTTGAAAGCGTTTT
Organism: Eptatretus burgeri; assembly: GCF_056783735.1. Taxonomy (NCBI): domain Eukaryota; kingdom Metazoa; phylum Chordata; class Myxini; order Myxiniformes; family Myxinidae; genus Eptatretus; species Eptatretus burgeri. Next base: position 49,128,545 of record NC_140976.1, read on the forward strand.
ATCACTTACAAAATCGAAGATTTTTCAAGTATACTGGTTAATCGATTTTGTTATTCTGTCTGTCTGTCTGTTTGTCTGTCTGTCTGTCTGTCTGTCTGTCTGTTTGTCTGTCTGCCTGTTTGTTGCCTCCAGATCAGTTTTAAACCGATCTTCCTGAAACTTCACCACATGGTCGAGTTTGGCATAGGGAAGAAGCCTTTTGTTTTTGAGGTCAAAAAGTTAAAAGGTCAACATAGGCAAAAGGTCAACAATTTAGGTGACATTTCTAAAATCCTCAATTTTCATCCGACTGACTTGAAATTTGAAAAAGGATTTGTATTTCAGGTCACCGAATTCAACCACCAATTTTTATGAGGTCACCTTATGCCAAAAGGTCAACATAGGCCAAAATGTAAACAAGGGCCCAAGGTCAACAAATAAGGTGGTGTTTCTAAAATCCTCAATTTTCATCCAATTGACTTGAAATTTGAAGAGGATTTATATTTCAGGTCACTGGATTCAACCACCATTTATTTTGTAGGTCCACAAAGGCCAAAAGGTCAACATAGGCCGAAATTCTAAAATTGTCAATTTTCATCCGATTCACTTGAAATTTGAAGAGGACTTGCATATTTGGTAAGTTGCATTCAACCAACAATTATTTTTGAGTTCAAACTAGTTTTATGGATTTTGCAAGTATCGTGCTCTGCACGACGTCTTCTTCTTGTTTGCTTGCTCATTGACAAGCACCATCCATACACTGTCCTCAAACATTTACATTTTTGTTCAGTTAACTACAGCAACACTTTTTTCCTGGATGAACGACTTTGTTCTTCCTAGACGTCATTGTGGTGTCCTTACCATCAGCTGGATGGGTTGGACGGTGCATTTGATGAAACGAAGACTCCCTTTCAAAATCGATTCCTTGTGAAAGCAAAATTGGCCCAGAGAGCAACGACTAATAGGTTCGTTGGAAGCACCATTGATTGTAATGTCAAGCCACGGAAGTGTGATCTCGTAATGATTGTCCCGGCAGATGAGGACTAATGATGGACAATGTCTTGCTTCATGAACCCATTGTCGTTGCAACTGTAACTGCCTTGGACAAAGTGCTACTTCATCCTCCACACTACCTTCGCCAATGAGTTATGCAAGTGTCTCTTGAGGACTTGCCAAAAAGGTCATCCTTATTACCTTGTATAAGGTTTGGCTGAAAATGACGCAACAAGGTTGTATCTTCTTCGATTGTCAAAATTATCAAAAATTTCAACAATCGATTATCAAAAATGAAATTGTGGCTCTGCAGTGTAAAGAGAGAGAAAGAGAGAAAGAGAGAGAAAGAGAGAGAAAGAGAGAGAAAGAGAGAGAAAGAGAGAGAAAGAGAGAGAAAGAGAGAGAAAGAGAGAGAAAGAGAGAGAAAGAGAGAGAAAGAGAGAGAGAGAGAGAGAGAGAGAGAGAGAGAGAGAGAGAGAGAGAGAGAGAGAGAGAGAGAGAGAGAGAGAGAGAAAGAGAAAGAGAAAGAGAAAGAGAAAGAGAAAGAGAAAGAGAAAGAGAAAGAGAAAGAGAAAGAGAAAGAGAAAGAGAAAGAGAAAGAGAAAGAGAAAGAGAAAGAGAAAGAGAAAGAGAAAGAGAAAGAGAAAGAGAAAGAGAGAGAGAGAGAGAGAGAGAGAGAGAGAGAGAGAGAGAGAGAGAGAGAGAGAGAGAGAGAGAGAGAGAGAGAGAGAGAGAGAGAGAGAGAGAGAGAGAGAGAGAGAGAGAGAGAGAGATATCTAACTTGATTGGAGTATCGTGTGATGAGGCATTAGGGTTTTTGATCTCACATGGCAGGAAGATCTTGGGCCTCTTGATTTTATCCATCACTCCTCTGGTCTAACTCCCTCTGTCTTCTGACCTTCCCTTTCCCGAGAGGGCTTTATTAAGCAAGCGGTGCACCACCATCTCATGTTATCCCCCCATCCCGTCCTGCAATATTTTCTAACCCCATTGACCCGACCTCACCTACCTCAACCCTATAACATTAAGGTTACCAAGTTTCCTTTCCTCCTCTTTTCCTGTTTTTTTCATCCCCTTGTGTCATCATCCCACTGCCATACAATGCCTTTTCACTTTTGTCACCTCGCTCTTCAAAGAGCCTCGATGTTGCATCGAAAAAATATTATTTTGGTTTTGGAAAACTTACCCCATGGGGAAAGCATACATGGACAGATAGGTGACCCGAGGATAAGTTATTTCATTTGTGTTTGCATATAGAATACCTTGCCTCAAATTTCCAACCTTGCCTCAAAAGCCAGTCGCCGACTGGGAATCCTCCGTCGTGCAAAGTCCTTCCTCGGCCCTCTTGAGCTCCTGACCACTTACAAAGCTTTTGTCCGTAGCCTGATGGAGTACTGCTCTCCCCTCTGGGCTGGTGCTCCTGCCTCCCACCTTTCTCGACTTCACGCTGTCGAAACCAGGGCTTTTAAGATCATTGGCATCTCCCGCAATGAAGCTGAGTCTTTGGGCCTCTCACTCAATCACCGCAGGTTGGTCGGTGGTCTTTCTGTCTTCTACCGACTCCTCTCCAGCCTTGCCCCCCTGCTCTCTCTGCGATTTGTCCCAACCACATTTCCACAGGGCGCTCAAGGTCCGCCAACAACCCCCTTCTGGTAAAACTACCAAAATCACGAATCACTGCTCATCTTCACTCTTTCATTCCTCTTTTTTCCCGCCTTTGAATAAACTTCCTCACTCTATTCTTTCCCATTCTTCCCTCCAGGCTTTCAATGTAGCTGTTCACCACCACCTCTTATCTTCCCCCATCCAAATCCTCGATCTTTTCTACCCCCGATAATCCACCCAAGCCCACTTCCTTCAATTCTCCTGCTTTCCTTCCTGAAAGTCCCTGTAATGTCCATCTTCTCCTCGCCATGTTCCCCGTCCCATCCCCATCCCTCTCCATTCCACAGTTCACCTGTGTCTGTTCCCCAATGATTTGTCCCTTCCACTCCCGCCCCTCTTGTCTCATGCCTCCTTTCTGTGAGTTGTGTGTTAGCTCTCATACGAGCCTCGACCAAGGTATACAAAAAAAAAAAAAAAAAAAAAAAAAAATACAGATTGTTCTTTGTCCCTTGTCAAAGGGCTGTTTGGGGGGCATGTGTTGGCTAGGTTTTGTTTGTTTTGTGTAATGTCTTCCCCCTCCCCCTCTATTATTATCAAACATTCCTCCTTAATTCTGTTCAATCCCTCTGTTACTTTCAATCATCCTTCCATAACCCCATCGGCCCATTTCAACAATCCACAAATAATCTCCCCTCCATCAAACATCCCTTAAAAAATCCCTTCTTCACCCCATTGTTTTTACCTTCAATCCCGTGGCCGTTCGGTCATCCCTCGCTCATGCGTGGTTCCTTTCCTTGTTCCCTCCATCCGCGCATTGCTTGGTAACCCACTTCTCGTGGGTGTGGTACTGTACAAAACAGTGCGGCTGGGCGTTTTCTGCACAAAGGAGGAGGGTGGGGGCTCTCTTTGCAGCTTTGGGTGCGCAGAGGGTGGTGCAGGCGCTTTGTTAAAAGCTCCCCCCAAAAGGTGTAGAAATTTTCAAAAGTGACGTCATACACTCACCCCCATTGGATGCAGACCAATGGGAGGGTGAGAATGCTTGTGAGCAGAGGGTCGGAAAGCTGATGCGAAGAAGAAGCAGAAAGGCAGAGAAGAACTCATGACAAGCTCACACAAGCAGGGAGGAAGAGCACTCCTGAGCATATGACTCAGAAAGCAGAAAGGAAAGAGGCAAAAGACAGAAAGCAGAAGAGAGGGCAGAAAGCAGACACAGAAGGGTGACAGAAGCAGAAAGGAGAAACGAATGGGACAAGCTCGCATGAGCAGAAGACTGAAAGACTGAGAAGGCTCATGAGATGAGGAACAAAAACATGTGAGGGAAAAGAAAGGAAGGTTTGACGAGCAGTTGATGACGAGCTTCTCTGGAAAAAAAAAGAACACTCCTTCCATGAGCATCATCCTGCTCTCTTGATCCTGTCAGTCACGAAGAGCGAGGAGGGTGAATCGTGGCACCTTATCGATGGGGGCCTGACGACGAACAATCTGAGGCAGATGAGGGTGACTTGCACATGTATCTTGCATATCTCCGATGCCAGAAAGGACTGACCTGCTGGGTCTGGGCACCTCAAGGATGAGGTTGCCTGTCTCATCGCACCACATCACCACTGCCCATATTCCCCATCCATTTTCCTCCGCATTCTCTTGTATATTTGTGTGAGGTGATGGAGAGAAGGAAGGACTGATTTCCTTTTCTCTATTCGTTACTTTTATTTTATTTTCAAGTCCTTCTTGTTTTATTCTTTGTCCCTGAGTGAATGATGGTCAAGTCTTTTGCTGAAGTAAAATTGAATAAGAATACTTGTTGTGCTTAAATCTGCTCTTGCATGCCTTTTTGCTTTCTTGCTTATAAATACTTGTTTTTAAATGATTGCTTGTTTGTGTGTTTGTAATAAATAATTGTTTGTTGCTATTTCCAATCTGTCTCGGTTGTCTTTTCCTTTCTTGGTTTGATGCAGTGCACAACTAAGGTTAGACGGGAAGTTCTACCCCAATAGTTTGCTTTGTCAGCCAGTGCACACTCACTGTAACGCTCAGCAGTAATCTGAGTGTGCATTGAGGGCACTGACCCCAATTTGCCGGCCGTCCACAGGTAAGGTGTTATGCGAAGTAGTGTAACCCTGCCCAGATTGGCTGTGCCAATCGGTGTTCAGGGTTGCATCCCAACCTACTGGTGTGCGGAGTTTTCTGTGCCCGGTGGCCTCAGGAACGGGCATTCGGGATGGACCCAAATGCTTCCCCTCATGGCAAGCGATGAACCCGACAATTAAAATAAATAAATTTGTGTATTTATTTGCGAAATTAAAATAAATAAATTATAATCATAGAATTATTAATTTCTTAATCAATTGGCGAATAGCATTCCAAAATTACCACTGTTTCATCCGAATCATTTACTTTTTCAAAATTAAGTGATTAATAAATATAAAATATTAATCAATTAATTGATTTATCAATAACTCAAAAGTACCCTTTGTAGCCAAATTACTTGTTCACTGTCGTGTTCAAATATTAGCTTTCAAGCTCAAAAGGTGCCTGAGATATTGCCCAGATGAGAAAGAAAATAAATGTTATTACTAAATCGATTATAATTAAGTAATCAGTCAATTAATTGATTAATCCAAAAATAAAAATTAGTTTTTTGCCAAAGTACTTGTTCACTATTGTGCCCAATTTTCAGTTCCCGAGCTCAAAAGATGGCTGAGATATCATCCGGACAAACAAACAAACAAACGAGAACTAGACATCATGCCGAGAACGATACTTGCAAAATCCATAAAACAAATTTGCCCTCAAAAAGAATTGGTGGTTGAATTAAATGACCAAATATGCAATTCCTCTGCTAATTTCAAGTCCATTGGATGAAAATTGACAATTTTAGAAAGTTGGCTGATGTTGACTTTTTGGCCTTTGTTGACCTCATAAATAATTAGTGGTTGAATTCGGTGACCTGATATGCAAATCATCTTAAAATTTCAAGTCAATGGAATGAAGATTGCAGATTTTATAAATACCACCTCAGTTGTTGACATTGGTCCTATGTTGGCCTTTGGCCGATTTTGACCTAAAAATAATTGGCTAGTTGAATTCAGTGACCTGAAATATAAATTCTCTTTAAATTTCAAATCATTCGGATGAAAGTTGAAATCAGTGACCTGAAATATAAATCCTGTTCAAATTTCAAGTCAATCGGATGAAAATTTAGGATTTTAGAAATCTCGACCAAGTTATTGACCTTTGGCCTATGTTGACCTTTTGGCCAATGCAAACTTCAAAAATAATTGGTGATTTAATCCAATAAGCTGATGTGAAAATCCTGTTCAAATTTCTAGTTAATCGTATAAAAATTGAGGGATTTCGAAATCTGACAAATTTGTTGACCCTTGGCCTATGATTAGGTTTTGACCTCAAAAACAATAAGCTTTTTGCTTATGACAAACTCTACAATGTGGTCAAGTTTTGTGAAGATCGGTTTAAAATTGTGACATGTAGGCGATTGACAAACAAACAGACATGCGGACAGAATAACAAAATCGAATGACCAGGATATAGTATGTACTTCAGAAATCTTCGATTTTGCAAGTAACACAAAAGAAAGATGTCTTGCATGGAATGATACTTGCGAAATCCATAAAACAAATTTGACCTTACAAAATAATTGTTTAAAAAAACAAAGAAGGAATTTAAGACAAAATATACAAATACTCTTCAGATGTAAATTCAAATGGATGAAAACTGAAAATTTTAGAAATCACTATGTTGACCTTTTGGCCTAAGTTGACCTCAAAAACAATTGATAGTTGAATTCAGTAACCTGATATGCAAATCCTGTTCAAATTTCTCATCAATCGCATGAAAATAGAAGATTCTAGAAATTTGACAGAGTTGTTGACCTTTGGCTTATGTTGACCTATTGACCTAAAAAACAATAGGCTTCTTCCTCATGACAAACTCGACCATGTGTTGAAGTTTCGTGAAGAAATTGTTAAAATTCTGTCCTGTAGGCGACAGACAGACAACAGAATAACGGACCAGACCAACCAATGCAGTTGAATCTTCAATTTTCCCAAGTTACAAGAAAACCTAACAAACCGAGTGAAAACCGAATACGCCCTTTTGGAACGTCGTGCAGCACCTGGATATGGAATGGGGAAGGACGGTGTACAATGAAAACAAAATGTGGTTTTTGTCATTTGGATTGAAAGCTTAAACGTCCTTATCCCATTTGGACTGTGATCATTAAGTTAGTGATCGCCAGCTCCCTGAACAAATTCCAAATTCCTTTCCTGACTTGCCATGTTGAAGTGGTGACCCATCCAGCATTGTAAACATAACCAGAGAAACTGCTCCGGCAGATACCGACGCTCTGTGCAGACCATGGTACATGATGATGAAAACCACCTCTTGGGTGACAACTTGGATTGCATGTTGTCTCGAACACAACACCGCCATGTTGTTAAACATTGCGATCACTCCATTCTGTTGGAGAGCTTGCTTGAGCGATTTGAATCAAACAAGCTGCTTGCAAACAGAACACAACCCAGATGTAAACTCAAATCAAGTGTTTGCACATTATCTGTTGAACTTTTGAACTTTGGTATTTTTTAGACACGTTGCCAAAGTTTGTGCGTTTTCCTCAGCAATTCCTGATCAGCCTGATCTTATCCACCAGCCGAAAATTTGGGAAAAATAATGAATATTTTAATCGCAAGACACGTGACGATCGTGTACTTGGAAACACATCTTGTAAAATACATATTTTTATTTATTTATTTATTTAATAAGTGAAGTTATACTCTGGAGAAATGTGTGTGAATTGGGGAAATTGAGGGGGAAAAATATGTTCTGGAAAATGGATGGGTCAAGGCAGAAATGATTCATCAAGCATTAGTCACCAGTGGCAAGACGTGTTGATGGGGTGTTCACAGTGCACAGTCCGTTGGGCTTCTCTTGATGAACAGTTGATCGGACGAGTGTTGATTTGGTACCTTCCAGCTGTGTGTACACCTGACGTGTGCTGGACCATGCTGGCACAGCCAAATCACACTGATATTTTAGCTGACCTTGCATACACTCTCCAACAGGCATCCCCCCCCCATACACACACAAAGAATATATATATATATATATATATATATATATATATATATATATATATATATATATATATATATATATATGTGTGTATAGCTTTTTCTCACCACTAATTCACGAACTCAATGACTGATATTAAAGATCAGTAACTTCTGGGTGACATAGAAAGCTGAAATTTTGTGTGTTGATGGACATCAAAGCCGATACACCGGAAAAACACCCACAGAATCATCAAAAAGCATCTGGAAATGAAACGATAAATAAATGAAAATAAATAAATGAACAAAAAAAAAACCTGAAAAAAATGCAGGTGAGTCACCCAACACAATGGTGAAGCACGGTAATTTTGTGAGGTCAGCAGCTCGGGCATGGACGGTGTAATCATCCAAAACTGATGCAAGTAAAGAAATCAGATTAGTTAGAGGAGTCCTGCTCAAATATGGGTGCAGCAAGGAGATACTATGCCTGGTGTTGGCTTAATGGTTTGGGAGGTGGGGCTTGGGATCCTATGATCCTGAGTTCAAATCAAATAATACCAGGTGGGGTTGACTCTGCCTGTCATCCTTCCGAGGTCGGCAAAATGAGTGCCAGCTTGCTGGTATACTGTGTCGGAGTGGCGACCCATCCAGGATTGTACCCAATAGCCAAGGAGACTGCTTAAGCAGCACCAACACTTTGCACAGAGTATGGTCCCAATGGATGGATGGATGGAAGGGGATACTCCCCACCTTGAAAAAAACCAAACGGACAGAACGGAAGGAGCCAGACACACTTGGGCACTGTGTACTGCCATACTACCCGGGTCTTTCTGAAAGGATTGGCAGGATAGTACGTGGCTCACGGATTGGTGGAGCCTCAAGCCTCTACGCACCATCTATAATGTCATTTCAAAACTAAAGGACCCAATACCAACTGGTGATAATTCTGGAGTGGTTTACCATTCGTCAAGCAAAGACTGTGACTAATTCGACATTGGTGAAACTGGAAGAAATTTAAAACGACGAAATGAACATGATAGAGTAACTAGGCTTGGAAAGGTGATCCAGTCAGCTGAAGCACGTCATTGCCTGTGATCTGGCCATAAATTTGACTTTGATGAGACCCGTGTCCGAGACACTACATCCAACAAACTACACGGGTTGATTTTGGAAGTGTGGCACGTGAAGAGCCGGGAGGGTGGTCCAACTGGGGGGACGGTGGACATCCCCACACAATACACACCTATGATGCAAAGTGGCGAAAACTGGATGGTGCAAATGGCTGGATAAGGCGAGCAACAAACAACACTCAATCCCAAACAGCACATCCACACGAGCAGAACACCCTACGAGAATCCCAATACTCACACAACCAACACCTCATCATGCCCAACCCGGACATGAAGCCAGCCATGTGCAAAAAATATTTAAAAGGACTCCTCCATTTGATCTCGAGCACCAGCACATGACCAGAAATGAGCGGTCGAATCGAAATAAAAAACCGGACGGGTGCCGAGGCTCAGGGTGTATTGTGCCTGTGGAAGCCGGTTGTGTGAAGCTGGTGAAACGTTGCCTGAGACCGGGTCTGCTCTCGCTTTATTGCTCAAATTGGCGGAGTCGATCTAGTTTTTACTTGTGGTTGGAAGTGCCTTCTTCTTCTCTAAAAAGAATATATATATATATATATATATATATATATATATATATATATATATATATATATATATATATATATATATATATATATATATATATATATATATATATACTGTATAATAAGCCTGGTGTTGGCGCAATGGTTAGGGCAGTGGCTTGGGATCCAAATGGTCCTGAGTTCAAACCCCGTTGGGCCACTGAATTAATACACCAGGGGGTTGACTCAGCCTGTCATCCTTCCGAGGTCGGCAAAATGAGTACCAGTATACTGGGCCGGTGTATACCCCGGTTAAAATAGGTGTACCATATCCCTGTGTCGTAAGAGGCGACCAGGGTTGCGTCAGGAAGGGCATCCGGCGTAAAACATGTGCCAAATCACTATGCGGATCATACGGATGATCCGCTGTGGCGACCCCTAACGGGAGCAGCCGAAGGAAGAAGAAGATATATATATATATATATAAATATTTTAATCGACACTAATAAATGTCAATGTGTCTCCTCCAGAACTCCAAAACTATGAAACCTAGTAGCCTGAATCTTTGCATGCATTCTAAGGGAACTGTAAGGAAGTGCATGAGTGAAAATTGGGTGTTTGGATTAATTAAAACACCCCTTTTGAAGATAATTAACGGCATTATTTAATTTATCCTTCATCAGGAGATCCTCAGCCACCTCGCTCTCTGGTGTCTGAAGGCGTTTCCTGGGTGGGTCTGAAGCCGCCATGTTTTTTGGCCTGCTCAACCTTGCCTTGACTCGGAACAGTCCGCAACGATTTCATCGCAATGAAGTTTTTTCACTTTCCTCACTCATATTATGAAATTCCTGTTCATCATAGCTACAAAATCGCTGGGTTCATTGCAATGCTTATAAACACCCGGAGATGTCAGCGTTCGTTGCTTTATTTCATATCCACACACGCGATCACCACGATCTCTTAAATTAAGGAGAATTACAAAATTTAAGCTCCAGAATCGAACTTACAAGCAGTCCCGACTCCCACAAAAGTGTTCATGTTTGTCCAATTCGTCTCCAGGAGGTGAATGTTGAATATGCCGTTCGGTGATTGCTAATTGCGTGCCAAGGGAGCCATTTCTTATCAACCATTTGGTTGCAGTGCTTAAGCCAGCACTCGACAATACTCGCAATGTCACCGAATACTTTACATAGATAGACTTGAACAAATTTCAGGGCTACTCCCCTACGTTGATCACGTGTTGTTCTGCGGTGCAACAGGCGTTGGCTTGCCTCACTGAAAATATGAAATTTTATTTTATTTTATTTTCCCTTTTTGTTCATCCATTATACGACCCGTCACTTCGGCATAGATAAATACAAATAAAAATTAAATGTTTCGCTTCTAAAAGTTTCTTCAAACGTTTTGTGCATTGCATGGTAACGCCACTTGATGCGTTCTTCAACTGCTTGCGATATCGTGGTTCTACACTGGAGGTAGGAAGACAAAATAAATTATATGATCACAATGAGAATTTTTTTTTCAGTTTTGAAGTGAAGAATCACCACATCATGACAGGACAGCTGAGAGGTACGCATGCTCAATCTGTGTAGCCTGGATTTTAATCCAGACCCAGCTATAAACTGACCTCCCTGTGTTTCATAGGCTGGGTGATTCATCACTGTGTGTGTGTCATCTCTCGGATGGATGATAAACTGGGTGTCACATCTGCTGGAATCCCTCACCTCTCTTTATCCCAACCATACCTCCTCTCTCCCAACCCTATCCCTCTTTCTGACCCCAACCTCTCTCTCTCTCTCTCTCTCTCTCTCTGACCCCTCCCACTCTTTTCACTCTTCTATCTCTCTCTTCCAACCCTCCCCCTGGTGGGGTGCAAAGGTCGCAGCATGTACAGTCCAAGCTGTTGGTTTTGAATGCTCCCGCCTCAGTCTCAAAGTGTGTGTGTTTGTGTGTGTGTGTGTTTGTGTGTGTGTGTGTGTTTGTGTGTGTGTGTTTGTGTGTGTGTGTGTTTGTGTGTGTTTGTGTGTGTGTGTGTGTGTGTGTGTGTGTGTCATTGCTTGGTGTCTACATATGCGGGTTTCAGAATGTCGAATAGAGTCCTCCTAAGGCAGGATCAAAGTATCGACTTCGTTTCAGTAAGGGGTCATGATTCATGGACCAAGTTGTGAAGTTTTCTGTTCTCAAAGTTTTGTTCCGGGGGTTCTCTCCAGGATCGTCGCTGAGCCCCGAACAGCTTCCAACTGTCGTTTGTTTGTAATAATATTCACAGAGATGGTTTTTAGCTCACCTGTAAAGTCGTTACGGGGAGCTTGTGAGATGGTGCATCATCCGTCTGTCCATCCACAAAGAGCAACTTCTTCTCAGAAACTACACACAAAATTCCGATGAAACTTGTCCACCATCTTCACCATCCGTGATGTACCAAAGTTTGTTCATGACATGAAAAAAATTGTGGTCGAAGGGATTCTACAGAGGAGTTTCCCCCCAAAAAAGGAATTTGCATTTTTTTTTTCTGAAACCACACACGCAATTTCGATGAAACTTGACCCCAATCTTCATCACCCGTGATGGACCAAAGTTTGTTCATGGCAATAAAAAGATCGGTAATTACTTTCTTCTTCATTGTATATTTTGTGGGTCATCCATGCCGACCAGTGGTTGCCTGGTTATCTTATCCAGCCGCTACCAGGTGAGCGCCCAGGGGTATTGCCCCTATGTTTAATATATCTGTGAGGTTGTTTCTCATCATTCCTGTAGGTACAGCTATCACTGTGGTAAAACTTTGGCATTCTTCAGCTTCCAGGATCTTCTCACTTCATTCTTGTGGTATTGGTATTTGGTCATTTTCTTCATCGTTTAGTCCAAAGTCCCTGGTATTATCACCTCAATTAGCAATGCCTTCTTCTCTTTTTTGTACCTTCGTATGATATCTGGTCACAATGCTTTGCTTTCGATGTTCACACTCGATGGGATCATAAGGTCGTACGTGAGCGGTACTTGCATGTTTTCAGTGATTACTCTTGGTTCATGTTCCCACAAATTTTCTGGAACTAGGATATCAAAGTTTTTGCAGACGTGCCAGCGGATTACATTATAAACTCTGTTGTGTCTTTGTGTGTTCTGCTGTTCTGACATGAGTTTGTTTTTGCGTGTGTCTATGTTCGGTCATTAAGAATAACATATTCTCTTTACGAACCCCACCTCCACCCCTCATTTCTCTCTTCTTTATTTTTCATACTCCTCTCTCTCTCTCACCCCGCCCCCCGCCCCCACCCCACCCCCTCCTGGCACCCCTTCCTCTTCCTCCTACAGTATAACAATGTTTGGTGAAGCAAAGCTCTCCCCACCTCCCCCCTTTCCTCACTCTTTCCCCATTCCTAGCTTCCCCTAATTCCTGCCTTCTCTCTCTCCCCTCTTCCTCTCTCTTCCTCCTCTCTACCCCCCAATAATAACACTATCAGCGAAGCGATGGGTTGTAGTTGCTAATATATGTGATATATATATATATATATATATATATATATATATATATATATATATGTATATATGAATATATACTCTTCTTGCCCAAGATTCCTTCCATTCTCGTCCAGCCAGAGCAGCAGCATAAAGCAACCATGAAAAGCTACCAAAGGTAAGCCCTTTGCTGTTTCAAACCCTTCGTTGAGTTCCTCCACAACTTTTACGATGTTCACAAATAGTACGCACATAAGGATCGCAATGCTACACACCTTCTCAGTTTCCGGGCCAGTTTCATCATTTGTTGGTGAATGATCAGCAACAGAGCAGACAGAAATGCACACCAACGAGGCACCCAAGCATGTACCACATGTAAATGTCAAAAGCAGTCAACATCTAAATGAAAAAAAAGGAAGACAAAACCACATCTCTCACCTGTGAATGGAGGGAATAACCAATTAGCTCTCACCTAATCAATTAAACCAAGGTGGCTAGGATTATATAAATAAATAGACTCCTCCCATAGTCTTCCAGCTGAAGAAGCTGCATAAACCGTTTTGACTTCATTTTTCAATATATTGATAGATATAGATAGATAGATAGATATATAGATATACACAAATCAATGCAATGGTTTCCCAGACCACAATTTTAAACAGAATTTTTTCCTTTCCTCCATCACATTTCAAGCACCGACACTAACACGTTGGTGGAAAATCTTTAAAGTTGAAGCGATATCAATCCTACTCCATGACCAAGGAAAGAGAAAGCATAAAGCAACGGCATTTATGATTTCCATCGGAGGCTACATTTTTGAACCGCTCCCATACCGGGCCTTATTTGACACAAGATTATATATATATATATATATATATATATATATATATATATATATATATATATATATATATATATATATATATATATATTGTAGATCATGAAGATGTAAAATAATACATCAGTGCAAACCTTTACAACATACCGAATGTGCAAAATAATCACTTGAAAGCTGTCATGATATCAGCATCTCATCGAGGATGCCATCGGATCCAATTTACATCAGTTTGGCTGCATGCAAGCACACCAGCAGAACCACACGATTTTTCAATCTCACCGATGCCTTGGGAAAACTTCATTGAGATTTTGTCACTCCATCTTATCGCAAACGCTGTTCGCTTCAAAAAAATCTCCGCAGCGATGCTCCGCATTTAAAAGTCCGTCCAGACGTTTATACCAAGGTTAGTATATGTCTGGGGAAAGGCGATCGAGTTCCTTTATCACTTCCATCGTCAATTGTTCATTCTCCAGATAAAAGAAGCTTTGGGAAACATCTCATTATGAGAGAACACACTGTTGGTGCAGTGTGACCACTCCTCATTTTCATAAATGCCAAGGTGAGCCAATGAAAAAAGCCAAGAATTCACAAGGTTTCGGAAAAGCGATGATTTTAGAAAACCTATACGCCAAGAAAACCTATAGAAAACCAAGACGCCAAGGTGAACAACGAATAGCCAAGATCTTGTGAAAAAAGCCAAGGAGTGGTCACACTGTGTTGTTGTGGTCAGCACGAGATTGTCCCAGACGTGATCCAAATATCAGGTTAAATAACACGGACGCTTCAATTCAAGTCTGCTATGAGCACTGGATGCTACATTTTGGAGCACGCTGTTGTTCTTTAGTAGATGATGCTACGTCAGGTGTCTTGTCTGTGGTCAGATGGACATCTGAACTTAAAGATCAGATGACACAATCCACAAGACTATGACATGATGGTCGTACCGTGGTGATGTAGACCCCTCCGAGAGATTAAATGTGGTCAGGTGCATTTTTGTTAGAAAATTTAATTGAATAGTTTGCATAGCCAGATGAAATAAGATTTGGTTAGTTAAACAAACACGTCTTATAATGTGAGTACCATACATTGTCGATGGGCCAAACTTCTCTTGTGAAGATATGCTTTATGACCTCATAGTCTCTTTGGGGAAAAGTTGTACAAACACCAGCTTTGCCTTTCGCTGTCGACGATGATAAGTGAGATAGATTTTGCAAAGTCTTTAAAACACTTTTCAAATCAACCTGAAGTATTTAAGAAAAAGAAAAATAGCAAACATCTTATCAGAAGATTAGTTCTGCTTTTCAGGATGTTTCAAAATCTTCCGTTAGAGTCATTTGAGTTATCTACGGTTAAAGATTTCGATCAGACAGAAACCTGAAGCACAGCGGTTAAAAGAATGTTGAGATTTTATTACAACAGATTCACACCATTTATGCTTGGGCTCGCGGATACTCGGTTCTTGTCCATCGTTTAAAATGTTCCACCTTCTGGGCATTTGATGATATCCTCTTCATTTACGTCTGCGGAACTTGCAGCAGTCAAGCATGTGGAACGCGTCATGCTACGAAGAACCTTACAAGCTCCTCTCAGTAAACACACCTGCTCTCCCAAGCACACCTGGGGTCACTTTTCGCGCAACGGCTGCTGGTTGTTCTACTGGGTCGTACTGGTTATTATAGTCAGCTTGTGTTGTGATAAAGATATCGTACGTTGAGGTGCAGGTATAACGAATGTGTCTCCCACGTAAAGAACTGGAATTCCAATCGTTCCACAAAAGAAACGTTTTTACATACAAACGTTTTTGATCCCTTTCGATGTGCAATTTAATCATTTCTTACCTTGATTAACCCCAACCCATTCTGGAGGTCGTCTTGTTTGAGGAAGCGACGAGCTGTTGGTTTCTACAAAAACTATTTCTCGACATCTCTTCTCTTGATTGCACTGCAACTTTTACCTCCAAATCATCTTTTGCAGCCTTAATGAAAAACCTTCTGCTCACTGACTGTAAACCTCAACCCTTTTGTTACTCACCACTCACATTTTTGGAACTGTCTTCCTGAAGAGCTGTTCAATCCCACTCTTGCCCCCCAAGACTTCAAGCAGTTGGTGCACCACCATCTCATGTCATCCCCTATCCTAACCCATCATCTTTATTATCCCCATTAACCTTTCGTAATACAACCCTCTTACTTGCCCATTATTGCGTTTCCTTCCCTTAATTCTCCCATTTTTTTTTTCCTGTTCATTCATTCTCTTGCTAATCGTGTCAATGAGTTGGCCCGCTAGCAGTTCATGTCGTGCTTCACCCTGTTCTGACTTGAGCCTCGGAGAGAGAGAAAGAGAAAGAGAAAGAGAAAGAGAAAGAGAAAGAGAAAGAGAAAGAGAAAGAGAAAGAGAAAGAGAAAGAGAAAGAGAAAGAGAAAGAGAAAGAGAAAGAGAAAGAGAAAGAGAAAGAGAAAGAGAAAGAGAAAGAGAAAGAGAAAGAGAAAGAGAAAGAGAGAGAGAGAGAGAGAGAGAGAGAGAGAGAGAGAGAGAGAGAGAGAGAGAGAGAGAGAGAGAGAGAGAGAGAGAGAGAGAGAGAGAGAGAGAGAGAGAGAGAGAGAGAGAGAGAGAGAGAGAGAGAGAGAGAGTTTTTTGTGATCGGTTTTATCCAGGCTTTCCTCGTCCATTCTCACATGCTGAAGATTTTCAATCTGGGTATGTCCCTGTTTGTTCCAGATGTCCACCAGATCCAACACAGTTTTTCTTTTCACTCTTTACCATCAACATACATTTTTAAAAAAGTGGTCTTCATGAAGACCACAGGTGGAGTGCTACAAAATATCCATAACACTTCCTTTAGTGTGTGCACTCCAGCACTCAGCTGGAAGAGTCTCAAATATGTTTTCCTCGTCAAGAAGGAACCATGTGACCTCGGATCGTGAAACAGAACCAAAACTCAGACACGTACACCAGGTTTTGTACGAGTACTTCTGCCGTGGTCCTTCTTAGGCGACGAATGGCAACTGGTTGCACAGATAAACCTCGGTTGTGAATTTTTCTCATTTTCTCTTCGCAGCTTTCACACATTTGGTTAGCCTGCAGCTGGTGATGTTCAGGCCAAGTCTGAGACCGTTTCCATGCTGATCCATTCCTGTGGTATCGCCCGCTGCACCTTAGGAGACAAACAGAAAACAAATTAACTCAAACACAACACACACACACACACACACACACACACACACACACACACACACACATACATACACACACACACACACACACACACACACACACACACACACACACACACACACACACACACACACACACACACACACACACACACACACACACACACATACATACACACACACACACACACACACACACACACACACACACACACACACACACACACACACACACACACACACACACACACACTTTCACATTTAATGTCATCGTGCAATATTGAATGTCCCCAACACCCCTGGAATAACTTTTCATTCTGAGCTAATGGTGGAGCCATTTTATGTTATCGAGGGACTATGGCTAGGGCAATCAATTTGAAGGATGATGCGATTGGCTTAGTGCATCGGAGGTGGCACGAGTTGAAGAAAAGGAGGCTGAAGATTAGTTCATGAGGCGTTTGCTTTCATGGCCGATGCTTATCCGTCAAAACTCAATTTTGTGTGCTAATATGGTCTGGATGATGTGTGTGGCACTGACACTAAGCCTCCCCCAGAGAAACCGGCGCACATTATTTTTGTGGAGGGGAGAAAATGGCACGTCATCACTTTGCACAATATGTGTTCAAGCAAAGAATATGGACTTTATAACTACGGGTTTAATATTTACTTTTGACTTTTAATGCTTTCTTTTAAAGCCGGTGAGGACCAATTCCCTCCATCACCCTCCCTCCCCCACTTCCTTTCCCATCTCTCGCAGATTTAACAACATCAGTACCCACCTCAGCTGAACTGTGCACAGTTGCGACTGATGCAAACGTGACCCTTTTGCGATGTCCACTCCCCGTCACAACAGCCTCATTGAGCAGAGGCGCAGGTTTATCTCCCAGAGGTGTGACTGACCGTGGCAATTCCACACAAGGCGGTGTTGCATTTCGGTGCCATTCTCGGGCTGCAACCTCCTCGGGTTGTGTGGGAGGTGCAGCCGCCTTCAGTCGTCGTCGTCGGCCCACCATTATGGCACAGTTTACCGCAAAGAGGGCCAATGCAAGACCAAATGCAGCTAAGAAGGTGAGCACGCCAGCCTGAAGGTCACTGATGGAGGGAGCAACTGGAAGGCTGTTGGATGGCCTGACTGTAGAAAGGTCATCACTGCTACTATTGGTAATCATAATCTGGCCTTCTTTCTCACTGTAGTTATCATCAGTAGGTATGATAGGTTGAGTGGGTGGTTCTAAGCGCATTCCACCCGCTCTTGCTGGAGGTCCACTTGCCAGAGCTCCAGGTATGAGAGCATCAGGCACAGCCGATGCCTGGTGAGAGCTGAGTTCGGGTTGTCCTACCACTTTAGCAGTACCAGAAGCCAGTGGGCCCTGTCTCCAGGCTTTACGACATGCACCAAAAAGGTGCACACGAGCTTCTGGTGAAGGTTTCACAATGACGGATGGTTGCATGCGAGGCCAGGCCGTATCCATGGCTCTGTTTTTCAGCACTGGGCCGTCAACTTCCAGATGGTAGCTCTCACGAGGATACAGATCAAGAGGAGTGGTTGTCGCGTCGCTGAATTGAACCCAAAGGGCTAAGACAGATTCCTGCAGACAAATGAGTTAATAATTGAGAAGGCAACCTGATCGAGCATTGCAAATTATAATTTCAAAGCAGACATTGCAATACATCATTGTCAACTTTGCAAAACAACATTTTCTTATGTTTTTATTTTCATTCTGCAGGCAAATCGGTAAATGTAACAAGAACTTTGATATGACACATGTGGAAAACAGAGATATAAAATTGGTTTTAAAATTGTCACAGAGAGGGTTGGGGGGGGGGGTGGATAGGAGTGGGTTTGGTGGCAGCTGGAGGGACATTTAAAGGTGAGAGGGTGAAGCTGATATCACATAAATTACCAACAGCTCTTGAAGATGAATGACAGACCGAGAATCGAGTGTCATTGCCCACTAATGGAGAAACGTTCCCATGACAAAAAGCAATTTGGTGACGGTTTGACCCAAGATGGAGCATTGCTTAGGTGAGCAATCAATGTCCTTGCAGAGAAACAGCCGTTTGGAGAGATTTTTTTCACAGATATATTTGGCAAATGTCTCATTTTGCAAATCCCTGTGCCGTCTGACACGGGCAATGAACATCGGGAGTGAAGGGCCACTGGAAATCTTTGTGAGTTTTCGTGTGCCAAGGGGCAACCATTTTGGAGTAAGTGTGTGCAAAATGCAATGCAGGATGGGTTGTTGTGCCGAAGAATGTTTGGTATCAAAATATTTTACTTTGGGCAAAAAAAGAAAACGAAAACGATTTGTTTCAGCTAACTGCATTACATACCGCAGTGAAAGCATGCACCACAGAGCAACATTATTTCATTTAAGGTGTAAGGTACACACATTGAACATGCAGAGTAAAGGACAATTTTCTTGATGTATATATATATATATATATATATATATATATATATATATATATATATATATATATATATATATATATATATATATATATATATATATATATACTGTATATATGAACAAACATACAATATACTGTGCCTTGAGAAAGTCTACAACCCTTGTCAAAATATTCACCTTTTGTTGCCTTCTAGTCTTGAATTCAATTGCATTAAATCAGACTTTTCCCCTATTATTTACACAATGTAATCCACAACTTCCAAGTGAAAAACAAATTCTACAAATTTCAGATAATTAATTAAAAAGTACAAAACTAGAATATCTTGGTTGGATGAGTTTCCACCTCCCTGAGTAAATACTTGGTGGAAGCACACTTTACAGCAATTTCGAGCAACTTTGTGCACCTTGATTGGGCAATATTTGCCGATTCTTCTGTGCACAAAATGGTTCAAGCTTGGTCATGCTGGGTGGGGAGCGTTGACAGACAGCAATCTTCAAGTCATGCCACAGATTTTCCATTGGATTTAGGTCAGGGTTCAGACTGAGCCACTCAAGGACATTTATCTTTTTGTTTCTTAGCCACTCCAGTGTAGCTTTGGCTGTGTGTTTCAGTCGTCATGCTGAAAGGTGAACTTCCGTTCCAATTTCAGCGTGCTTGCAGAGGGAAGCATGTTAGCCTCCAGGATTTTTCTGTATTTTGCTCCATCCATTTTCTCTTCTCTCCTGAAACGTGCCCCAGTCCCTGATGATCAGAAACATCCCCATAACATGATGCTGCCACCACCATTCTTCACAGTTGGGATGGTGTTCTTTGGGTGATGTGCTGTGTGGGGTTTGCGCCAAATGTAATTCTTTTATATTTAGGCTAAAAAAAAAGTTCCTTAGTTTCGGCAGGCCACAAAATATTTTGCCACCAAGATTCAGAAACCCCAGAGTGCTTTTTTGCATACGTCAAATGGGATTCAAGGTGTGCTTTTTTGAGTAATGGCCTCCTTCTTGCCACACTACAGTACAGGCCAGACTTGTGGAGTGCTTGAGATATTGTTGTCACATGTACACAGTGACCAGTCTTTACCATAAAGGCATGTAGCTCTTTAGAAGTTGTCATTGGTCTCTTGGTGGCCCCTCTGATCAGTCTCTTTGCTTGGTCATCCGGCTTGGAGGGACGGCCTGATCTAGGTAAGGTCTTGGTGATGCCACATGCCTTCCACTTCTTATTGATTGTCTTTGTGCTCCAAGGGATATTCAAGGCCTTTGAAATATTTTTCTACCCATACCCTGATCTGTGCCTTTCCACAACTTTGTCCCAGAAGTCTTTTGAAAGCAGCAGATCTTTTGAAATCTGAAAGTCTTTTTACCTTTATTCCATGTTGAACATTAGGAACAATTTTTGGCAGATTGATTAATCTCTTCTACAGCAACATCCATCTGTTACACCCCACTCCCCCTTTGCATCTTGAATGCCAATGAATATTGCAACAACCAGGTAAACCACCTCATGGTTGAGTCTGCTGTGAAATGCACTACCCAGCAGAGGAAACATACAGGAACAGCTGATTTTATTCTCAAATAATGAGAGTCACTACAATTTAACACAGGTGGAGGCCAATTAACTTGGTGTGTGATTTTGAAGGTGAGTGGTTACATCTGAGCTGATTTACAATTGCTATTATAAGGGAGGTGGATACTTATTAATTAATTTTCTGAAATTTGTTTTTCAATTGGAAGTTGCGGGTCACGATGTGCAGATAAAGGTCGAAAAATTCTGATTTAATGCAATTTAATTTCAGGCTCTAAGGCAGCAAAAGGTGAAAAATTTGAAAGGGAGTGTGGACTTTCTATAGGCACTGTATATATATATATATATATATATATATATATATATATATATATATATATATATATATATATATATATATATATATATATATATATATATATATATATATACACATCCAAGTTTGGAGGTGATGTGTTGACATAATTTATGTACATGACGTCAAGATCATGTCATAGCGTCAATGTGCTTCTTTGGGTGATTTTCATATTTCTGGCTGCAAATCTCCTGACTGGTGATCAGCAGAGCAGAGACAATATGTTCACATGTCAGGCGACATTTATTGCTGGCAGGTTGTGCAGCAAGCGCTGTGATGGGACTCGATTTGTACTCTACTGCCTCAACAAGTTCGGGGTTTAGAGTTGGTATGTTTTGAAATAGAAGACAAAGAAGGAACCTGAAGAAGTAAGGAGCAAATATGGAGTCATCAGGAAGAACCTGGATAAGATCCAGGTTCCAGCCGCGACTCCAAGACACTCAAACCCATCCAGATGCAGCCAAGTGAGTCAAGTGAGCCGCAGCCGAGTGATATCTATACATATACTGTGTGTACACACACCTGACTCGTGTGCATTTTAAATAAGTATAACGACAACGACGTCATCACCAATGGTGGTGTAAGGCGCTGATGGGACAAACCGGGGTTCAGAAATTTCTGACGTATTAAACTAACTCTTTTTTGTTTTTTACCTTTATTCCATGTTGAACATCAGGAACAATTTATGGCAGATTGATTAATCTCTGCCACAGCAACATCCATCTGTTACACCCCATTCCCTCTTTGCATCTTGAATGCCAATGAATATTGCAACAACCACGTAAACCACCATATTTTCCTTGAAATGCGTTTTCTTCAAATCCTCCAATCCTAAGTTATTATTCTGTTTTTATCTGTTCTCCACCACCGTTCATCGCTGTAAAGCAGGCTGTTCTGTATTCAGTGGTTGAATGAAGGCTCATGTCTCAAATGAATATTAATCCCTGAGCTTGTGAGCATTGACCGGGTGTCTGAGATAATTGGAGTTTGCCTTCGGGAGGCGAAGTCCATATTATACGATCCACCAATGGTCCAGCCAAACTTGAGACGTGTCCCATTCGATTCAAGCAACCGTTTCAAAAATGAAGGAATCACCAACTAGTTTAGCCTCCAAGCAGGCAGGCTCAGGTCCTACATTTCAATCACCGAGTGGTCTTCATCAGGAATTGTGTGTCAGACGTTAAGTAAGTGTGGTCTCACCGTCTGAAATTGCAGTCACATGATGGCCAATCCCTCTTGGGAGAACATGAGGATAGTTAACACCTGACACACAGTCCTGGATGTAGACCACTCGGTTGTTGAAGCATCACACCTGAGCATTGGCCACAAGGCAGCTTCACGGTAAGGTGTGGGTAAATGCTTCTGGCGGGAAAGGAGCTCACTCCCGCCGCCCCCCCTCGCCCACCCCGTATACATGCATCCTCCTCACTCCTTTTGTTCAGCATGATGAACGTTTTTCATTTCAATTTTCTTTCTATCATACCTATTGCACAGTTGGGTTGTCGGTGACTAAACTGACACTCCTCATTGGCTTTGCTCGTGGGGAGGGTTCTGTGACACCCTGCCAGGACTAAAAACACCTGACAAAGGGCGGATGAGCTCCTTTCGGGAGTCAACAGCCATTCAGTACAGAGAGGGTGACTCCCAAAAAACAGCCAATGGGGTTAGGAAAAAATTGTTTTCCACCTGACCTAGTTACCTCCTCCTGCACAGTGGTCCCAGTGAAGAGGTTTCCTTTTTTCAGGACTAGGTGAAAGTTCTGCAAGTTTTTCCTCCTTTTTTTTTTCTTTTCTTTGTAGCCCCTTACATTTGGTGGCTCTCAACCTTGTTCAGGGTGAATTTCAATAATAAGAACACAACAAAAATGTGGGACAGGGGGTGGGAGGGGATGCATTTTACCCCACTTTCTATTTAGAGGTATCCAATCCACCATATTTTAACAGTGTCTGATGCCTTCATTGTTACCTCCGGCACTGAAGGTGGAAGGAGAGTATGTTCTCACTCCTGTGTGTCTGTTTGCTTGTCTGTTTTATTTTTTGTATGCATTGTCGAGGCTCATAAGAGAGCTGACACACAACGCACAGCAAGGGGGGCATGAGACAAGAGGGGTGGGAGGGGGAAGGACAAAACAGTGGGGAACAGACATTAGGAGATCTGTGGAAGGGAGAGGGATGGAGCGAGGAACATGGGGTATACAAGATGGACACTACAGGGAAGTGGGTTTGGGGTGGATTAATGGGGGTCGAAAAGATCGAGGATTTGAATGGGGGACGACAAGAGGTGGTGGAGAACAGCTGTTTTGAAGGCCTGGAGGGAAGAATGGGATTGAACAGAGTGAGGGAATCTTTTCCAATGGTGGGGAAAAAAACAGGAATCAAAGAGTGAAGGTGAGCAGTGCAGTATATCTCAAAATGTTGTGGATGGATTCACATGAAATTTGGTGGACACATTGGGTGTGGGGCAAGGATGAACCGAATAGATATCGGTGAAAATCTGGATCCATATCGGGATAGGAGAATTTTTTAATTTCTAAAGTGGTTCTTCCCCATTGAGAGATAGGGTCAAAATCGATATGTAGCATGATATTTCACAAATTTATTGGGCCCGATATGTTCAACCGGATCAGGCACTGGGTGGCGGAGGTACGCGCTCTACCGAGTGCCCTTCTAGTTTGAATATGGTGCTTCCCAACTCAAACAAGAAATTTGCAAAGCAATCAAAATGTAATGCATGGAGTGTGTGCTTCGTTGTCTGCTGTGCTGTCATTCAAAATTAGCCACACACTCCATCGGCTGGATCGGGATCACAGTGAAGAGTGCTTTGCTCACACCGCCAGCACATTATCATGCGCAGAAGGAAGTCCTCTCAAATGCTTTTACACACGCTATCTGGAGGAGACATCGAAGAAAGCCATTTTGCATCGAGTCATATTTGTCCAAACAGCAGCATGGTGCAGCTTCTGAATCTTAGTCCAAAAAGAATGCAATAAGAACAATTGCAAGGCATTAGAGAGTGATAATTTCAAGCAGCTGAAAAATCAAGACACCAAGGTCATGGTGACTCTGCGGTATTGGGGTTAGAGATTGTCGTGATGGATGAAGATGCTTCACAGAAGAATCGACCATGGTCAGTTCCGCTTGCCGGCAACCTAACTGGCAATGCAAATTAATGACAGTGCATGGCTGTGACGAAACTGACACGCAAAACCATGGTGACATTTTTAGACTTGATGCAAATGTAAGAGATAAAAGAATAATTAACGTCACGTGGGTAAGATGTGGATGTGGATGGTAGAAGAGTGTTGGTGTGATGATTGGAGCTTCAATTTGTCATCGTTTCTCAGTGAGTGGTGCAGCAAGAAGGCACAATGAAAGATGTGGTGTGTACCTGCCCAGGTCGAGAAAGCGAAGTGTTCATCTGAACAGAGAGGTTGAAAATTTTCCACGCTCCTCCAACCAAGCTGGCCGCCCCACCGTTAGCCTTCTTCGTTTCACCTTTCCCATCCTGCTCGCCCATGGGCTCGGGGCTTAGTTGGAGCTGAAGGGAGGCAATAGGCCGAGGTAGGAGGCTCCGAAGTGCAGTCCGATCAGCACCGACCGTAAGTACCCGTTCGCCGAGAATGGCATCAGAAAAAGGTGAAAGTACCTGTTGAAAAGCAGGCATTGCAGCTGGGACACTAAAGGTAACCAACCTGAGAATTGTATTAAGACAAGGAAAGTCACTCGGTTTTGAAGTTAAATGATCATCTGCCTCTACAAAGACTACTTGGAAGAACATATGGCCAAACATATATTCCTTACAGTTGTGATGATCTCAGTCACGTGGTACACAACCAGTTCAGGTTGCGTGAATGCAGAAAAGCAGTCATGGCAGAATAAGTCATGCCGCAAATTGTCTTAGCAAATAGCTGTTGGGTTTTCCAAAAGGAAATACAAACCACCACGACCAGCACCACCACCACCACCTCATCCCAGGCTTTGATTTACTTGAAGTTTACATCATTGTGTGGTTGCTAGCTCTCGCTTCTGTGAGGCTGTATGGTGCACTGTTTGTCTCATCTTCAGTGCTCCATTGGTGCTGACCATTGTTTATGGATTTGCTGCTCGGGTGAATTGTGGCCTGCATTCAATTGTGCAGAAGATCACACTGGGAATGCAGGAAGATCAGACTGTCTGCCATGACCTCTTCTTCTTTGCTCCTCTGTTCTTCTGTCTGAGCAATGATCTTCAACATCTCCATGCGTTGCTTCCATACCATAAGCATGTTAGACAAATCATTAAACCAATGTTAACCACAATAACACACACTCTTGAGATCCTGTTTATGCAGAAATAAACATGCTGAGTCTTTCGGCACGAAATGAAGATGAAGGAAAAATCCTTTTGTTTTCCCCCCTTTCAATTTGGATATAATCGGAGCGCATTAGGAGATCTGTGACGACAGTGAAGCGAAGGAGGAGCACAATGAAAGGACATTTGAACAACTCGAGGATGTTGGAAGGAAAGTGGTGATGATTTGACAAGAGCTACGATTACACCAGAATTGTGAGCGGAACAGAAAATGGACAGGTGTACGCCAGTTTTCGGACAAACTAAGCTTGACAAAAGGTCAGTACGGTAGAGCTCAGCGTGGAACAAAAGCACATGATGGGAAGTGTATGGTAATGAGAAGCAGCTGTTTTTTCTGCAGGACAGATTCCCACTGCTGATACAAAAAAAAAGGACCCGATTTTTTTGACTGGTTTCTTGATTGGATTTTTAAAGGCCAATATGTCTGAAGGACAATTCCGAGAATGGTATTCGGCATTACCATTTGCAACGTGCATTTGTATAACGGCGAACGCCACATTGTGGTCAGGGCAACATGGCTTACAGTGGCAGGGCCATAAACCATCTACATCATCATCATCATCATCATCATCATCATCATCATCATCATCATCATCATCATTATTATTGTTCTTATTATTATTCCACCAAAGTCAATGGGTACACTTGTTTTTGCACCGAATTCAAATTCGTGACATTACCAAACAAACTAATGTTTGCTTTCATTTAGTGAATGCAAGGCTCGTTTGCTGAGATTTCTCTTTTGTATATTTCATGTACAAGTCTAGAAGCAAGGAAAAGTCCTTTACTTCAGACTATTGACACAAAAGCATGTGCTCGATTGATCTCCTGCCATTCAATTTTGTCCTCTTATAGAGCTCCAAGAGCTCTCAAAGCACTGAGGCTCGCAAGCGTTAGGAATTGGTCAACTTGTCCCACAATGAGTTAAATGAGCGAATATATTTTCTTCGAAAAAAAAACAAACAATTCCAGAAGAGGTCAACATGTCCCCTCTAAAAAGTTAGCAAAGCCTGGCCATCCAATGACTGTGATTACGAAATGAGTGCAAACATGAAAGTGAATGACAATACAGACGTCCGAGGGTCCTGTATTTCATTCCATAAGGGGTCCAATGTATTCAATTAAAGGCACCATTCTGCTGGACACTGTACCTCTGAGCATATTGTCCTTTGAATGAGACATTTAGCCCACTGTTCAATCGACAAATATGCTGAAAACGATGATCGAACAGCACCTTGTGCAATAGTAGGCCTTTACGGTCGTGTAGACCCTACTGATAGATTCTCTTTATGGAGGACAGGAATGCTAAGCACAGTAAGCGAGAAGGGCACTCGATGGAGTACATATCTCCACCTGATCTAGATCATCACCAAAATGGAACCAATTTAAGCGAGAAGGGCAATCGGTGGAGTACATATCTCCACCTGATCTAGATCATCACCAAAATAGAACCAATTTAAGCGAGAAGGGCAATCGGTGGAGTACATATCTCCACCTGATCTCGATCATCACCAAAATAGAACCAATTTGCCCTTGTCACACACCCAATCTGTCGATCAAGTCTTGTCCGAATCCGTCAAAAACTTTATCACATTTCGTGTTACTATCGTTTTGTCCCCAACTCTCAATGGTGAAGAATCACTTAAAATTAGAGTATTGGATCCGCATCCAGATTTTCACCAAGATTTTCACCAAATTCTTCCTTGTCACACACCCCAACCCACCCACCAAATTTCATCTAAATCCGTCCACAACTTTTCGAGATCTCCTGCACACAAACAAAGAATGTCCTGCGGAGCATGATACTTGGAAATCCTGAAAACAAATGTGACCATAATATAATTGGTGGTTGAATTCAGGAAACTAATATGCAAATCCTCTTCAAATTTCAACTCAATCCATGAAAATTGAGGATTTTAGAAATCCCACCAATGTTGTCGACCTTTGGCCTATTTCGACCTTTTGGCCTATGTTGACCTCAGAAATAATTGGTGGTTGAATTGGGTGACCTGAATGTGCAAATTCTCATAAAATTTCAACTCAATCAGCGGAAAATTGAGGATTTAAAAAATAGGCCTAAGTTGTTGACCAACGTTGACCTTTTGACCTCAACATCAACAGGCTTTTCGCTTATGACCAACTCTACCATTTGGTGAAATCTCGTGAAGATCAGTTTGAAATTGTGACCTGCAGGCGACTGACATACAAACAGACAGACAGACAAACAGAATAACAGACCAGACCAAACCAACAAACTTGTGAATCATCGATTTCACAAAATAAGAAAGAGACAAACAGACAGGGGTTGAAAACATAACCTCCGTCCATCACAGATTGCAGAGGCAAATATGTGTGCAAGGTATTAGTTTGTAAACACGATGTAAATGGTAAATGTTTGAAGAAGCAAAACGATAAATTTAGTCGATAGATTAATCGATGGATTTAGGGAAGTGGGTATCACACCGGCACTGCGCTTTCTGCATCCAGACTCGCCTTCGATGAATGGTTATTGAATTACACTTAAGCACCACACAAATGTAGAACTTTTTACTTTAAACATGCACAACTTAAGCCTGGTGTTGGCTGAATGGTTAGGGTGGTTGGCTTGGGATCCCAGGATCCTGGGTTCAAATCCCACTCGGGTGTTGAATTAATACCAGGTGGAGTTGACTCAACCTGTCATCCTTCTGAGATCGGCAAAATGAGTGCCAGCTTGCTGGTATCCTGTGTCGGAGTGGCGACCCGTCCAGGATTGTGCCCCATAGATAAGGACACTGCTTAGGCAGTATCAACGCTCTGCACAGAGTATGGTCCCAATTGATGGATGGATGCACAACTTGGTACTTGCCTAGCAATGCATCTGGGAACCGTACACACTGGGAGTTATTACCCCGAAGATAGCCAGCTTAAGGCTAAATTTGGACGATGCATTACCCAAATTGCTCGGTGGTGTGACATGCCTCTATTCTATCGAGTCTGTCTAAACACGTGCAACCAGCCAAACAACGGCATTACTAGACCAAATTCATTCCAGAGGTTTCCAATTAACCAAATCGGTGAACACGGGAGAGATGGTGGAAACATGAGACACGAGTCACACCTCTCTTTCGGAACAATTAATAATTTGATAATGCACAAGACAGACGGCACAAAATCCCAGACAAAAAGGCATAATTAATAAACACAATACTTGGAATGAACCGAACCCCCGGCTCAGGGCCCACGCACACTGAATCGGTTGAGATAATTAAAGGATTGCAATGACACAAGGGGTTGTCTTGCGTGCTGGAGAAGTTCACGCAAGCGGCTTGGGAGTGTGGTTCGCAAAGTCAACACAGAGAGAGACAGAGACAGACAGAGACAGAGACAGAGACAGAGACAGAGACAGAGACAGAGACAGAGACAGAGACAGAGACAGAGACAGAGACAGAGACAGAGACAGAGACAGAGACAGAGACAGAGACAGAGACAGAGACAGAGAGAGAGAGAGAGAGAGAGAGAGAGAGAGAGAGAGAGAGAGAGAGAGAGAGAGAGAGAGAGAAAGACAGAGAGAGAGAGAGAGAGAGAGAGAGAGAGAGAGAGAGAGAGAGAGAGAGAGAGAGAGAGAGAATGGCCACCAAGCCCCATCCTTTATAATCTCGCATCCCACCCCCACCCCTTCCCCATCATCACGGCATCACCATCAGTGCCTGGGGACGTGGGCCAGTGGTGTGCCACACTTGTACTTGGGTACAGTCTCAAATAATTGACGACTCCTATCCTGATAAAACTAGCACCACGGCTGCCAAAAGCAGCATGGCTCAGTGGAGCTGCCTTGCTCACCGTCACTCAAGGGTGACCATCCTGAAACATCTGTCCCACTGTTTGAGCATCAGAGGGCCGGGGATTTTTCCTTTCCTCCTCTCTCTCTCTCTTTTAATCCGCATGTGGTGTGCAGGAGTGGGGAGTGGAAACACAATATGGTGTACACCATGATCTACAGACCAGCCATGTTGATGGCTGTCACACCAGGAGCACCTCCCTCTCCCTCGGCTTCCACTCGGTGAGACTCAGGAGACAACATGACACAATCATACCATAACCTGGCTAAAATTAATCAGCCCATCCATTGAGCTGGGACAAACCAGACAACTTAACTTTACCTAACACACGCACATGCGCACAAGCACGCGCGCGCGCGCACACACACACACACACACACACACACACACACACACACACACACACACACACACACACACACACACACACACACACACACACACACACACACACACACACACACACACACACACACACACACACACACACACACACACACACACACACACAATTACATTTTTACTTTTACTACACTGACACATGAAATTTTGACAACTTCTCAACCCCCACAACCTCTCAAAGCCTCAACATCCCCCTTCCAAATCTGTCCCATATTTACTCTGCCCTCCTCACCCTGCTCCCACTTAAACTCATTAAAGCAAATGAGCATTCCCACAGCAAAACAGGAATATTTAACACTTTCCGCTCCCATATCATGCTATCACTGACTTCACTTCACAGAAACTTGTTGCAGTCGCCTGTCCAACTCACAATTTTAAGAGAAAATAGTCGGAAATAATAGCAAGGATTTGTGTAATCTCCCCAGTAAAAGCACGACTTGAGAGAATGCCACACAGTTATTTGGGTGTATGAACGGAACACTGCCTTGATCACTGAGGCCGAGCTTCACAAGGACTGCGACGCTGATTGGCTCAAAAATAATTTTAACTGTCGCGTTAGTCTTTTTACAATGAAGGGCAAACTTATAGGGAGGGAATGGCAATTGTGGATATCACAGCTCTGAAGATATCTTTGACTTTACATTGCAGTAAATACACCAACATGGTGGTCGTCGTATTGAAATTGTGGGTGGAGTCAGGTGAACTGTCCAACCAATGGGTGGAACTCGCATGTACACTCATATCTTTTATAGTACTTGTACGTGCCTGTACGTGAGTGGCCGTATGTGCAACCCCCCCCCCCCAAAAAAAAAACTTTCAAACCGCGTGCTAGAAACAACAACCACACAGACCGTTCCTTCGCTCTTGTGTGCCCGTACGTGCATGGCCATACATGCGTGCCTTGTACATGCATGGCCGTACGTGCAAACCCCAAAAAACAAACAAAAAATCTTTCAAACAAACACACAGGCCGTTCCTTCGCTCTCGTAGATGACTGGATTTGGGGCATTGTGTTTATCTATAAATGCGCATAAGAAATCGAGAAATTATTAGAATACCATAAGTCATCACTATCCGGAAGTGGTGCGTGCCGGTAGGGAATGTTCACATGCATTCCACGAATTATCGCTTGCATTGAAGTAACAACTGCTGTGATACTTACACACACAGAGTTAATTAAAATCCAAATTAAAATCAAGTTTACCTCCCTGTCTTTGCTTGCCATGACATTTGCTGCCATTGACCGTTGCCACTCCTATGCCAAGGTAACTAAGGCGTCCTTTCCCCATCAGCCACGTCTACGCAGAAACGTGTCTTGTCATTGGTTTGGTAAATAAATGGCCGCAGCACCGTGTCTTGTCATTGGTTCGGTAAATAAATGGCCATAACTTGGGAACCACTTGTCCGATTGATATCAAACCTTGAAAAGGCACATCCTCAGGTCTCCAGCAATATACCTGGCAAGTTTCAATTAGATCGGACCAGTGGTTGTCGAGAAACAGCGGTCACACACACACACACACACACACACACACACACACACACACACACACACACACACACACACACACACACACACACACACACACACACACACACACACACACACACACACACACACACACACACACACACACACACACACACAGATTGCTGGAATTATAGAAAGATAAACTTACACTTAATACAGGTGGTCCAAAAGTCATATGACTATGCGAGCAGTGCTCTAAGGCCTAAAAGTAACCTCAGACCCCCCCACTCCATCACTGTGCCTTATAAACATAAAAACATGCTTATTTTGTTTTAAAAAGGTGGTTTGTAGCGCCCTCTTGTTTCTTAAGCAACGAAGGAAGAAAATAGGAAATCCAACAAGGAATTCAAATAGAATGATCAAACTAAACAAAAGCAGACACAATTATATATGCACAAGATCTATTGATCTTGATAAATGCACATCATTGACAAATATAAAAACAAGCTGTTCATGTGCAGCATATGCTTTGTGAGGCAATTTACTTTCAAAAAGGCAATCTGTCCAATTGACAGTGCTAAACAGAACTACAAAATAACTTTGAATCTGTGCAACGAAATTACGGTGATAAATGGAATTCACAAAGTATCTTGGAATTGCATTGTGTTGCTGCGACTAATTTCGGGGCGAATTAAAACGATGGCGCGGCTGGAGCCCTCATCCGCAACCCACCCTCCAAAAAAAAAGAGAAAACCATCCCATCAATAATGCCCCGAAATTGGTTCCACTGAATATTATGTTTATTATGATGGCTGAGAGATTGCTGGTGAGAATCTATTTCTGGGGAAGAAGGGTCCTTTTGTTTGGAACAATACATGCTGATGCCATTAGCCTTGTTACAATGCATCAAATTACAGTGAGCCTTCACTCGAATGTCGTGTTATCCATTAAATGCATCAAGATTAACCCCTACATACAATAATGGCCACACCCGCTATTATCCTTGTTTGGGTGAAATGGCTGTAAAGTGCGCAGCAATTAGCATTATCTTCATTAGCTTGATTATATGGAGAGAAAAATGTCATTAACCTCGTTTCGCTGAGTACATTGAAATGTCACCATTCTTACAATGACAACTGACAACCCCGCCGAACCGCTCAACTGCGTCCTCGCTCTGGCTATCAACTTCACTACAAATGCATCTTTCATGCCACAAACAACAACAACAACAACAACTCTCATTTCAAACAGCTCTCACATTAAAAGCCAAATAGTGTTAAACTTTACTCCGGCATGGCTATTACGACTGCCCAGACAACACAGAGCATGCCTTAGAGACCGGCATAAAGCAGATTGGCACATCATTTCGAATGGTCCTGCGAGGGACTTTGGGACCAGCTCAATGGCTTTTCTTGAAAGAATGGTTTATGCTCCACCGTCGTTGAAAAGTAAGAATGCTGGGATGCAAGTGACCCATGATGCACACCACACACACACAAACACACACACACACACACACACACACACACACACACACACACACACACACACACACACACACACACACACACACACACACACACACACACACACACACACACACACACACACACACACACACACACACACTGGAATTAGCATCCACGCTCACAAATCCAGGTCTGCTGCTCTCTTCAGCCTGTGCAAGTGCATGCCATCTTCGGTCACCTCCCATCTGTTCGGAAGACAACCAACGTGTCACTCCAGTACACAAGAAGGGTGCAAAGAAAGATCCGCTGAATGATCGACCAGTTAGCTAACTTCCAATGAAAAGCAAAGTCATGGAACCAATCATCACAGCTGACATTAAATAATTCCTTTTCTCAAATGACATGATCTGACCAACAGTTCACATTCTGTCACGGCCACTTAACTTTGCATATGCTGCGGCTTCTCTCTCTCTCGCTCTCAAAAATGGATGAAGGCCCTGAATTTCAAACAAGAAGTCAGGGCTCTCTCTGGAGGTATCTCAGGGATTTGATATGGTCTGGCACCCTGCTACACTTACAAAGCTTTCTGTCTGTGGAATACAACGCCCCCTTCATTGTTCTCCTGCTGATTTGCTCCAGCCACACTGAAAGCACATAAGTCTCAATAGAATGCTCTCAGATCCTCTCCCAGTGGAGGATGTGGTGCACCCAAGGCAGCGTTTTGGGCCATATCCTGTTGCTTGGATACATTATTGACCTCTCCAATGTTTGGTTAAGCCTTCTTCTCCTCTTTCCAGATGACTCCAAATATTGTCATACAATTCCACACATCACCAACAGGCCATGAGCGGCAGTTTCCCTCTGCTGACTTGGGAAAGATCACATGATGGCTCAACACATCGAATATTTATTTCAATCCAGAAAAATCTCACAATCTCACCCTGTCTCCCCAGATGAATTGTCAAAGAAATCCAACTCTGTATTTGAACAGTTTTTTCAAAGAGTTCCACCTTCTCCTTTGTCCAACCTCCCCTTTGCACAGAAGTCAGCAAACTTCACCCCCATTCATAAGAAGGGTACAAAAACAGACCTTACCAACTATTTGGGCAATATGTTTGGCTTCCAATTAGAGGCAAAGTCATGGAATCCATCATTGCTTCCAATGTCAAGTTTTTCCTGTTATCAAAGAGCCGAATCTCTGACCATCACTTTGGATTTCGTCCCAGTCACTCAACTCTGCACATGCTTCTGCTCCTCTCTCAGTAATGGTTGGAGGCCCTCAATCTCATGAGGTGAGAACTTTCACCCTGAACAATGCTGGGCTGTCAGATTTCATCTTGATTTCAGACATCCAGTGAATTTTGGGGAAGGGGTGTAACTTCCCGGGGCACTCTGTGTACCGGTGATGCCATCTTTATGACATCGCCTTTCTCTCCGCACTCAGCAGCTGGTCAATAAAGGAGAAATTTCCTCCTTCCCATGATTGCCAACCCAAGGGGGTTGTCCATGGTATATCATTTAAATGCTGAGCATCAAGAAGGGAAGCAGGATGTTCCATTTTAAAATGATTTGGTAATACTTAACCAGGGCTGCAATTTAATCACCCCTTCTCCCCACACTCACAAACTCTCAATGGATACTACAACCCTTATACCACAAAGTCCAAGTTAGAGAAACACATTACTCTTGAGGTGTCTCGTTATTATAAATTCCATTACCTTTTATGATGGGGAGAAGTCTGGACATTCTCTTATTAAGGGGGATCAGTTTTAGCACCATTGAATTGGGGTAAGATTCGTGATTTTCGATGATGCAGACAGGCAGTTCTCAGAAAATGACTTGGAAAAGAACAGAAAAGCAGAAGTTTCCAAGGCAGATGAACAACATTCGAGTAGGAGGGAACTGATGCCATTAGGACCAGAAGCAGTGGTGGTGTCAAGAGAGGTTATGAATTTCCCTACATTGTCAGGAAGGAAGTTCCCATACTCCATTAGGAGGCATGTTTTCAGTGAGAAGATGATGGATGCCACTTTTCAAAGAGAATGGGATGTGTTCCACTCTTGAAATGAGCGGCGTCCATTGTGACCGCATCTTTCAAGAGTGAAGACATATACGCTGAGCATATTTCAGCGATGTACTTGATCTTCCAGCAAGTTATTGTGGATGGTGAAATGTTTGCGAGTTTTGGACCTCATTTGGTCCTGATGCCAAAGTCTGGTACATCTAAGGATGGAAATGTAATGGCTACGTGCTTTGTGGAGACACTGCAGGCTTTCCATCAGTGGGGTTGTCTTTCCAGGAGGAAATGGAAAGCTTTTCTTTGGCAAATACCCCACTGCACAAATTATTGTACCAGCAAGAGGACATTCAGTAGGATAACTAGAAGCATACATGTATAAAATGACGGAGGAGAGAGAAAGAAGTTTGTTGAGAAATTAATCTGAGACACCATCTATGTCTCGAGAGACAAGATCGTGGACCAGCGAATGGAAGAGACAGTAGACTGAAGGCGAGATCAATCTTCCTGATTAAACAGCCAGACATAGTGGCACCTTTATGTATCCTGGAAAAAAAATACCAGGAAGACAGAAAATGTCGAGAGTTTATGATTTGAGGAGAGAAGGAGAGAAGGGAAAGAAGAGGAAATGTTTGAAGGAAAGTTTGACAGGATCATATCAAGCAGAGAGTGGCAGCCAGTTAAAGGAATATGGTTTGAGAATCCAATGGATGAGTTGAAGCCAGAAGTGTCACATTAGACCTTGCCTGCAATACCATGGACAGTGGTGCGTGTAGTGGTTCCAAAACGAGTTAAAATTGGTGATAGTTGAAGTCATGGGTGTCGATCGCTACTTAAAAGTTGGGGGGGGGGAGGGGGGGAAGATTGCAAGTGTAAATTGTGACGTCAATAGTGGTGACCAGGCAAGTCTAGCTCCGCAAATTATTCATTCTAGACACTCTTTGCTGTGGTGTGTTCTGAGAATTTAATTTAATCTCCTTTGCGACGTTTCCTTCAAATAATTTTACTAATAAAAGGGGGCACTTTGAATTTCAAGCTTTTTCTTGGTGTCAAAATAGATTATTTCACCGAAAAAAAAAATTGATGTAAACGTGCATTTCGTACTTTCTGATTGTTACTTCTACTTTTCATCCTAATTCTTCAAGATCTACAGGTATGCAAACCCACCTCGACACCAAATGCATACCCAGGTCAAAAAACCAGTAAAGACCAGTAGCTTACTGGTCAACTGGTACCAGTTGAAAACCAGGAGCCAACTGGTACCAGTAAAGCCAGTTGGTTTCTTACTGGTTTTAATATGGAAATTGGAATAGAGTGATATATTACCAGTTGAAATACAATTGTATTTAACTAACTGGTATCAACTGGGACCAGTACATTGTAACTGGTATCAACTGGGAGACCAGTACATTGCAACTGGTATCAACTGGGAGACCAGTACATTGCAATTGGTATCAACTGGAACCAGTAAGACTTTAACTGGTACAAATATGAGCTACTGGTTTTTTCAACTGGGAAATTGGAATTCTGACTGAATTTAACTGGTACCAGTTGAAACCAATAGAGACCAGTTAAAGACCAATTTGAACCAATAGAGACCCGTTGAAAATGTGTACTGGTTTTAACTGGTTTTTCGACCTGGGTAGCAGTAGATCCATAGATAAACTTGGCAGGGGACTCCTCCTTCTGTCTCACCATTTCTTTGTCTTTCTTTTCCTCTTCCTCGTACTTTGTAGATGTTGCTCACACAATTCTTATTGGGGAAGTTTTCACATGAGGATCGACTAAAACTGAAAATGACGGCCCAGACAGCATGTGTTTGAGCACCACGATAGCAATGTTTATATGGACACCGCCATGTTGGTAAGCGGTGCCGAGCACTTGGTTCTGTTGGAGTGCTTGTTTGATCGTTTTGAATCAAGCAAACCACTCGGCAAGCGACGGCAAGCTGCTTGATAACAGAACACACACATTTGGTGTTGGTGTAGCACAGGCATGATGGGCCAAATGGCCTCCTCCTGCATCAGGTTTCCTTGTTATATTGATCTGAATCTAAACGTTAATCACCTCTTCTACAGGTTGTTGTCACAAGTCATGCAACGCAGAGTTTACCAGATGGGCATTCATTCCATCACGTTCCATCTGCATCAACTCAAGGCCGTGGAAGCCATATTATGAGGATACGAGTTGCACAGTTACTTTTGGATTCACTCCATATGGAAAGAAGGAATGTATAGCTGCAATAACTCAACATGTATGGTGGAAAGACTTTTGCTTTGGGAACAGGTGAACTTCGATTAGCAATATATCTCAAGGAATGTGTTCAAAAGCAGTTCTTGTTTTAATTATTATTTTACTTTGAACAAATCACACAAAGCCAACGTAAAATCATCTCATTACTGATTGATGTAGCTCTGTAATTTGCTTGTGAGTTTTCAATGCAATTTGCAGATGCTTTCAACAACTACAACGGCACTCGGAAGAATGCATGCCCTAGACCAGGCAGAACAGTTTATGTTTCGTATCCCACTGATAGGTCGGATCTGGATCCGGACCTGAACGAAAATCAAATTGGCCTGTTCTCATCAACTACCAAACTCATCCACCAGGTTTTGTCATAATCCGTCCACAACTTTTTGAAATATCATGCTATGTATAATTTTTGGCTCTATCTCTCAATGATGAAGAATTACTTGAAAAAAAAAATTAAAATTATTTATCGCATTCGGACCTGGATATTCACCAAAATCGAATCAATTAGTCCTTTTCACACATTCAAACTGTCCACCAAGTTTTGTCCGAATCCGTTCATAACTTTTTTCATTATCGTGCCGTATATTGTTTTTGGCCCTGTCTATCAATGGTGAAGAATCACTTGTAAAACCCGAGTATCCAGTTCCGGATCTTCAACAAAATATAATCAATCAGTCATTGTCGCAAAACCAAACTGTTCACCAAATTTTGTCCAAATCTGTCCACAACTTTTTGATAAATCCTGCTCACAGTCAGACAGACAGACAGACAGACAGAAAGACAAACAGACAGGGATGAAAATATCACCTTCCTCCAACTGTGGTGGTGGTGGCAATACAAAAAGTACAAAAAATACATTATTTTATCATACAATCACCTGTACGGCAGTGGTCCCAGGAGTGCGGCCCACAACCACACGGCTTGCTATTAGCACAGCCACCCGCTTGTCTTCGATTGTCAAGTGGTTACGCACGAGCGAGGTTACGTCGGCCATCCAATTGGGACCCGGCAGGCAGGTGAGCTGGTGGCTGTTGACATTGGCACACAGATGCGTCCAGACACGCAGCATGGCGCGTTGAGACTGCAAACGGCAACCACCACGGGAGTCACTGTGGAGAGATAGAGAGGCGATCACCTGCAAATAATCTTATGCGCAGTGACATTTTGTGACAGGTAGATACACGAAATGACCAGAAAGGGCCAAATGACAAACTCCGATGGATTGTTTGCGAGATCACATCTCCAGTGTTCAGTTTTTATGGTGAGGTAGAGTGCATTGAAACCAGTCGGGGGGCAGTCCACGAAAGCAAGTTCTGTTTTCATGATGAATTTTTCGATAAGTACAAGGTAAGTAATGTTATTAATTTACAAGTGAAGAAATGTATGTTTTGGCTAATCATTGTGGATATGCAATGGTGAGACTTGCTCACTGTGTGATTTCCAATGCAGAAAACCCTCTGATTGCGGTAATATGTCTTGAAAGCGTGATGGATGCTGCTGATGCAAGTTATTGAAACAAAAATAAATAACTAGAGCGAAGTTGATGGTGCATCATCGCAAATCCCCAAGCTTCCTACTGAAAGCGAAGTTGAAAGATGGCATCAAGTTCCACCAGGAATGACCCAATATCAAATTTGGAGTAAAACATTTTTTTTTCAATTTGAAACCCTGTGACCCGAAGTCCCCACCTCTGAGGCATGAACCTGGGCTCAAATCAAAAAATATCAGTACATATTTCATGCATCCGCCAATGTTCATTGCATAAACAAAGTTTAACTTTAAAATGTTGAAAAATATATATTTTTAATTACATTTTTCGCTATTTGATATTTTGACCCTGCCCAGGGGTCGAGGCCAAAAATGATACTACTCTTGCACCTTCTTTCGTGCTGTGATCATAACTCCCAGTTCCACGTTTAGTGAATTTCTGCATAATCATTTAGGAGATAGTTTGACGGAAAGATAGACAGAGCCAACTGCGATATTTCCCTTGCTTTTTTTCGAAAAGTGTGAAGATAATAAAGGGATGAGCAATTTTCCTGATTTTTCTTGTTATTGGAATTGCAGTTGTTGGTGTTTGAACATGGCGTATGTTGAAGTAAAGTGAGTGTGTGTGTGACTATGTATAACTGTGTATTTTGTTTACAAATTGCTTCGCTCACCGCTAATCCTCCACAGGGATCAGCTTATTTCTTGGACTGTATTTTATATTGCAAATAATTCATCAGGTGTAATTCAAAACAAGCAGGGAGGCGACGATGGTTCGCGGGCATTATTGAACAATGCCACGATAGGTACAATTGAGTTAGTGGAAGCTTTTGAGGAAGCCCTACCGTCAAAAGCTATCTCTTCCGTCAAAATTGACCAAATCAAATCGGATTTTTTTATCTTAGATCAAATCAAATTTTTACCAAATCACATCTTAGAATAGTTATTTCCGTTATGAACGTTAAGAATAATGCCTTCCCTATGGGGGTTATGTTGTAATTAAATGTGTTGGGATTTTTTTTTTTAAACACTTAAGGACTGTTCTCCTATCTCCACCTGGGAAATTGGAAATCAGCCAACATCACAGCATTACATAAAACAGGGACAAAAACGGACCCCCTTTAACTACAGCCCAATTAGCTTACTGTACGTCCAATCATCAGCAAGGTCATGGAATCCATCATTGCAGTTGACATAAAATAATTCCATTTTCCAACAGACTCATCTCAGATCATCAATTCGGATTCAGACCTGGTAGTCACTCCACCTTAGACATGCTGTTTATACTATCCCAACAATGGTGGAGGCTCTCAATATCAGACATGAGATCAGGGCTGATTCTCTGGACATATGTCAAGCTTTTGATATCCTGTGTCGGAGTGGCGACTGAGATGCGCAGCATATCCCACCATTCACAATATAAAGATGCTCCACTATATCTACCAGCTGCTGTGCAAAACATTAGTATCCGTGAGTGACACAATTAAATATATTTACCAGCTGCTGAAGATGTCATCACTCGTGAGTTACATAATTAAAAAGCTTCACCGCATCTACCACCAGCTCTGTAAAATGTTATCATGCACAAGTCACACATTGAAAATGCTTCACCGCATCTATAACAAGCTGCTGAAGATGTCACCCCTCTCACGAGTCACACAATTAAAATGCTTCACCACATCTACTGCCTGCTGCGTAAAATGTTAGCATCTGCCAACATCCCCCACAAGCAATGGGCAGACGACTCACTTCTCCTGCAGCTAACCACAATTCCAACATGACTACTTATGTGTAGCGTGTCCTGGGTCTCAATGATTCTTCTCGTCCTGCTGCCTTGACCAGTGTTTTACCTCTCACTCTGCTCATTCTGATCATGGATCAAACATGGCTACCAAGCGCAAGACCAGTGCTGGAGATACGTCGAATGTCAAGAGGCAGAAAAAAGTGATGAGCCTGAGGGACAAAGTGGAGTTGCTGGACTGGCTGTCATGAGGACAGAGTGTGGCCTCTGTGGGCTGACTTTATCCATCCATCCATTGGGACCATACTCTGTGCAGAGCGTTGCTGTTGCCGAAGCAGTCTCCTTGGCTATTGGACACAATCCTGGATGGGTCGCCACTCCGACACAGGCTAGCAGCATTTTGGCACTCATTTTTGCTGACCTCGGAAGGATGACAGGTAGAGTCAACCCCGCTTGGTATTAATTAAACAGCCGAGTGGGATTTGAACTCAGGAATCCAATGATCCGAAGCCAACCACCCGAACTGTTAAGCCAACACCTGGCTGACTGTATGGAGTAAACAAATCCACCGTTCGCAACATCTGGAAGAATGAGAAGGTGATCCAAGAAAGTGTTGTGGCAAGCACTGTACCGAGCACCAAAGTGATCACCCACATCTGGGATGTTCACATAGAAAGGATGGAGAAGGGTCTGAGTGTATGGATTGAGGTCAATGTGCAGAACCTGATTTCAAGTGAACTTCTCATTTGCACAAAGGCGATGTGTCTGTACACACATCTGGCTGGTGCAGGTGGCATTAGCATGAGTGGCGCGATTATGAGCAACGTGGGTATAAGTGGCCCCAGTCCATTCCAAGCAAACAAGGGATGGTTTGATTGCTTCAAGAAGCATTTGTCTCTACAAAGTCAAACTGGCAGGCGAGCGTGGCCCCACAGACCAGTAGGCGGTCAAAACGTTCACTGCTCAACTCGTGCAGCTCAATTAGGAAAAGGGGTACCTGCCAGAGCATGTGTTCAATGCTGATGAGACTGGCATGTTTTGGAAAAAGATGCCAACGTGAACTTTTATCTCGAAGCATGAGGGGACAGCATCGGGATTCAAGGCTGCAAATGACTGGGTATCTCTTCTACGATGCAGAAACGCAAAAGGTGACTGTATGACGAAGCACATGATGCCGTTCTCTGAACCCACGTACTCTCAAGGGCAAGAACAAGCACATGCTGCCCGTGTTTTGGAGAGCCAACAGGAAGGCATGGGTGATGGCAGCAATTTTCATGGACTGGTTCCATACCAAAACTGTTTCGTCACTTAGGTGGAGAAGAGGAGGTACCTTGTGGAAAAAAACTACCTTGCAATCAAGGTTCTCCTGCTCCTCGACAATGCTACAGGCCACCACAGGGACCTGAAGTTAGCTCACCCGAACATCGAGGTGATCTTTCTGCCACCCAATACCACCTCCCTGATCCAGTAGCTCGACGAATTTGACTTTCAAAACCTATTATACCCACCACCATTTTGCCAAATTTTTAATGTGTCGGGAACCGCCTGGAACTGGTTCCCCTTTTTCCATTGAAACAATGCCCCGCTGTTTGCGGATTCGTCATTCACGGCATTTTCCAGGAACATATCCCCCATGAATGTTGGGATCCCAGTGATTATATATATATATATATATATATATATATATATATATATATATATATATATATATATATATATATATATATATATATATATATATATATATATTGTTGCGGATTCGCGCCCGCCGGCGTGCTGACGGCCACGTAACTCGAATCGCGGCACGTCGCCCACCAGACGGACAATCCAGTCGTGACCCTCTCGGACTAACGCCGGGAACCAGTCACGGGTGGACCTTTCGGTCTCACCGCGATCGAGCCAATCAGCCCCCGCGTGGGATAGGGTTGCTCGCCAAATTCGACCTACCTAAGTACCCACGCGGAGGGTAGACCGGGCGATCGCACCTCGCCGCAGGTCGACTTCGGACACGGGCCACTTAAGCGACCCGTTCCGTACTATCGGGATAACCGAGCGGTGTTATTCGTCGACCTCGACGGTTCGATTAATTATCGGGCGTATTCAGCCCACTACCAACCCTTTACGTGAAGCAAGATGAGGATTCAATGAAGGAAATGACGAAGCGAAGCGGGAAACAGTTCGACACAAAGCACATTTATTCGCGACGAACGGAAAGCACACATATTCAATTCCACCAAAAGCACACAGAAAAGAAAAACACAATTCAATTTACACAAAAAGCAAATGTAAAAGCGAAGAC
The DNA here is from genome assembly GCF_056783735.1 of Eptatretus burgeri. Taxonomy (NCBI): domain Eukaryota; kingdom Metazoa; phylum Chordata; class Myxini; order Myxiniformes; family Myxinidae; genus Eptatretus; species Eptatretus burgeri. The sequence goes on from NC_140976.1 coordinate 49,170,889, forward strand.
ACAATGCAGATCTAATACCGACTACCGAGCACACGGCAACACTTATACAATTCTACTTCACAGACGGCGCCGACAACACATACCCAAAACCAAGGAAAGAATACCCTCAAAGGATGAGGCGGGCCTGAGGCCGAGACCGGGTCGGGCCTACCCGTCTGGTGATGAGACGCGGAGCGGCGATGGTGCCTCAACTCCGCGGGCCTCGCGGGCAGTGTCTGGTAGGGGGTGGGAAAGGGGCCCCCTTGGTCGCACTATCTCAGCGCGGGGGGAAACAGGAGGGGGTTGCTGATGCTCGGGGTATAGAGGATTCCTATTGTCCCGCGACGAGCGTCTCCACCTCGGCCAGGTCGCGCTGT
>NC_140976.1:49176244-49213744 GCF_056783735.1 Eptatretus burgeri
ACCTGTGGCCACAGGTATTGAAGAAATTCAGAGGCTTTCCCGACAACATGGAGGAGAGGAATGAAATTGTCGGGATGGCACAGTCGGTGGGAGGGGAAGGTTTTGACAACATGGAGCCTGAGGAGTTAGATGCTCTTATCACCTCACATGCTGAGGGGTTCACCGAGGAGGAGTTGGAAGCCATTATCAAGGTTTCCGAGGTGGAGGAGGAAGTGTCAAGTGATGAGGAAGAGCTGTCAAGGTCAAACTTCCCGGTCAAGATCCTGGGTGAGATGCTGCAGGACATGCGGTCAATTACCGAGAGGCTGTTGGATGTCAATCCGGTCATGGAGTGTTACGCAAAGTTCAAAAGTGGGTTGGAGGATGTGATGCTCCCATACATGGAGCTACACCTAAACTTGCGGTAATCTGCCAGGCAGCTCATGATCAGCCATTTTTTTCTGTCCTGGTCCATCCACCTCAGGGGCATCAGCACCCTCGGACCCTCAACATCCTCACCTACTTTCCTTTCAGTGCACGACTCATCAGCACCCTCACCAGCGTGGTCTTCAGACGACTCCACTGAGTTCACCAGATTTTAAATAAAGGAAAGTTTGGTCAAACATTTTTAATAAATTGAAATCACATTCCTTCAATGAACATTGGAAACGTCACTTGGTGTTGTCTTCTTATATTTGTAAGCATTTTTCATGAAACTGTAATCATGTGCATTGACGGTCAAAAAGAAGTTTCTCCTTTGATCCAGGAACCATCGGGAACCTATCCCTCTTTTTCCATTGAAACAATGCCCCGCTATTTGCGGATTCACCATTCACAGCATTTTCCAGGAACGTATCCCCCACGAATATTGGGATCCCACAGTAAATATATATATATATATATATATATATATATATATATATATATATATATATATATATATATATATATATATATATATATATATATATATATATATTTACCCATTTAGATAAACACACACACACACACACACACACACACACACACACACACACACACACACACACACACACACACACACACACACACACACACACACATTTTGTGGAGCATATAAAAGTAACGTTCTGTTTACTGTCTTGCTAACCAATCAAAGATTGTCCATCTTCACCATTTCCTTGTTCCTGTCTGATAATAAAAGCCAAAAATAATTGTATTATTCTTCAATTATTCCCACCTTCTTGTGGGGGGAACGTTTTTAGCCCAAGTCTTTCACGAACTAGTTGGCCAGGGATTCAGTATAGATGCCGGCGATAACTCATTGACTATCCAGAAAAGAGACTGTGGGATTAATGGCAGCAGACGGGACACCCCACTAAACATCCCTCTGAGGGATGGCGCATTTTATGATGCAACACCCTGCCAGTGAGACATCCACCTCACATTATATCGTCGGGTCGGGAAACAAATCAATGAGATAGCTCAAAAAGGGAAGTGCGCTGCCTCAACACCCTCCTGTCAGACTTCACACGTATTAATTCCATAAATACTAATTTCCCCCAACCTCAATATAAACCCAAGCCCCATTAAATTCCTCCTCTCTTCAACCAACCTGAGCTTATTCTACCTCCACAACACAATTTGCCCCGATTCTGTACAAATGCCTGTGCAGTTCAGGAATCCGTGCGTCGCAATGGTGAGCATATTTGAAAAATTCAAATGTGCATTTAAAAATACATCATAGAGAAATATCAAAATCAGTTCTGCCATTGAGCTGAGAAGTTTACACCGATCTGTTCAATTACATCTGCCAGGAGTGCAAACTTCTGATGCCAAATGCTAAAAATGGCTTTACACATTCCATGTCAAAAACTACAGCTCAATAAACAATCAGAAAAGTTTCATCTGTTTGGATTTTGTAATTGTGGTGCTAAATTTTGGTGGAGTGGAAACGTGGAAAGCACGAGTGGGTGGTTTTAATCCAGACCTGCTCCTGCATTTACAGAGGGAATACTTAGCCAAGCAGAACGATGCCCTTCCAGATTTGGAATGTTCTGTGGCTTCAGACAGAAATATATTAATGTGGATGGAACTGAGTTTTTTTTTTTTTAGCTCAACAGACGGCTCAAATAATGTCATGTCACCTGTTGTTCAGCAATAATTCGATCTCTTCCCCAAGAAATGAATACCCCGTGCTGCAGCAACTTCTCCATCAGTGGAAACACGATGAGATGGAGAATGGTCATTTCAAGGGACCATTATATTTGCAATGTTTGGAGCTGAGTGGTCAACTGCAGACTCAAAACGATTTAAACTTAAGTTTTACTAAAACCTCTTGAAATAGTAATTATGAGACAGACAAACTCAGATACCTGCCTGCATCCTGTTCTTGTTTGATGTCTCATACTCTTGTTTTCCAGGCATTACTCAACCATGGTTGGAAACAGTGCTACCCCTTACATCTTATATTGCATTTCCATGTCATTTTGCCATCTAGGTTTGGACTGTCAAAGCAAGGTCACCCACATTTTATCCTGACCCCTTTTTTCAAATCATGTGGATGCCAATGGGATGAAGGCTGGCCAATCAGCTGATGAGCGGACATCTACATTTTGGTCAAACCGTAAGGTACCATTTTTTTGGCTTGTGGTAATCCGAATTATTCTTTGGCACCTTTGAAGCAGAATAGAAGAAAGAGGATGAAAAAGATTAAAACGATGAGATGCGAATTTATCGCTTGGAGACGATACGTATTCAAGGACTTAAGTCACTTATAGATGTAGCATTTCTCTTGGGTCCAGCAGCATATCTCAAATGACGGATGGTGGGCTCGTCGAGTCGATGGTCTGGAATGTCTTTCAAGAGCTAAGGGAATGCTTGCGCCTGTGGACAGCATGCACCTTGGACGTATATCACCTGAGAGGAATTGTCATTGGCCAAAATAATTAATTCCGCCGGATTGCACTCAAGGCTCATTTGGAAAGAACCCTCCGCCCCTATCAAAAACTCCAATTGAATGGAAATGGAGCTTTTCATTCAGCTTGGATAGACGGTCATATGTGGGCTGCGGGGGAACACGGGTCGGGGCAGCACGGCTTTCATCCCGGGTTGATGATGCACAGAATGAAGGAAAAAGTGCAAGACTGTTGGAACGAAATTGTGGATTCAGAATTGGAGTGTGACGCTTCGGTTGAGTGGAAACCCCCTCCTGGTTGGGCTTCCAAAGTCCAAACTGACTGCACACCTCAACTCTATTATTCCTTGCTCACCACCTTCTCTCGGCTGTTCTGTCTCACCTTTCCCTCCCCGGCTTCAAGCAAGCAGTGCAAGGCATCTATTGTCATCCCCAATTTTTTATTACTTCCATTAACCTTTCCTAACCCAACTATCTTGCTCCTTTCAGTGTTTCCTCCCTTTCTCCATTTCCTCTTATTCAGCTCATTAATTCCCTTGATGTTTGTCCCACTGTCAGTTCTACCTTGCTCCTCCATGAGCCTTCTTCCTGTAAGGAAAAAAAAAAGAAAGAAAAAGAGGAACGCACTTACCCGTGACAGGTAAGGTGGTGAAGGGAAGGTATCCAAATGCTTCAATGCCAGGAAACATTAAATTGATGAATGAAAAAAAAAACACAACAAAATCTGATCATCAAAATTGAAAAAAGGGATGGATGGCTGGAAACAAAGAAACTGAAATTATAAAATACCAGGATATGAATGAGCAGAACAAGACTGTAATGAAGGTATGAAATATTATTTAAATGGGAACTAAGAGACTACTTAAGAAAAGGAAGTGCTGCAAAAAAATGTCCTTGTATGAATAGAAAAGAAGATCCCATTCCCTCCAAACCAACCTTTTTCAACACTTTTATACTATTAGAAACACCCCTTTCTGCAGAAGTCTGGAGGGGGGGATGGGGTGGGGGTGGGGGTGGAGGTAGTCGGAGAGATGGGACAAATATATTTATGTTGTGGCTAATAATCTATCCTGTCTGCAGCAGGGGTCAGTAAACTACTTGCACTGTGGCATGTGTTCAGGAGACAGGGGGTGGGGAGGAGGATACACACACACACACACACACACACACACACACACACACACACACACACACACGGATGTGGAATAGTTTGAGACCTGGGAGAGGCTCTTCACCCTTTTCGGGTGGGTGTGCCCTTGACCTGACCATAGGTACCACCAGAACATATGCTTAATTTGATGAAGATCAGACCAGCAATTATTTTTTCTATGATTTTCAGATATACATACACACATACAGTACATACAGATAAGTGCCTCATTTAATACAGTAGGATGTACTGGTATTACTGTATTATCAGGATATATCAGCAACGTGTCAATGATGGGACTGAACAGTTGACTCTCTTTGTTGGCGATGTCATTGATTGACAAATACTAGTCCGTTTTACTTTGATTACTGGAGAATACCGGAGCTGATGAAGTTTTTGTTCATTTTGTTTTCATCATACAGTGATTGTTTGATGCCAAAAATATCACCAGAACTATTGTGAAAATTTTCAAGTGCACCTGAGAACTTCAAAATATCTCTTGTGAAGGACACAGGATGACAATCTTTACTCTCAAGTGTCCATTGAGGGAAAAGTGCAATTGAGAGATTCAAGGAGACAATTTCACAGATGGAAGGAGGAACAAAGGAGTGAGAGTGAAAAGAAAGTGTGGATTTGAGAAGGGGAGAGGAAGAATTGGGGGCCGTTGTTTAGGATATGGGGATTGCCAGAGGGAACTGAAAGAGCATGAGCAGAAGGGCAGGAGAAAAACAAACAAACAAGATAGACCACCAATTTGCTTTCAATGAGAGCAGCGTGCCCTATGTTTATGCTTCTTTGTGAGAGGTGCCATTTATATTGAGAGTTTTTGCATTTTATAGCTTCTCGGAGTGGGAAGTATGAAATGGGGGCCTGAGTCAATTGAGGAGATCAGCGGTGCTCAATTAAGCTCCAAACAAAGGCTTTGTATGATTGAAAAGTCAAGGTTTCTGAGGAAGGACTTGTCTTTGTGGATGATGGGGCCTACTCATTCTGTAAGTGAATTTGAAGGCCTGCTTTGAAATATATAGTTTACCAAAGACAGATTGTGTATTGTGTTGAGCCCCGGAGGTTCGAGTGAGTGAAGTATTTGATATGTTAATCAGGGAAGTAAACCTGGTGTTGGCTTAATGATTAGGGTGGCTCAGTTGGGATTGTATGGTCCTGAGTTTGAGACCCGTCGACTGCTGAATTAACACCAGGTGGGGTTAACTCAGCTGGTCATCCTTCTTAGGTCAGCAAAATGAGCACCAGTGTACTGGAAATAGGGGCACTACATCAGCAGCATAGTTGCGTCCTTATCCAACGATGCAACCAGCCGCCACAAGCCTGCACACAAGAGTGTGTGTGTGATTATCAAGGTAGTAAATATGTGGGTGTACTCGACAATCTTTCTCGAGTGAAAAGGTGAGAATGTGAAAGTTGTGTGTGCTCACGTGCGTGCACGCACACGTGCACACACACACACACACACACACACACACACACACACACACACACACACACACACACACACACACACACACACACACACACACACACACACACACACACACACCACCCCCAGAGCCATGCTGCATTGCACATACATGGATTGGTGCAGTGCTAAAGGCCCAGTCACACCTTGACGTTTTAGCCAGCTTATGCCGATTTTTGAAAAAAATTGTCTAAAACGCTGGCACACGTCGAATACGTTATGGGTAAGTTTTGGAAACATTGAGAGCACGCTGAAAAACACTGCCATACGTCGTAGTATGCTGGCTTTCATCATTGTACTTTGCGGATGTCCTCAAATTTTAGCATGCTTGAAATTTGTTAGACGTATGCCAGCGTATGACACACAAGTTCCGCTACGCTGGCCATAAGTTGTCAGCACGTTATGCGATCATTGACACACGTCGACACACGTTACTTCTAAGTTAATCATAAGTCGAAACACGTCGGAATGTAACGTTTAGTGTACCCGAAACTTATTTCTAACCAATGAGTAGCATGTTGTGGGCACGTTACGCGATCATTGACACATGTCCACACACGTTACTTGTAAGTTACTCATAAGTCGAAACACGTCGGAATGTAACGTTTAGTGTACCCGAAACTTATTTCTAACCTATGAGTAGCATGTTGTGGGCACGTTACGCGATCGTTGACACACGTCCACACACGTTACTTGTAAGTTACTCATAAGTCGAAACACGTCGGAATGTAACGTTTAGTGTACCCGAAACTTATTTCTAACCTATGAGTAGCATGTTGTAGGCACGTTACGCGATCGTTGACACACGTCCACACACGTTACTTGGAAGTTACTCATAAGTCGAAACACGTCGGAATGTAACGTTTAGTGTACCCGAAACTTATTTCTAACCTATGAGTAGCATGTTGTGGGCACGTTACGCGATCGTTGACACACGTCCACACACGTTACTTGTAAGTTACTCATAAGTCGAAACACGTCGGAATGTAACGTTTAGTGTACCCGAAACTTATTTCTAACCTATGAGTAGCATGTTGTAGGCACGTTACGCGATCGTTGACACACGTCCACACACGTTACTTGGAAGTTACTCATAAGTCGAAACACGTCGGAATGTAACGTTTAGTGTACCCGAAACTTATTTCTAACCTATGAGTAGCATGTTGTGGGCACGTTACGCGATCGTTGACACACGTCCACACACGTTACTTGTAAGTTACTCATAAGTCGAAACACGTCGGAATGTAACATTTAGTGTACCCGAAACGTATTTCTAACCTATGAGTAGCATGTTGTAGGCACGTTACGCGATCGTTGACACACGTCGACACACGTTACTTGTAAGTTACTCATAAGTCGAAATACGTCAATGTAATGGTTAGCGTCAGTGTTCCAGACTGCCTGTTTTTTTTTTTTTCTTCGGTATGACGATGATGTTAACACTTCGATTTCTAGTGCAGTTATGATTTATGATTTAAATCGTTGAGCGGCAGCCTATTAATTATATTATATTATAACCACACTAGAAATCGAAGTGTTAACATCTCCGTCATACCGAAGGAAAAAAAAAAAAAACAGGGAGTCTGGAACACTGATGCTAACCATTACCTAGATGTGTTTTGACTTATGAGTAACTTACAAGTAACCTTTGTCGACGTGTGCCAACGATCGCATATCGTGCGTACAACTTATTCCCATCGCATGCGGAACGTGTGAGGCATGCGGAAAGTACGTCGTAAAATTTTTAACAAGTTTAAAATTTCAAGACGTACTCCACTTACTACGACGTATGATAGTGTACTTTTGCGTTCTATTCACGTATACCAAACTTACCCATACCGTGTTCGACGTGCGCCTGCGTTTTAGACGCATTTTTCAGAGGTCGGCATACGCTGGCAAGATCGCCAAGGTGTGACTGCGATGTTGACGCTTCCATTTCTCCGGCGGTTATGATTTGAATCATTGTGCAGCAGCCTTTTAATAGGCTACGCCACGTGATCGTCGGTGATACGTGCAGTGCGCTATGCATAAGTTGGACTATCGTTCGGCATAGGTTGTGAACGCCGACAACAGGCTTAGCATTCGTTGGTACAAGTTATCTATAACACAACGAAACGTTCTGTGTCCGTTACTGACATGTTATGCATATGAACAACTCGTTATGAATACGTCCGAATCTTTAAAAAAAAAACATCAAAAGTTCAGCGTACGCCAACGTTTTACGTACATTTCTGGCTAAAACGTCAAGGTGTGACTGGGCCTTAAGCAGCAGTTTGGAGGACAACAAACGAAGGCAAATTAAGTGACAGTAAATCAGCTGGGGGCTTCACTGAGAGTGAGTCAGCATCGGATGTAACCTCAGGGTTTCAGCAAAAATGTTCTCCAGAGAAATAATTGCAGTGTGTGTGTGTGTGTGTGTGTGTGTGTGTGTGTGTGTGTGTGTGTGTGTGTGTGTGTGTGTGTGTGTGTGTGTGTGTAACCAAGCTCTATCATTCTGATAAAACGAGTGCATTGAGCATGGCAGAAAGCCACCTCTAATTGCCCTTTGGAAAACACTCACTCGAAGCACACTCCTCAAAATAGAAATACGCTGAGCTCATCCATTTGCCAGACTGTTTCAGAACATCGTTGTTTAGGCTTGAGGAATAACCGGTGAATTTAAACACCAAAAACAACAAATCACCCCCAACAAACTATTATTTAAAACATTAAAAAGAAAATGCATTAAACGCAATTTATGGAGGAATGCTTTTGGAATGAAAGCGTAATTGGAGAATGAAATGGAAAATAAACAGAACATTAGAAATAATGGTGAAAATGTTGGTGAGGGAAATGAAAAAAAAGGAAAAAAAAAACGACGAAAATGGTGAGGGAAGTAAACAATAGGAATGAGACGTAAAACCAAACAAAACATGACATGATGCGGCACAGCAGGCGAATAAAGACGTGACGTCACGATGATGTGCAGTGAACGGCAAAGATGGAAACTTCATCATTGATGGTAAAAGGTTGACTTTTTCTTCCCCCATCATTTCTTACGCTTCGGACGGACTCGCTCAACACACGTCCTCCAGTGAGTGGCAGGAAAGCCATTCCATATGAACGGCTTTGCAAGCCGCTTGTCGAGCAGAGCAAGCGATGAAGGGTTGGATGTGTTCCGTGAGAAAGCTGCTTGCCAAGCTGCTAGGGCAATAGGAGCAATCAGGTTGTCAAGCGGAGCAAGCGATCAGGGGATCAAGGACTGTGGTATGTTCCGTTTTGGAAGCCGAGCTGATGGAACATCCTCACCCACTTGTGTTAAGCAAAATGACTGTTGAAGTTGGATTCAAAATGATTGGTGCCAATTTATTCAATGCTGCTGTCACTGAGGACGATATGGAAATGTGCATTTTCTTTCATCAAAGCTGGTATTCCTTTTTTGCACATACAGCAAGGCTCATAAAAGCTGTATGATGGAGGGTGTATGCCTGGTGTTGGATTAATGGTTAGGGTGGTAGGCTTGGGATCTTAGGATCCTGAGTTCAAATCCATCTCGGCTGTTGAATTAATACCAGGTGGGGTTGACTCTGCCTGTCATCCTTCCGAGGTCGGCAAAATGAGTGCCAGCTTGCTGATATCCTGTGTCGGAATGGCGATGGACAAGGATTGTGTCCAGGATTGTGTCCAATAGAGAAGGAGACTGCTTAAGCAGCACCGACGCTCTCTGCAGAGTATGGTCCTAATGGATGGATGGATGGATCGAGGGTTGATAGCCAAAGGAGGACAGACAGGAATAGGTACAGACAAATAAATAATATCTGCAAACTTGTAGGGTGATTTTTCAGCTCGATAATGGATGAAGGGTTATCAAGAAAAGCAAATGCTCTGTTTACGTGTTGGATAGAACATGATGCTGGAGATAAGCCAGCATTTTGCAGGGCAAAAGAGAAGGCAGGAACTCCAAGATGGTAAGAAAGGAAAATAAAATAAAATAAAATAAATAGAGTTGGATAGTTCAATTCATTGGGAATAAAGGGGAATGATGGAAAACGTTACTGGGGAATGTGTGTAACCTGATGGGGATAAAAAAGGGTGATAGACAAAACAACAGATTACCAACATCTCAACAGGTGAACACATGTCATTACCTTTGCCATTGAAGGTGGAAGGAGATTATGTTTTCACTCCTGTCTGTTTGTCTGTTTGTTTGCTTGCAGGATATCTCAAAAAGTTGTGGACGGATTCGAATCAAGCTTGGTGGACACGTTTGGTGTGTGTCAAGGAAGATTTGCTTCCATTTTGGTGAAGATCCAGATCCGGATACGAGGATTTAAATTCTTTTTTTAAAGCGATTCTTCATTGAGAGATCGGGCTAAAAACGACATATCACGTCAGGTATGGGAGCATGTGCCAGAACAGCGCGTCGCTGCATCCACTTTCCGCCGGTACTCCAGGGGCCTCCGTCTGACCATCCCCAGGCAGATACCAGGCCCATCCCCATCTCCTTGAGATGATGGTCAACCTGCTGCAACCACGAGGCACATGGTCGGCCCACTGGCCTCCTCCACTCATGAGACTCCCTCGCTGAGAGAATCTGGTGAGCAGGATCAGCGTCAGGAAAACGAGCCAAATGTCCATACAGCCACAAGTGACGCTCACGTAATATGCAGGTAACAAATCTCATCTGAGTCTCTCTCAGCAACCGCTCGTTGGACACAAAACCCGACCAGCGATAGCCAAGGATTCTCCGAAGAGACCTGGTACCAAAGGGATTAAGTCTCCGTCTCAGATCCTTGGTCAGAGTCCAAGTCTCGCATCCATAGAGCAAGACTGGAAGTACCAAGGACCTGAAGACTCGGACTTTCGTCCTCCCGCACAGGTCCCGGCAGCGCCCCACCCCACGATCCAGTGAATCGATGAATCCCCAGGCCCGACCCAGACGTCTATTGACCTCTGACTCACAGCCAGCAGAGACATGAATATCACTGCCAAGGTAAGTGAATCTCTCCATGACCTCAACATCCTCACCACAAACAGACACAGACAGGACAGCAGCATCCACGATGTCACCGAAAGCCTGGATCTTCGTTTTGACCCAAGAAACCCGTAATCCCAGTGGCTCCCACTCCTCATTCAGCACCTCGAGGGCCCCCAAAAGGATATCTAAAGTCTTCGCAAAGATGAGTGCATCATCTGCAAAATCAAGCTCCGAGATCTTGACATTCCCAAACGATGCACCGCAGCTTGATCTCTCCGACATCCTCCCTAAAATCCAGTCCATACAAGTGCTGAAAAGTGTGGGGGCCAGTACACACACCTGACGAACTCCAGTAACAACTGGAAATAAGTCAGACATGGTACCACCACACTTCACAGCACTCTCAGTACCAGAGTAGATTTCAGACATCAGATCGATCAGTTTTGGTAGCACCCCACGAAGGTCAAGAATCCTCCAGAGGACATCCCGATTCACTGAATCGAACGCTTTACAGAGATCAACATAGGCTGCAAGCAGCCCCTGCCGAAACTCTCGTCTGCGTTCGGTGAAGACACGAAGAGCAAGGATACGGTCAATCGTTGACCTCTTTGGTGTAAAGCCTGACTGCTCTGGACGCTGGTGCTCAAGCAGATGGTGGCGAACCCTATCAAGAATTATCCGAGGAAAGACCTTGCCTGGCACTGAGAGCAGCGTCACCCCTCGGTAGTTGTTGCAGTCTTGGCGATCACCCTTTCCTTTCCAGAGAGGAACAACAAGGCCCCTTTTCCAGTCAGTTGGGATGATGCCTGTGTTCCAGGCAGAGCACAAAACTACATGCAACGACACGAGTGCAGCATTTCCACCAGCCTTGAGAATTTCAGCATGGATGCCACAGATCCCTGGAGCTTTACCCCGTTTCAACTGGTTCACCGCAGCCCGTGTTTCCCCAAGCGAAGGTGGACCACAGTTGATTCGAGGGTCAGCAACAGGGATTGTAACACCCTTGACGTCCAACTCGACAGCTGGGGAATCAGCCTGGTACAACCGCTCAAAGTAACCGGCCCAGAAGGCCTTCACTTCAGACTCCTCTGTCAAGAGCCTACCCTCTGCTCTAACTGCAGTGCTCTGAGGGATGGGCTTGGATGAATGCAATGCGCGAATTCCCCTGTAAGTGGAACGAGAATCACCTGTCCACAGGTGATGCTCTACCCCCTCACAGATTCCTCGCACATAGGCCTCCTTGTCCACCCTCATTGCACGTACAGTTTTACGCCTCAGCTCCCTGAACAGCTCAGCTCTGCCATTCAGCCTGGCTCTGCGACTCTGGTCAATGGTATCCATTGTCCCTTGAGAGACAAAATTCTTCTTTGCCCTGCAGTGAGTTCCAAGACATCCACCGGCAACATCAAGGACGGTGGTCTTGAAGGCACTCCACAACTCTTCAGGACCCCCCAAAGCACCCAGACCCCCCAAGTGTCCACTCAGCCTGTTCGCAAACTCCTCAGCTACTCTCTCATCCCTGAGCATGTCGACATCAAGTCGAGGCTGGGATGGTACCATTCTCCAGGATTTAAGGTGCAGCTTTAGAGTTGCAAAAACAAGCCTGTGGTCAGTATTGAGGAACTGAGCACTCCAGTAGACCCTGCAGTTCTGGATCATCCTCCAGCGACCATCAATGAGGACCTGGTCAATCTCCTTTGCCACACCGCCAGCGTTGGAATACCAAGTACAGCGATGAGCTTGTGGGCGCTGAAACCATGAACCAGCCACCCTAAGTCCATGACTTCTTGCAAAGTTAAGGAACTTAGTGCTATTCTGGTTCATAGTTCCTGACCCATGGGGACGAACACACGTCTCATAACCATCCCTATCAGTTCCAGTCGATGCATTGAAATCCCCCAAGACTAGAAGTGTATCTCGTCTGGGGCACTGATCAACCATAGACTCGAGCGTGGCGTAGAATGCATCCTTCACGGTGAGATCACTCACCTCAGTCGGAGCATAAACAGAGACCAGGGAAATGACACCTAAGGAGTGACGAATCCTTAATCTCATAATATGCTCGTTGACCGGTGTTACCTCAATTATCATTGGGGTCAGCATATTGGACACAGCTACAGCAACTCCTTGGGTATGGTAACCATCAAAGCGACCAGACCAATAGTAGGTGTAACCACCCACCATGATCTCGCCGCAATCCGGTCTCCGAACCTCAGAGAGAGCTGCAATCCCGATGTCCAAATGCTTGAGCTCAGATGATAACAGAAAGGTGATCATCCTCTCTTAGGGATAGGACATTCCAGGCAACCACCCGAAGGGACCGCCTCAGGTTAACCCAAGGAGACCGCCATCTGGTGGACGACACCTCAGCACCACTCCGACACACTCTCCTGCAATCTGACCCAGGGATGTTACCCCGTGGTTTCCCTCCTATCAAAGATTTGGGGTCCCGAAGGCTTTGCCCCAATCCTGTCATCCAGTGAGCTGCCCTGCGAAGGGAAGCTGCACAGGAGGTACTCCCACGGAGTGGGTTTTCAGATTTTTTTGCGTTTTTGTGTTTTGCGGAATGAAGGGTTTTACGGTGGCCCGAGTGCAAATCCTGCCACCAACCTCCTCATAAAAAGTAACCCAACTGCAGGAGGACGTCCGCAGACACAGCTGGGCACTAGATATGGATGGTCGTTGGTTATCAGGAGCTCCTCCGCCCTTTGACAGGTTTTGTTTTTAATCCTGCTGGGTGTCCATATCCAAACACCCTATTCACCAGAAAACCTGGGGGGGGGGGGGGAGACGGTTTCATCGCCGATAACCCGACCATGAAACAGGTTAGTACAGGTTTACATGGTACCTGTAGCAGGTCACAGATCTAACCTGACATGACATATATGACATATGGAATGGAAAAACGACATATGGAATGATATTTCAAACATTTATTGGGCCTGATATGTTCTATTGGATCAGGTATTGTGTGGCAGAGGTATGCACTCTATTGTGTCCTTCTCGTTTAGTTATATTCTCTACCAAATCTCGGATCAACGAAGAGTGAGCTGATATCAGACAAGCATGGGACAGAGAGAGGAAAGTATGAGAGACAGGGGGAGAGAGGGAGGCAAGGGGAAGAGGAGAAAAAAAAGAGAGAGAGAGAGAGAGAGAGAGAGAGAGAGAGAGAGAGAGAGAGAGAGAGAGAGAGAGAGAGAGAGAGAGAGAGAGAGAGTGAGGGAGAGACAGACACAGAGAGAGAGAGACAGACACACAGAGAGAGAGACAGACACAGAGAGAGAGAGACAGACACAGAGAGAGAGACAGACACAGAGACAGAGACAGAGACAGAGACAGAGACAGAGACAGAGACAGAGACAGAGACAGAGACAGAGACAGAGACAGAGAAAGAGAAAGAGAGAGACAGAGAAAGAGAGAAACAGAGAAAGAGAGAGACAGAGAAAGAGAAAGAGAGAGACAGAGAAAGAGAGAAAGAGAGAAAGAGAGAAAGAGAGAAAGAGAGAAAGAGAGAAAGAGAGAAAGAGAGAAAGAGAGAAAGAGAGAAAGAGAGAAAGAGAGAAAGAGAGAAAGAGAGAAAGAGAGAAAGAGAGAGAGAGAGAGAGAGAGAGAGAGAGAGAGAGAGAGAGAGAGAGAGAGAGAGAGAGAGAGAGAGAGAGAGAGAGAGAGAGAGAGAGAGAGAGAGAGAGAGAGAGAGAGAGAGAGAGAGAGAGAGAGAGAGAGAGAGAGAGAGAGAGAGAGAGAGAGAGAGAGAGAGAGAGAGAGAGAGAGAGAGAGAGAGAGAGAGAGAGAGAGAGAGAGTAAATATAGTAACCCACATGTAAGAGAGTTGGGTTATAGGTAAAGGTGATAAAAAACATTATGGGTATGGGGGTGGTATGACATGATAGTGGTGAACCGCAAGCTCAAATCTTTTGTTTCTCTGGGACAAGTCTTCAACAATGAATCTTGCTGCAATTCCTTGATGAATGATGGGAAATTAATTCTTACTTGTGAAAAACCTTAATTGACTTGCTGTTACTCTCGGGCATTTACACTCTCAGCCATTATCTTTGAAGTCGTGCAAGTTCGTGAAACTCGCGGCAGTTAATAACCACCATCTCGAGAACGAATGACATCATCTATGGTGCAAGTCAGAGATGATGCAATGCAGAAACGCACACCAATTAAGAAGGAATTAATTTTCACAAAAATCTGCTGCTTAGATCCAAGTTTCTGGGTGATTACACCCAACTCTGAAAGAGTGATGGTATTATCTTGTTCTGTCTCACACAGGGTTGGTAGCTTTGAAATGCCGCACGAGTCGTCCAATCACCGGACGAAGTTCTTACTCAATGACAATTTTTTCATCGTGACTTAACATTGTCCATCCATGCGAAGTGATCAATGCGTTACTCTTGCAGAGCTTCCTTTTTTATAACTCTACTAATTTTCATGCGAGTACTGTACTTATGTATATCACAAGCTGCGAAGGTATTCCCCTGTTTAAAGGATCAACCCCTTTCAGAAAAAACATGCTGCATTAATGCCCAAGGCAGTTTTCTGGACCTCATCTTTTTCCTAATCTTCATCAATGATCTTACTGACTATCTGGAAAATCCTCTTTACCTCTTTGCTGATGACTCCACTCTCTGCCATGACATCCCACATCCTTCTGACAGATAGGCAGCAGCCTCTTCCCTTTCCTCAGACCTTGACAACATTACAAACTGGTCAAACACTTGTAATATGTCTTTCAATCCTGAGAACTCTCTCTCGATCTCTCCATCTCTCGATCTCTCTCTATCTCTCCCTCCATCCCCTCCCTCCATTCCCCTCCCTCCTTTCAACCCCTCACTCCCCTCCCGAAGGGACCATACTGCAAACCCTTTCATCTGTTATCTCAACAACCCTTTCAAAGAGGTCACTCAAACCAGTCACTCAAACTCTTAGGTCTTACTCTCAGCTATGATCTCTCTTGGGCAAGTCACATTTTAAAGTTTTCCTCCAAAACCAGATGCTGACTGGGCATCCTCCATCATGCAAAGTCCTTCCTTGGCATATCTGAGCTCATATCCACATACAAGGAGTAATGCTCTCCCCTCTGGAGATATCTCCCGTGCCTTACATCTTGTTCAACGTGACACCATGAAAACAAAGACTTCCAAGATCATTGGAATCCCTCACGATGAAGCTGAGTCAATGGGGTGATCACTTGACCATTGCCGACAGGTCGGTGGTCTCTGTCTTCTTCCACCTCATTTCTGGTCTTGCACCTTCTGCCCTCTCTGTGCTTTGTCCCCACCCGGTATCTGCAGGATGCATGCAGTCCAGCAACAACCCCTTCCGATTGCAACTACCAAAATCCAGAACCAATGCTCACCTCCACTCATCCGTTCCTCCTTTCTCCCGCCTGTGGAACAAACACTGACACTCTCTTCAATCTAATTCTTCCCTGACGGTCTTCAAGACAGCTGATCACCACTATCTCAAGTTGCCCCCATCCAAAACCATGATCTATTCGACACCTATTAAACCAGTTGGCGTTTCTCTTTTGCCTTTGTTATGTTGAATCCTGATCAGTTCTGTGTCTTAGCTCTTCCACGAGTCTAGACGATGTGTACATATATATATATATATATATATATATATATATATATATATATATATATATATATATATATATATATATATATACATATACATATGAAATCCTGAAGTTTGTATTGACTGGAACTTTCAGTAAGTTCTGTTTTCATCTCATTCACACAAGGGCCTCGGCTGACGTTCCACAGCATGGTCAAGGATAGTGGTGGACGCCTACTACTATTTAAATCGATTTGTGAAACAGAGTTGCCCGAGATCACGTACCATTCGAGTCATTGCCTCCAACCTTTGTCGGAGAAATCCTTGTAATCTCTCTGTGTTGGCCGTCGGCCATTACTTCTTCTTTTTCCTCTTCCATTGCACAGAACCTGGTGGCCAATCCAGATTGTGCAGACAAGTACAATGCAGATATGTTCAAGATTTTAAGCCGAGGTCGAACTACAATGCATTTATGTATTGTAAGAAGCAACCTTCATCCATTCCATGGACCCGACATTGTGTCGACAAAAGGAATTTGTATGTTCTCTTAATCTATTTCAACAAAGAAAGATAACAGGGATTTCTCGAACAAGGGTTGGAGGTAATGACTCGAATGGTACGTGATCTTGGACAACACTTTCACAAATCTATTTAACTAGTAGTAGGCATCCACCACTATCCTTGACCATGCTGGGGAACGTCAGCCGAGTCCCTTGTGTGAATGAGATGAAAACAGAATTTACTGAAAGCTCCAGTCTATATATATATATATATATATATATATATATATATATATATATATATATATATATATATATATATATATATATATATATATATATATATATATATATATATATATATATATGAAAAATACGCCATGACCTTCTGCCCTGTCTAAATGTGCTCTTCGATGTTTTGTTTTCTTCCGTAAATGACCCGTGCATTTAGACTATCTGATTCACACCAAAGACATGCAAAATATTGTGACCAAGGTTGTGCACTTAAAATAACCTACCCTCCTATATTGAGTATGGTAAAAGTACTTTTACCATATTAAAAATTGATGGCTATTTATTCAACAACAAGCTTAGGCATCCATGCGATTTTCAACTTCAAGCGAATGACTCACTCAAGTAATAGCTTACGATACTTAAATCTCAAAATTCAAATCCCAAGTTGAATGCCGAGAAGGAAATCATTCTACAGATGTCCAACTCAAGTCCTAAACGGCTTTGCAATGTCCACAACATGCCACAAAAGGAGTACCACATCATAATTAAATCATGAAAGTGCAGCCTTGAAGGTCCTCCCAATTCCTCAGAATTCAAGGATGAGCTTTGCTTTGAATATTATGAATTCACCATCGAACTACAGAGTTCATAGAACACAATACCCCATGCAGTGTTGAGGTATATATTTCAATTTTAATAAAACAAGTAAAAAAGACATAAAAGGTCATCGCTCCCATTGTTTTAGTCATTTTGTTGTCTGAAGTTCAAGGGTTAGTCCATATTAATGTCCAACTAAAAAGGCCACATGTCTATCAGTCACCCATCTTTGATCAGATCACAAAATAGAGTGAGGGGCACGTGTATGTCATCGTTTACTGTGCTTTTTCCAAGTTTGAACAAAATTGGACTGTGCATGTTTGAGGAATGGTTGGCGACACATTTAAGTAACTAAATGGCTTCCAGTCAGCCATCTTGAACCTGCTCTCAAAAATAAATGACGTGTATATATAAGCCAACATTCGTTATCTGTGTGCCAAGTTTAAACGAGATCGGTGAATGCATGTCTGAGAAATGGTTGAGGACGTGTCCGATACCAAGGTTTTTTAACAACCAAAATGGTCACCAGTCTACCAGTCGGCCATCTTGGATCAGATCACAAAGTAAAATGAGTTGCACATTATTCCATCATGTACTGTGCTTGTGCCAAGTTTGAACAAATTCGGACGATGCATGTCTGAGAAATGGTGGTTGGGGAGACATTTAAGGAACAAAATGGCTGCCAGTTGTCCATCTTGAAACTGATCTCGAATAAACATGATGTGCATATGCAAGCCGACATTCGTTATCTGTGTGTCAAGTTTGAACAACATTGGAATATGCTTGTTTGAGAAATGGTTGAGGACATGTTCGACACTGGGGATTTTTTGCAACTTCAATGGCCGCCAGTCAGCCATCTTGGATCTATTGTCGAAAAAAAATGACGTGTATATGTATACCATAATATTTTGTCTTTGTGCCAAACAAGAACAAAATCAGTCTTCACCTATTTGAGATATGGTTGCGGACACACGCACGCACACACACAGACACGAAAAATGACACCAAATTCATAAGCCACATTTTCAGACTCATTCCAACGGTGGCTAACAATGATTTTAAAGATCGGTAAAACAATCCGGAAGTTTAGCACGACTGAAGAAGAATTACACATGACCATTATACACTGTAACAAGATGACGTAGAGTCGCATTTTAGGAGATGGAGGCATTTTCATCACACATAAAACGCAGCGTCAATCAGCATCATACAAAGCCTTAACAGTGGCCTCTTCTTCACCCCGATTCTGTACCCTCTCACAACCTCTGCCCTCTCATGTTATATGTCGAGATATATATATATATATATATATATATATATATATATATATATATATATATATATATATATATATATATATATATATATGTCATGATTCTTGGAAGTATTATGAAGGCGATATGTGTTCTACAGTGTTCAAGTGTATAATTCAAATTAAACAAGTAAAAAAGACATAAAATGTCATCGCCCCCGTTGTTTTAGTAATTTTGCTGTGTGGAGTTAAATGGCAAGCCCATATTTATGTGGAACTAAAATGGCCACCAGTATACCAGTTGGCCATCTTTATACAGATCGCAAAATAAAGTGAGATGCACATGTACGCCTTCATGTGCTGTGCTCATGTCAAGTTTGAACAAAATCAGACACTGCATGTCTGAGAAATAGATAGACACACATTTAAGTAACAAAATGGCCACCAGTGAGCCATCTTGGCTCTGATCTCAAAAATAAAAATAGTTCCGCAAAGCGGGCGTAACCCCTCAGCCCATGCATTGTAAAAGGAAGCAGCGATATCACGATGATGCAGTCAGTTAGAGCACGTTGGACGTCATATCGAAAATCAATCAGACTTCAAGATGGCTACCGTGGCGGCGAGTGAAAATCGCAGCATGCCCATTTTCGAAAGAAACCTTCCTCTACTCAACCCCAACACACCCTGCAAAAATGCATTTAATCGGAAAAGGCGTTCTCCTCAAAATTGACGGAAACCAAAAGTTGACAGACGGACGGACGCCCGGACAATGCCTGTGACGACAATACCCCTTAGCCAATTCGGGCTGAGGGGTAAAAAGGGGCTTATGTAAGCCAACATTCCTTATCTGTGTGCCAAGTTTGAATAACATCGGTAAATGTAAGTCTGGGAAATGGTTGAGGAAGTGTTCAACATCGGGTTTGTTTACAACTGAAATGGTCACCAGTCAGCCATCTTGGATCGCATCTTGAAGAAAAATGACGGGCATATGTTAACTTTCATTCATTATCTGTGTGCGAGGTTTGAACAAGATTGGTAAATGTTGCATATCCGAGAAATGGATGAGGATGCATGCGCGCACGCACGCACGCACGCACGCGCGCGCGCACACACACACAAACACACACACACAAACACACACACACGGACATGAAAATTGAGACCATATCCATGAGCCCCCGCACACACGCACGCACGCGCGCACACACAGGAAATGAAAATTGAGACCATATCCATGAGCCCCCGTTTCAGATTAAGTTCAATGGGGCTATGAAAGGTTTAAAGACAAATTAATGAATTAATTATGACTCTTTCTGCCATTTTACCCAGTGTCTATGACATCATCCAATCTAACCCATTAAATTATTTCTTAGTGCCTGTTGTTTGTGTCCTTTTTAACATCCTTAAAAACATTAAATTTCCTGTTTGGAATGATTTTCAATCATGTATGAATGCCAGGCAGGCAGACAGAGTAAAAATATTATCTCACTCCTCTCTGCGCATGTGCGGCACACATTCACAGACAAAGTCCTGTAAAATGGCAAACTTGTCTCCCGATTCATGTTCAGATTCGTGTCCAAAATATAAAATTTTATTTAAATCAGTTGTCCCTCAATCATAAACTGATAAGACAGAGAGACATGTTGGTAGTGGTGGAGGAGTGGGGGGGGGGATGGGCAACAGAAATGAACCAATTTCTTAACCCTGCTTTTCACTTCATGTGCGTGTGGTAATTGCCTTTGTTACCAAGCTAATAGCGTGCGGACACATTTTATATCAGATATTGTACAACATTGCGATTATAATAGCAAAGTTTGAAATTATGGCAATGCCAAGACAAAATTATGGCTGAACATTAATAGAAAACTTCATATGGTGATGGTATGGTACAGATGTTGCGCTGTGTGTTCACCGACTGCGCAGGAACATACCCTGGGCGAGGAGCACGCCAGCCCTTGATGGGGGACAGATGGCCGTCAGAGAGGGCAAGACGAAGAGGAAGTTGAGGAAACCAAACATGCAGGGTGAGCGTGGTCGAGAGAGTTTCCAGTGACAAAAGTAACGAAGCCCGGGTCGAGCCGCCGCGCTCGCGGCCCTCCAGCACCGCAGATTGGCAGTTGGCTGATACCTGAAGGCAGAGGCCACCATGTCATACTATTTAAACTTACCATGCAGACACCAAGAATACATGCTCACAGACATATAAAAAATTTTTTTTATCAACTTGAGTTGAAAATATCTTTGAATGTTTGTTGAATATCTCAAAGATACAATGAAGTACTTTGACAGCATGGCACATGAGGATGGTAGAGCACTTACTTTTGAGCTGTAGAATGTAGATTTGATTCTCAACCTGACAATTACTTGTCAAACTGGATTGTCAGGATACCCTAGAGGCACGTACACTCACCTCTGAGCTGTCTTGTCTGTTTCAATCTCGGTCTAGTTATCAACTGTCATCACGGTGCTTTACAGGCAGTGTAAGACAACAATGTGAAGACAACCATCCGTCCCTCGGATGGACGTTAATCTGGGTGTCCCATCTGCTGGTATTAGTTGGTGGACGTCAAAGATCCCATGTTGTCCTTCACAAAGAGGAATTGTGCAGGGAAACTGAAGCACTAATTATAGTAAGTGACTAGCTTAGCACACGTAAAACATCTGGTGCAGAAACACTACGGCGTGTTGTACGTTTCAGGTGCGCTCATTCAGGGAAAGTGAATATTACAAATTAAGAACTATGAGTGAGATTTCATCTTATATATTATTTCCGAGTTTGCGGTTTCGTGTCGCGCTATCTTCGACTTTGTTCTGCGCTCGAGTAACGTGATATTCGGCTTACATTATCTCAAAGACCATATGAGGTGCATGGTACAAAAAAAAGTAAATAAAATGGTTCTGAAACAGTGAAATCATATTCCACTTACTGCATTAAAGTAAAATTACTACTGATACTCTGCATCAGTTCCTTTCTCAAACACACCCACCCCAACATGTCACGCAGAGCGTGGGTTATGCTGGTGAAAAATTAGACAAAACTTCACTGGATTGTCAGCTTGCATCGGGCTAATGAAACATTCAATCATTCTCCTTGTCAAGAGCTTGTTAGGAAAACCATACGAAAGGCATAAACCAAGATTGAATTGAGATAATTAATTAGAGCTTCAAGATATTCGTGACGGAACTGTAAGTATCGGTGCACTATACTTCCCATTTGAATCAACACAAAACATATCAGAATGCAGGGAAAGTTTGGGAATGCATAAGTAACTTAACAAACAGAGATAAAAAAATAAAAATTCAGTAGCCGGCATTTTAGGGGCAGATAGGAGGTAATCAGGAAGAGCGATGCTACGAGCATAGTTCAAGGATACTGTGTACCTTTACATTCTGGATAAAACGGTACTTGGTGGAACCCATACCTCCACCCTGCTGAACAGTTGACGTTTTCTATCCAAATGATTGGCAAGATCTGCATTCTGACTTTAACTGAAATCTCATCACCTTGTTCTTGTCACCCACCCAACTCATCAACCTACTTTTGTCATAATCCATCCACATCTTTTTTGAGATAGCATGCTATATTTCGTTTTTGGCCATATCTCTCAATAATGATTAATCACTTGTAGATTCAAAAAAATTACGCATCTGGATCCGAATCTTTACCAAAATCGAATCAGTTCGCCCTTGTTACATACGCAACCTCTCCACCAAGTTCCATCCGAATTCTTATGCAACATTTTGGGATGTCCTGCTGACAGACAAACAGACAAGCAGACAGGGGTGAAAACACAACCTCCGTCCACCTTCGTTGGTGGAGGTAAAAATCAAAAGGTACCCAAAGGTTGAGATCACATCACCTATTGTTCAAGGTGCGTCCTGCTTCCCCACTATAGATGTACATAAACAACTATCCCAACGATGTGGTAGCACGTCATTTCCATCTGAATATAAATCTCAAGGATGGGAACATAGCCATTTCATAACACGTGCTTTGATGTCTTCATAATTCATAAAGTTAACGTTTCGATTTTTTTTTTTGTGTAAATGGATAAAATCCATAAGATGGCATGTCGTTTTGGCTGCTTGGGGAACGATTTGGTACTTCCAAGCAGTGGCCAGGCACCGATATGTGTGAGAGCGAGAATCATCGTGCGGTGAAGTCACACCTCTAGACAGCATACCTGACCATCGTTCTTGTATTATCATGCAATATTTGTTCTCCAAAGTTGAAATAATTACGCATGAATTATACTGCGGAGGTCCCATAACGCCATACGTTTTCAGTGGTGGCACCCCAAAAATGTCGCTCGTCCACAATGGCTTGTTTTGTCAAATCATGGACTCAAATTGCATCACGGGCCACATATTTTTAAACGATGATCTCCCTCTCTCTCTCTCTCTCTGGTAGCATTCCAGGAGCTCTGCTGCAATGCCCACACAAGTTGCATTTTGAGGAAACGTGATGTCCTTTATTAATAGCTACCTTTGTCCTGAATTGATTGAATTTTAAGTGAGAAGGAATCATTTTTCATCAGTTGCAACACCGTCATCCAATTCCTGTTCAGTTTCACGTATGGTTACCTGGCGATTCTTCAAAATGATGTCGCCAACAACTTTAATGTTTCCTTGAGTGACAGCAGTTGGTTTCACGGGCGAATTCTCAAGATCGCTCACAAATTCATGTCTATATTTGGAACTCACGTCACCATCTGTTTAAAGGTATACATGAGCAAATTGTGCAGACAAGTCTTTTATGACTTTCATCTGGTTGTATGTCCTCCTACACAAGGAACTTAATGGAAAACTGATGGGCTGTACACAAAATACGACTCTTTTGGCAGTTTTTTTTTTAACACGTACCTACCCCTGTGATGCTCGGTGATGCTTTTCCTGACCCCCCCACGAGAAAAAAACACAAATGTGATTGAATGAGAGCAATGTCACCTTTTAAACTTTTTCCTATCAGCTTCCGTTCTGCAAGTCCTTTTATCGGTGGCATCCGACAGCTCAGTCAATGAGATAGTGTGGCTCTTCAGCTCCCTCCAAATTTTACAACCTTCATGTTGAACTTCCTGCTTCCTCCTTTTGAGAAAAGTCCTCTCGGAGCTTTGAATTAATGACTTGAACAGCACCTCTTATCTGCCATTTTTGAATGAATTCAACTGAAAGAAAGGTCGTTCTAAATTGACACATCCTGTCGTGGTGAAAGGAAATCCAAGGTGGCTACGTCCATGAAGATTTTGTCACATAGCTGTGGCTCTGACACCACCCCCTCCCCCGTGACACTCTGTGATGCTCTGAGAAACACCCCCACGACCACCAAAGCGCAACGTATTTTGCATACAGCTCCTCATTGTGTTTCACAGCAGACATTACCATGTACTGTAAGTCACCAAATTAGTTTTACCCAAATTTATATGATCATGGTTGATAACACTTACTGTATAAGTTGTTCATTTCCATTACAAAATAATTGGAGCCTGGTGTTGGCTCGGTGGTTAGGGTGGCGGCTTGGGATCCTAGGGTCCTGAGTTTAAGCGCCGTCGGCCGCTGAATTAATACACCAGGGGGTTGACTCAGCCTGTCATCCTTCCGAGGTCGGCGAAATGAGTACCAGTTCCAGTGTGTGCACTGGTAGAGGGGTACTGCATCAGCGACACAGTCGTGCTTCAAGAAATGATAGCTAAGCTGCCATACGACCACCACCACGAAATAATTCAGCATTGACGTATGAATTTCAAATGATCCACAGATGATAAAAACAAAGGTGTGTGTGTCAACCTTGAGCTGCTCTCGTGCATCATCCTCCCGGCTCACAAGAACATGGGGAAAAGTTTGTCCGGGTGCAATGAGTGTGCGTGCGTTTGTGCACACATGATCAAGCTGTCGCGAGCTTTTGCGGAACCATCTGCCTGGTGCTAATTCTGTGTTAAATGGGGAAAAAAAGAGCAATTTAAATGATTCCCCGGCGGAGTTGGATGTCACCGTGAAAAAGGAGCCCGCAAAGAAGTATCATCTTCAGGATCAAGCGACCACGGATAAAATGGAAAGGTGTATTTTGAAATATATCGTGAAATAATGTAAATTTAAACGCTCTTTCTGTGATCACACACACAGTCTTATAAGACTTGCATCTTGCTTCAAGTTTGATGAACACGAATGTTTCAAGTCGTAATGTACATAGATGGCAAAGCACAGAGTTCCTATAACAAGTGTAATCCATGCACAATGGTTGGAGATGCAAACACCAGGTATGCCTCACACCTGTGGCTATCACCTAGTGCTGGCTGCGAAGGGAATTTTTAATGATCGTAAAAGGCAGTTATTGGTATATTGTCCATTTCATGTATTCTTCTTCAGATATAAAACTAATGACTGTTCTTCCTCGCTTAATGCGAGAAAACAAGTTGCATGGAAATCCGAATGTTCCGTTATCAGGAAAGATGAAATACTGCGTCCAGTTATGGCTTTGTTCTGGCGATGGTCGAGTCACAGTCCATAAGACAAAATCGATCACAAACAATGATGGAGCAGAGTATAAACTCGTCGGCAAATAAAATGCGACAGAGAAGATGCGATTCAAGCTTGACTTGCCAGTTCAAGATCACAATATACGAGGATAAAATGGAGTTTGAAGGCTTTGGGGATGTCATCTGTTCTCGCCTCACACCCCCACAGCCATAAAAATGCAGTAAGTCATTATAATGAATTATGGACACATCCCCACGCCCTGTCATTGCTTTTCAGGATTTGAATCAACCGGTATAGCTCCGACAAGGGTTTATAAAAGGACAAAGAAAATTCCATTGAACGTTCATGGTGGAGCGAGGAGAATCCAGGAAAAATGTGTGCGGTCCAACACGCCTGTGCCTTAACCGTCGTACCTCCCACAACCCTTGCACGGTCAGCAGCGTGCAATGAACTCAAAAGGGATTCTTGTCAAAAAGACAACCGAGCAAACCTCAAAACAGGAAAAGGAAGGAGCAAGTTGATGAGGATGGAGCAAGTTGATGAGGATGGAGCTGTCTTGCATGGAAGAAAATTAAATTGAGAATGTTTTCTTTGATCGATATGTGATTTCACAATCTCACACACAAATAAATTCCATAAATATTAGAAGTGTACCAAAAAAATTTATGATCGTATCAAACAAATTAAGTGGGGAGAAAACTGTTCCATCCATGTTCATGTTAGCAAACAATGGCCATTGTATGGCTCGCTTTTAGAGGAAGGGGCAAGCTGAAAACCACACAAGCGGCTTCTCATCGTAGAGACGATGCTTACCCCACCTGAGGGTACTGAAAATGGTGAGGCCATAAAAAGGTTACAAAATGGTGGGTGGTGATACCACCCTGAATTGGCTGATAAAAAAAGCAACCAACTGTTGGTTGAATTCAAAGTTTCCCTTCTCCAAGGTGGGTAACCTATAGCTATACCATGGCGGTCGAGGCCCACCTCCCCATAGCATTCTAGGTGTGAGGCAACATAAAGTTGCGGTACACATCTCCACCATTTGTTGAAACGGTCAGCATGAGAACCTGAGCAGTAGGAGTTGGGAAGGAAGAGGCTATTTGAGATGCTGTTCAGAAGGATAACCTGCCTCAGTTGATCCTTGCTCTTTGGCGCACTCTTTTTGAAAGGTCCATGGAATCTTTAACATCAACCGCTGATTGCTAAAAGAGAGGGTGTCAGTCCACCCTTGGTTGCTAATTTAATTAGTCTTAACATCCGAATGAAGGATAGCATAGTCATTGATGTAACACCTTGCCTGCAAAGCACGAGGTAGGAAGTTAATAGTCGGATTCAGTATCAAATTCAGATTATGAAGACTGTCGTCGAAATCCGAGCTGTCATGCCAGTCCCCATCAATTAATAAAACAAACAACAAAAACAAAACCACACACACACACACACACACACACACACACACACACACACACACACACACACACACACACACACACACACACACACACACACACACACACACACACACACACACACACACACACACACACACACACACACACACCACGATTCCTCCATGGACACAAAACCAATTCCTGCAAGTTGAGCCAACGGCAGCTCCTCGCTGTTTATATGCCGGTGTCTGTCGCTCCGACCCACACTTGTAATTCTTACTATCAAGCCTCCTTTCTTGACCGACCATGCACACTACAGACAATGCACCTGAGTGTTAATTTTTCTGTTCCATGAGATACGTATACCGCAGCCACTCGATAGATAGCTTGCCATTTCGCCTTTGATCCTGTGGTTTATTCAGAGGAATTGTCCTCTGCCCCATACTTCTCTCTTTCAGTTCCTTGCGGATCTCATCCTTCCATCGCCCATGAAGGATGCCCTGAGGATAAGAGTCAGTCACCAAAGTGAAAGGGCTAATCTTGGGTATGTGCTCATTCGGCCTGCAGAATAGATGGGCTGATCACACAAGGGGGGGCATTTGGAAGCTTTCCGGGTCTCTCCAATGCTGTCTGACCTCCTGGGATGTGGTATGCTCCGTGTACTGCTCCCTTTATGAGAGAATGGTATCAATGCATTTCTGGTGGAAGGAGTCACTGAACTAAGATGTTTGAACTCAGTGACACTCTCAATTTCATGCGCCCCTTCGTACTTGAGAATAGATGGGACAAACATGTGCACATAGTAATAACCACAAAATAAATCCAGAGCCAATCAAGAAGAGGGTCCTGAGTGCCATATACAGATTTTTTTTTCCTATGGCTTCGCTAACGTAATGATGTGAAACATCATAATGAGAAAATCCAGACGATCGTAAAAAACAATCCCAAAATACCCTGAGCATGCATCACCTGATCGTCTTGTGTTCTTATATTTATTTTCAAAAATTAAACCTTGCAAGTTGGGAAAAGTTGAAGGAGTGTTTGTCCTTAAGTACACGAGGTGTCTTTCAATTATATAGCTCAGCCAGCTGCTCAGGGGCAGGACGTCCAAGTTAAAAAAAAAACGTTCATGCGGCAAATAACGAATTCTAAAATCGTTATATTAATTGTAATCATATCTGAGTATTTTGGACCATGTTATAAATAACTCCATCAGTACTGAGCTCTTTCATGAAAGGTGAAAACAAATGGACTTTCTCAACGCTCGCATCCAAGCCAATGGACAGCAGTTGATGCCTTGAGAAACCTTACCATGACCACAATCCCTGAAGATGCGGCTTGGTTAGTTTCCCATCACCTGTATGTTACACGGGGTTAAATGTGCACAAATGTCATGTCCCTTACAGCAGACATACCTGAAGTAGCGACGCGCAGAGGAAAAATAAACTTGGTGTGAGGGTAAATCTGCACGACCTCACCACGTTTCAAAACACCAATGTGTAGCGTCAGTCACCTCTTATGAAAGCAAGCATCGACGAGATGATCCCCGAAGGTATGTAGATCATATTTTCTGGAGCAAAGACTGCACGTGCATCGAAAGCAGATCTCGACACTAGCGTGATACACCGTGTTTTGTTTCTCATTAAAAAAAAAAAAAGTTTGGTAAAACACATGGATAAACAAGGGAATTTTGGTGCAGGAGTACACCATTTGGCCCATCATCCCTGAGCTGCAACAACCCAGGTATCATCACCCAGCCACACACAAGCTGATATCACCTTACCCCTCCATCCCCAATGCATCCATGTACCTATCTAAATTCCATTTGAACTTATCTACCCCACTCCGCTGCCACTACCTTTCCGGGGAGATCATTCCATGCATTGACCACTCTCCGAATGAAAGACCCCTGCCTTAAAACTGTCTAGCTCGCATCTTCTTTACTCTCAAGCTATATGGCTACCCTATTCATGCAAGATTGTCCACTCTGCTGAAAAACTCCACTTCACATGTCTGTTCCACACCCTTCATCGTCTTAAACATCTCTATCAGATCCCCTCGCAACCACCTCCTTTGCAATGTATAAAGCCCTGCCTCCTTCATCGACTCTTCTTAGCTTAGTCGAGCTCGCCCTGGAATCAGTCATTCGATGCTGTACCCTCTCTATGGTAGCTACAGTATGTCCTTCCTCAGATGTGGTGATGGAAACTGCACACAATATTTTTGGTGAGATTTTTTTCACTACATTCCTAAACACTGTTAAAACGACTGCTTTTTGACTTATAGTTTAGCCCTCTATGAATACAACATAAAACCCTGTTTGCTTTACCTATAGCTGCCTGGAATTGTCCTGTCTGCTTCCCTCCTGTCACCTCCTGAATCCATTACCACCCCGAGATTCTTCTCCTGTGTGACATGCTCCAAGATACATATAATCTCTATTGTTATTATCCTTACCAAACCAGAATGGTGTTGGCATAGTGGTTAGGGTGGTTGCTTGGATCCTCGGGGTTTGAGTTCAAACCCTGTTGTTTGTTGAATTAACACTAGGTGGGGTAGACTCGGCCTGTCGTGGTCAGAAAAATTAGAAAATTTAGTACTGGGGCACAGCATCAGCAGCACAGCTGCGTCCCTAACCAATGAGGCAACCAGGTGTGTGTGTGTGTGTGTGTGTGTGTGTGTGTGTGTGTGTGTGTGTGTGTGTGTGTGTGTGTGTGGTCTGAAACTTTGTTTGCACACCAAGGGAATGCATAAATGAAAATTGGGTGTTTTTGTGAATAAAAAACGCCTTTTGAAGATAATACTGTTTAATTAACGGCCTTATTTAATTATATCCTTTATCAAGGCTCATCCTTGGTCACCTCGCTGTCCCATCGCTGGGGGGTCTTAATTCGCCATTAATTTTTTGGTCTGCCTTCATTATCCACCCATCACTTCGACATCGATACATTTTTTTTTAAAAACTAGAAGGGCACTCGGTAGAGCGAATACCTCCTCCCCGTAATACCTGATCCACAAGAACATATCAGGCCCAACACATTTTTGAAATATCAGACAGACAGAGAAACAAACGGACCTAAATGCAATACCTCCATCTCGATTCCCACTAAATCTCCTTCGGTGAGGGCAACAATTGCTTGGCATCCTTTTTGTGGAATACAGTGATGTCATTGACTTCCAAGTCGACAGAAGGTGGCTGAATGCAAATGATCAGTTGAACAGAGTGAAAGAGGGTATGCGACAGTGGCAGGTCTATCGTTGTCAGAATGTAGTCTCTGGTTGCCAGAAACCCCCACACCTTCTCTGGTAAGAAAGACAGTTTCCAGGAATGGTCAGGTGTGAGAGGACGAGGTAGGGACAATGAGCGTGCGGTTGGGTAGCGAGATTTGGAAGCAAAGACAGTTAGTGTCTAAGAAATACTACTGAAGTTTTTATTCTGTGATATCTTCAAGCGATGTACTTCACCAACCCCCCCTCTCCCTTTCCGCCCCCTGTCACCCCTCTATCCCCTCCCATCTATTTCCACTGCACCATATTCCCCACACTGATCTATGACTCACCTTTTTCTCCCACAGTGGCATAACCATACACAATGTTAACTGAGACTGGTGTTCAGTAAACATCATCCTTTAAGTTGGTGGTGGCAGTCTCACAAAGCTTACAATATCGATTGAATCGCAGGTAAAAGGTTGTACAACAGGCTCACCTTGATGTGAGAGAAAGTAGGCAAAAGCAATGATACAAAATCTGAGCTTGTGCTTAAAAATTCCTTCCATCCATCAGTTGTGACGTGTCAAAGCTACACACAAAGGATTAACTTGAAAGATCAAAAAAAAATTTTTTTTTTGAAAGATCAAAAACAAACTACACGTTTCACCATACGTAGACAGTGTGGGAACAGTGATGCGATATTAGGGTTCACTTACAAGGAGCTTCAACACCGGACGAGGCCATTCGGCCCATTACGCCTGTGCAATGCTTGCCAACACATGGTTGTTTGTCCATGGTCCATGCTCTCCTTTTCAAATGCCCATCGTCAAGTAAGGAAGCAGCACATACCATTTTCAAAGTCCTTTTGGTACGACTCCGCCGACATTCGAACCACGGATGTCCCAGACTCAGTGCGGATGCTTCCAACCATTAAGTCACCGAGTCTAGTTAAAGTGAGATGATGGAATAATATCTAGTGGTGGAAAGAAGGCATTGTGATGTAACTAACAATGTGAATAAGCATGTAAACACTGTTTGTAAAAGCTAGTTAATCACACAGATCATGTGATTTTGCTCCATTTTCCTCCAGCAATTGTAACGCCCCCCAAGGGTGCACGACACACAAGGATCCGAGGCTGGAACAGGTTGTAAAATACGCATCGTACAACGCTTGTCATTTGCATGCAAACGTGATGGGTTTGCAAAACCAAAACGATCTGGAAGATGTCCCACAGAACGTGGCACAAAAGTATTCTCTGTGATGACAATGATGGGGCACGAAGGGATCCACTGGACACTTAAGGCGAGTACCATACGCTGTAAAATGTAAATGTGTAATAAGGTGAAAGAGTGCTGCAAATGTTTGCGGTATAACTTGTAGAACCCTTTAATATTATCAGCTAATGTGATAAAAGGCAATGCCACCATTTTTACAAGGGGGCACAAGACATTATGGTCACCCTGTAGATGATGAGGGAGCATCCTGACAGTAAGCATCCTCACCAAGGTACCAATGAAATAGTTGCTGCGCATCTGCAGAGTGTGCTGCAGGATATCTCAAGTTCAGAAGCGTGTTCATGCAAACTGTCTCCAAGGCCGTCGCACATTGTGATGCATTTGAACACCATATCTCACCAATCCGGGGATGTTCTGCTTCGACGAAGGGCTAATGCATGAAACGTCAGCTTCTCCTTGTTTCCCACCATGGTTTGTTAGCATACCTCGATAAACGTTCTGTTGAATTCATCAATTCATTATCTCGACAATAATTTATCAGCTCGATTAAGTAATCCTCTCAAAATATTTACTGAAGCCGATGATGCAACAGTTGTTCTGTGAAATGGCAAAAAAGGGAATTTTATGTTTTGTATCCCCACTGATAGACCAGATCCGGATCCAGACTTGAACCAAAATCTAATCAATTCGTCCTTGTCACGCGCCAAACTGTTTCACCAAGTTACTTCCAAATCGGTCAACAAGATTTTGAGATATCCTTCTCACAGACAAACAAACAGACAGACAGACAGACAGAACAGGCAGATATGTGTATAAACAGACACAAATGTAGGTATACATATATGGCTTGACCGATACAAAATCAGAGAGAGAGAGAGAGTGTGAGGGTGAGAAAGAGTAGAGAAGAGAGAAGAGGATTCCTCCAGCTTATTGACTGTCTGATTCAATGACCATCCAGATCATCAGCTGGGAACCATCCAACATTGAGGTTTCGACCCTGCAATCCCAGAATCTCTCCAAATATCAGGACCACAACCTAAGTTGTGCCCGACCATCATCCGATCAGACAAAGAGAGGGAGAGGAATAAAAAGAAAAAAATAAATAGATAAAACGTTATCGCTTAACGGAAGATGTCTCATCAATGTAATGCATTGGTTCGAGCAGATATCCAAGATAGACGAATGAGGACGTCGAAGAAACATTTATACTGAAGATCACTGGATAGGGCAGCACATACCTGTTCTCGAGCTTTGTTACAATTGGTGAACCCACTTATAAAAAAAACAAGAAGATTATCAGCAAAATCAAGCACACAGCGAAAGAAAACAAAGTTGTGACTTTAACCGACAATGGCGACTTCTTGACCCTTTCAAGAAGGGATGTTGGAGGCCACGAGAATGAGCAAACAAAAACGCTCTTGTTGATCGAGTCCTCCATGGAAGACTAAAGCCAGTTCCACACCGGAACCATAATACTTCTCATCGATTCTGCAACCAAAGCACTCTCAACATCACGCCACGGAATTGCGTGCCACTGCTTATCCGCCTCTGTGCAAGGAGATGCACAACAAGGTTTTCACATTTAGAAATGTCCTGTTTATGATAACCCCGATGGGGCTGTTGCTCTGTTTTCATCAACAATGGCTTCACTAATTATAATTATGATGACGATCGAGACTGTTGTCTCGGATCTCGTTGTTGTGAAGAAGATATTGAATGCAGAAGCT
This sequence comes from Eptatretus burgeri, assembly GCF_056783735.1. Taxonomy (NCBI): domain Eukaryota; kingdom Metazoa; phylum Chordata; class Myxini; order Myxiniformes; family Myxinidae; genus Eptatretus; species Eptatretus burgeri. Next base: position 49,208,887 of record NC_140976.1, read on the forward strand.
AGCAAGGCGAAGCAAATGCGAACGATTTCCCATCGAATCTCCACAAAATCTCTCCGAATTCTTGCAATAAATCTGTTGAATGTGTGATGTCCCCCTCTTCCCGGTTAAATAGTCGCTGTTTTTTTTTTTGCAAGTTTACCTTCTGTTTACAATAGTGAATGAAAAAGAGCACAATCAGGATTTATTTAACAACTGATCATAGTTTACAAAAATGCAAGTGATAGATAAATACATCACAATTTACACGGCGGATCACTGGAAACTGGAGCCCCGTCTATCTCGAAAGCAATGGGTTGTGGAACTGTAAGCAATTGGTAGGGTCAATGCACCATAGGCAAACATGCTATTTAGTTGCATGCAACCAAGTTGTGCCCACTGATCACTCAGGTATGGATCATGCTCTACACAATGGTAGAAAAGGACGATTTCAAAGGGATGGATCTAGACTAGTCGCTCTCAACATATTACCACTTAATGAGGGCCACTTCTATTATATGACACATGCGCAGGTTTTGAAATGCTAAGTAGTTTGCACATGCTTCCCCACACATATGGGTGCAAACCCTGCACCTCCTGCTAATTAAACAAAGTACGTTGCGTTTCATTTCGTGCAATCTTGAAATGGTTATTTGCTCGAATATTATATTTTTCTTGCAAAGCGAACTGAGTTATAAAGCGCAAGCACTGTTTCCCTCTCTGGGATACGTCTGTGAGTCACAGGATGAGAACCCCCCCCCCCAACTACCTCCTTAAGATAAAATCGAAATGAGAGGGGAAGGAAGGTTTGCAGTCGGGATAGTGGAACATACAAAATCTGATTATGCTACATATGAAACAAAATTAAGTGAGAAAGACAAAAGCAGAAAGAATATCGGGCGAGGGAACTTGATTCGATGGAGGATTTGAAGAAGCGGTGCATACTCAATAGCAAGAAACGTCAGAAAGCAATGAAGCAGTGAAAAGTGATTTAATGAAGGAGTAGTGAAACGAAGTTGAATGAAAAATTGAGAGTAATGGGGAGTAAATAAAGGAATGTAACTATTTACAGTGGATTGTAGCCCACTGAGAATAGATGAGGATTTAATGGGAAGAATTGACAAAATTGAGGAAGGGTTCCGATGAAGCGCTTGAATGTCATTCGATCCAGTACGTTATAAATAGACAAGGTGGGATGCGTTTTTGGATTTGATTCTGGGGAACGATTCATGCAGGGAAAAGTGGGGTTGAGGCACTTCTATGACGTAACAATCATCATAGATAGTGAAAGCTATGGGCTTCTGCTCGCCGTTTATTTTAAGGAGGGAGGAGAAGGTGTGGTAGAGTCAGGGATGAGGGAGGTTGAGAGTCTGGGAAAGGGGGGTGGGGGAGTTTGAGAGAACATATAAGTAAGATAATGCATGAAATTAACAGGATGTTATTGATTGAGGTATGCGAACCACCATGGAAGCAAGGAGCAGCTGATGTTTCAGGCGTTAACCATTGGCGGAGCAAAAGAGGTAAGACAATTTGGGATCCTGCAGTTTTACAGCAGAGAGCTAAATAAAAATGATTATTAAAGATGGAAATTAAAAATGCATGAAAAAATAATTATTTACATGCAAAGTCAAGAAGGGATGGAGCCAGTGATTGATGAGACAAATTAACAAGTATGAAACACACCTCATTAAATATACCTGCCTCAAGACTTCCTGGTATATTATTTAATAGTGAGGAAACATTATATAACTTACCTCAATCAATAAACTAGCAAACAAACAAGCACGAAAGATGTCATGCATAGCCCAATACTTGAGAAATCCATAAAACAAATTTGACCTGAAAAATAATTGGTGGTTGAATTCAATGACCAAATGTTCAAATCCTCGTCAAATTTAAAATCAATCGGATGAAAATTGATAATTTTAAGAAATTTGGTCTGTGTCAACTTTTTGGCGATGTTGACATTTTGGCCTAAGTTGACCTCAAAAATACTTGTTCATTGAATTTAGTAACCTGATACGCAAATTCTCTTCAAATTTCAAGTCAATGGGATGAAAATTGAGGATTTTAGAAATCTCACCTAAGTCATTGACCTTTGGCCTATGTTGACATTTTTGCCTATGTTGAACTCAAAAATAATTGGTGGTTGAGTTCAGTGAGCTGATATGAAATCCTGTTAAAATTTAAAATCAATCGGATGAAAATTGCCAATTTTAGAAATTTCGGCCTAAGTTGACCTCAAAAACAGTTGGTGGTTGAATTCATTGACCTGATATGCAAATCCTCTTAAAATTTCAAGTCAATCGGATGAAAATTGTGGATTTTAGAAATCGCACCTAAGTCGTTGACCTTTTGCCAATGTTGAAATTTTGGCCTATGTTGACCTCAAAAATAATTGGTGGTTGAATTCAGTGAGTTGATATAAAAATTCTGTTCGAATTTCAAATCAATCGGATGAAAATTGACAATTTTAGAAACAGCCTATGTTGACCTTTTGGCCTACGGGGTGTAACGGAATCCGGATACTGACCAAAAATGTATGTTGCTGTTCTTGGATGGTCATCAACATGCACAAGAAAATTCAGCACAATTGCTTAAAACTGTGGGCAAAAAACACGTGTGACAAATCGACAGACAGACAAACGTGACAGACCAACATACTTTACAAAAAATTTTTTTGCCAAGTAACAAACTAGAAATCACTCAGAGAGCGATACTTTGTGAAAAAGAATAAACTACAATGACACTCGGTAGAGCACATACAGTACCTCCGCCATGCTGAACAGTTTACATTTTGTATCCCACTGATTGGCCGGATCTGAACCAAAATCTGCCCTCCGTCTCAATGGTGATGAATCACTTAAAAAATTATATTATCTGGATCCAGATCCTGACCAAAATCTGCGTTGCTGTCCTTGGCCAGTCACCTACACACAAAAATAATTCAGAAGGGTTTATTGAAAAATGTGGACAAAAATCGTGTGACAACTACAGACACTACAGACAAGCAGACACTACAGACCAACATAACCGGCATAGTGGCGTGCGCCTGTAATCCGGCTACTCGGAGGCTTGGGTTAGAGGATCGCTTGAGGACGGGAGCTCTGCGCTGGGCCGCGCTATGAGAGGGTGTATGGCAGCCCGGAATCATGGCGAAACCTAATCCTTATCCCTGTGTCGTAAGAGGCGACCAGGGTTGCGTCAGGAAGGGCATCCGGCGTAAAACCTATGCCAAATCAGTATGCGGATCATAACAGATGATCCGCTGTGGCGACCCCTTAAGGGAGCAGCCGAAAGACTAACAACAAGAACAACACTACAGACCAACAAACTTGGCAAAATTATTTCGCCAAGTAACAAGCCCCCAAATACATAACATTTGTGCCACACCTTGGAGTTGATGGTTTATGAGATACAAATGTGATCTTTACTAAATGGTGTAAACTAAAAGCCATCATCACTGGAGGGCATTGATTACGACTGCAACAACTACTACCCCGACTGCTACTACTAGTTATTGACATTTCCTGGGTCCAAAATGGACATTTCCTGTGCATATCTGTCATCTGATATGAAAAACAAGCATTCGGGATGAAACCACAACAAGCATCATAAAGTCTATTCCGTAGATCGGTCAGAGGTCGGGATAATCACGTTTCTTGGTCGAAAAAGTGCTGCTACATGTGGCATAGAAGTAGTAGTACTAGTATGACTACAACTACTACTACGACTGCTCCTGCAACTTTAGTTTCCTCAAATATTCATACCTTCTTGTGGGTTCAGTCAGGGAAGGTTTGCGTCGGAAGTGTTTCATGAACCAGCTGGCCAGGCCTAATGTTCATCTGCAGCTAGCTGGGGCAGGAATTTGTAATTGGTCAAGGTCCCTGTGATAACTCACCTATTCTAAATGAATGGCCCAGTGGGATCTTTAAAGTCCACCAACTAATGATCGCAGATGGAATCATGGGACACCCAGCTCAATGACCATCAAAGGGACATTTTGTAGTCAGGCATGAGTCAAACCCAGGCTCAAATGTTCATAGGTAAGTGCACTGACCTTTCACTCACCTGCTGGACTCGTCAGGCTATGATCTGCCTGATAATTAAAAATGGTAGACTGAGCTGGTTGGTCGAGAATGGAAAAGCATCAAAATATATCTGCACATCATGAGTGCGATAACAAAATAAGGGATGGTGCATCCCATGCGTACTGTCTTCAAAGAGAGGTGTTAAGCCCTTTGTTTAACCTGCTTGCACTCTTGTACATTTTAAAGATCACACATATATCGTATCTGGTAAGAACAAGCAATCGGGACGGAACACAAACAAGCAACGTAAAGTCCATAGATCGGTCGGGATAATCACATTTTGGACTTTCCAGGACGTTTCCTGGTCAAAAAAGAACTGCTAGATGTGGAGCATTTCCTTGGCTGCAACATGTGGAATCGTAAGATCAGATGTATTATAAGAGATCAGATGTGTAAAATTTGTTTTCACACACAATAATGTATCGATTAAGGTACAGGAAAGCAACCTCCGTGGTGCCCATTTCGTCCTCTCTCGGGTTCCATATCATTCCAGCTAGCACCCTCGGCCCAGGCATGAAAAGCAAAATATTGAGCGTGAAAAAGCGACTCGTTTTTGGTTTTCCACAAACAATCCAAAGCAATCTCAATAACTGTCAATCGATGACTGGCAAAGAGCTCACCCCGCAGGCTGCAGGGAGCAGATAAACATAAAGTTGCACGAGGTGTACCTGGATAGGTGTAACGCGACACAACGGCTCACAATCACCTTAACATGATTGCATCTCATCAAAAATTGATAATAGCAACTGTGCAGACTGGATCGGGCATTTCAAGTGAAGTGCCATTGGCAG